>NC_136261.1:425301471-425475471 GCF_964187855.1 Myxine glutinosa
CTGCAAACTCAGAGTGATAGGTGGGATTAACCAAATGGTTCACATCTGTCTATAAACGTGGATAACTTAATTAAATGTAATGTTTTATTTTGAAAACAAATCGGAATATGAATCGGTAAACAAACCTGCCGTTTAACTACTTTGGCTGTGAATTTTTCCCGACCGCACATGCGCAGAGAGTGAGATGTTATTGTGATGGTTATGAAGCCTCCCCCAGTGGTGAGAACATCTATAAACACGTAGAACTGTCTAAAATAGGTCATGCTGTTTGTTTACGTGCACTGATAGACCTCCACCTGTTCAGAGGGAAATGGGACAAATGCGTTGGGTGGGTTTAGTTAGGTTTTTCCTTCTCTCCAATTCTCTTGCACGATGCTCTGGCATCTTTTAAACAAAACTACATTGCAGGCAAACACTTCACTCACTCAAAAGCGCTTGGAGGGAAAGATCGTTGGCTGTAGGGGAAAAAACCATGACAAGAAGTGCGGCCAACCCTGGGGACGAGCTAGACATTTGGAATGATTTGTTTTGCGGGAGAGTGAGCTGGTACATGCTGTGCCGAGTCGAGGGGCACACTGTGACCTCTCCTTCCAGGAACTCCACCTCTCACGCACATTACTCCCCCGTATAACCGCCCAACCCAATTGGCTTAAAAAGCCGGAATGCCAGAGTTTCTGCTGTTGCAACGTGTTGGGGGACCCGAGGAGAACCTGCCTACCTGTTTGTGCCATGGAGTGATCACTTGCCAAGATCAATTGTGCTTAAGCTGGGATAAGCTGCTCCATAGCTGAGCCAGACAGCACTGGGCAGACTGCGCTGTGAGGAGTTGAGCATGGGGCTGAAGGACAAGGACAAGAGCAAGAGGGCCACAAGGTCCTTAGTGTGTGAAGATATCCCCACAACTGATGTACATTATCCTTCTCTTGCTTTACTCAAAAGAACTGCAAATTTGTCTCATTGAGATGCACAAGGAGTATCACGATTGAAAGAGCTATCAACGATTGGCCTCTTGATCCGGCTGTTTGAGGTTTACATTTGCAAGTCATGCTCTTCCTATAAATTCCAACGCTTGCACTGCACACACTGTGCTCATTCACACTCACCACATTCTGCTCTCATTACTCTTCCCTTTTTCCTTGTTTGTCTTCCCATTGCGGGATTGGCACACATATGTCGATGCCTGCCGAGGTTGTGTCAGTGGTCTTCAAAATAGTTTGCCCTTCCTTTTTACCCTCTTTACTTCCTTCCTTCATGTTTTGTCATTGTGATTCCCATATCGACATCATTGTGTTGATCGCTGTTGGTTTTCCATATCGGCTTTATCGTTGGTGGACGTGAGTCGTGGATTACACTCACGTTTTTGGGGATTGCTATCCCATGAGCCACCAGCGGCCCGACCTCTTGTAACCCCTCATCCACAGCCATGCCAATACCTGCCTGCTGTTGTCGTCGTTCTGTATGGATTCAACCAACATGGAGATCCATGCACGGACTTTGTGGGAATGTTACATTCCACTCATGGTTGGCGTATCGTGAGTTCATTGCTTTGAGAGCATTGGGGAATGATGGTACCATCATATGTACAGCATTGTTCATTTGTTGCAAGTGACATTTTCAATGTATTTTAATAGAGTGATTATTGTGTCTGTGGTTTTTTTTTGTTTAAAAAAAAAATACTTGTATACAAGATTGAGGCTTGCGAAAGACCTAACATTAATCAAACCGACATACAGCAACACACAACATGCATTTTAAGGCCATTTTCCCTGCTAGAGTGTGGGTTAGCCTTGCGGTCCCCATGACAGTCTTCCCCATTTTGCCATATTTTCTGCATCTCTCCTTGTTAACCCCCTTGCCTGCATTTCGTCTTCCACCATCTTTGGCCAAGTCTTTCTCGGTCTTCCCCGTCCTCTACTTCCTTCTACATTCATTTCCATCACTCTTCTCATCCAGTCGCTTTCATCCTTCCTCAACACATGACCAAACCATCTCAACCTGTTCCTCTTCACCGCATCAATCACAGGCTCTATTCCCATCATCTTTTGCAATTCATCATTTGTCTTCCTCTCTCTCAATGATATTCCACACATCCACCGAACCATTTGCATTTCCACCCATTCCAGCCTTCATTGCTGCTCGACATTCATGACCCATGTCTCACTCCCAAAAATCATAACACTTCTCACACATGTAGCATTGTAGCATACACCTTTCCCTTCAGTTTCAATGACGCTCCCCTCATCATCAGCATGCCACTCAGTTCCCGAAACTTCTTCCATGCACATCTCACTCCAGCAACCGTTGCCGAGTCGGATCCACATTCTACATTCAGCACGTCTACGAGGGAGCAAAATGTTTTCACACCTTCCAGCTTCACACTGTCTCCAAGATCCAACTCAACATTTCCTCCATCTTCAGCTCCCTCTGTGCACACCTTACATTTGAATGTAGCTGCCACACTGGTTAATGACACTCTCAGACCACTACATTTTTGATGAACCTACTCAGCACACATTGTACATTGAATGGAGTTCACTCTGACACCCTTCCTGCACATAGCACATGGCCATTTCCCAGTTCTTTCCACCTCACCACATGCTTTACCACTTGCCATCACATTCGTCTTTCCAATATTCACCTTCAGACCTTTTGTCTCCATACAATGCTTCCACTTGTTCATCTTTTCCTTCAGTCCATCCATACTTACCGCAATCGACACCAGATCATCTGCATACAACAACTCCCACGGTAAACCCTCCTTTACGTTCTGAGCCAGCACCTCCATCACAGCTACAAATAGTAGTGTACTTAGTACCGACCCCTGATGTACTCCCACCTTCACCTCAAACCCGCCACCTTTCCCGTCCTTCGTCCTTTCAGCCGTGCGCGCTCTTTTGTACATTGCCATCACTACTCTGATCAACCATTCCGCCACTTCTAACTTCCTCAATGCCCATGTCAATACTTTGTGTGGAACCCTATCGAATGCTTTCTCCAGATCAACAAACTCAAGAAACAACTTCTTCCTCTTCTCCATGTACTTCTCCTGCAACTGCCTCACAATAAAGAGCGTGTCTGTCGTTCCTCTTCCTGGCATAAATCCAAACTGCATTTTGTCGATCTTCACCTTCTTCCTTATCCTCCTCTCCAAAACCCTTTCCAATACCTTCATTCCATGCTCCAATAACTTTATCGCTCAGTACGATCCACACTCCAGAGGGTCACCTTTCCCCTTGTATAGAGGGACGAGGTTACTCAGTTCCCAACCACTGGAATGCGGCCTTCTTCCACCACCAGATTACAGATCTCTGTCATTCTCTTCACACCCCAACTTCCTGCTGCCTTCAACATATCTCCCACAACTCCCGTTGGCCCTTCCGCTTTTCTGCTCTTCATTGCTTTTGTTGCTTCCTCAACTTCCTTCTCAGTTATCTTCTCTGCCGGTCCTAAAACTGGGTTACTCTCCATGTTGCTATCCCATTCATTCTCTGTATTCAACAGCACTTCCATATATCTTTTCCATCTTCCTTTAATTCCATCTGGGTCCGCAACGATTTGTCCCACTTCATCCTTCAAGCAATTCACCCCCATCACATCACACCTCTCTTTCGCTATCTGCTTTGCAATCCTGAATACTGCTCTCTGACCCTCTTCCGAATCCAAGCGTTCTCCAAACATCTTCCTGCATGCCTCCTGCGCCTTTGCTACCTCTTTCTTTGCAGCCTTCTTGGCTGCCTTATAACTTTCATGCTCTGCTTTTTCTGCACCCATACCCTTCGCCTTCTGCCACTCCTTGAACTTCCTACTCTTCTCGTCAATCCTCTTTCCAACTTCATCATCCCACCACCATGTTTCCGAGTGCCTCGGTGGTCCTTTTGTCCATCCACATACCTCACCAACGGCTCCCAACAGACTATCTTTCATTGACATCCAACCACGTTCAAGCTCAACCACATCACCCTCTACCCTACTCAGCCCATCTTTTAATGCCTCCCTTATTGTCACCTCTTTCAACCTCCACACCTTCATTCTCAGTTGGGACTTCACCCGCCGAGCTCTCCTCACACCTTTCACCCTTATGTCGCAGACAACCAAGTGGTGCTGTGGAACAGCCTCCTCCCCTGGGATCACTTTTGTGTCCCGGATGTGCCCCCTATCTCGCCAACGCACCATCAGGTAGTCATCGGTTGTCGTCGACCCACCTGAGGGGGATATAAAAAGCTAATTATCCCCTTTCTGGAACTGAGTATTACATCTCAACAAATCAGCTCCATCAGCAAACTCCAAAATCCTTTCACCTTCTCCATTTCTCACACCATATCCGTAACCCCCATGAACTCCCTCAAAACCGTCCATACTCCTTCCCACATGTCCATTTCGATCTCCTCCTACCACAACAACTTCTGCATCTTTCATGTTTTCCATCAGCTTCGCTATTGCACACCAGAACTTGTCCTTATCTTCATCGCTCGGACCAACCTGCAGAGCATATCCCGAGATGACGTTCACCAAGAGCTTTCCAATCATCATTTTCACCATCATCAACCTATCACTCACTCTAGTCACACTAACCACACTGTCTACAAACTCCTCAGAAAATAGAACACCAACACCATTCATGCCCTCCTGGCACCCTTGCCACAGAAACTTGCATTTCTGTCCCTGCCTACCCTTCACCATTCTCACACCACTTCCCTTCCATCTCGTCTCTTGCACACAACATATGTCTACTCTTCTTCTGACCAATACTTCCACCACTTCTGATCTCCCTGTCATTGTCCCTACATTCCATGTCCCAAACCTCAGAAACCGATCTCCACTTCGGACTGTACCTGCCCATATGTAGTTGTAATTGTCATGGTTCTCTTTTTGAGGCAATGTTTTCACAGCCGGATGCCCTTCCTGACGCCAACCCTCTTCATCGCCTCTTACGACTTCGTACCTATTCTAACCAGGGTACACACCGAGAACATCAAACCGACACATAAAACACAAAACAAGGGGAGCGGTAGACAAGATGGGGAGAGAGAAAGGACACAAACACAACATTTGAGAGCAGGGACATCGAGAGAAATGTGGGAGGGAGAGGGCGTGGCTGGAGGTGGGAGAGGTATAAAACATATGAACACTGCAAGGACTTCCAGGAAAGAAGTTGGAATTTCCAAAAAAGTGTATCTGGGGTGAATTAGCGGGGGTAGAAATGATCAAGGTTTTGGATGGGGGAAGATGGTGGTGAACAGCTGTTTTAAAGACCTGGATGGGGGAGTGGGATTGAAGGGAGCGGGGGAGTTTGTTCCAGAGGTGGGAGAAAAGGGGAATGAAAGACTGAAGGTGAGCATAGAGCCAAGATTTTTTGCAGTTCAACCATAAGAAGGTTGCTGGCAGATCTTGTGCGACCTGTAGGAATATTAGGGGGACAGAGCACAGAGAGAGCTGGGGGAGCAAGGTCGGGGAGGAGTCGGTAGAAGACAGAAAGACCACCAACCTGCCTGCGGTGAGTGAGTGAAAGTCCCTCGGAGTTAGCTTCATCGCAGGAGATTCCAATGATTCTGAAAGCTTTGGTTTCAACAGCGTGAAGCCGAGCTCGGTGTGAGGCAGGGGCACCGGCCCAGAGGGGACGGGGGGGGGGGGGGGGGACGGGACAGTATTCCATTGAGCTGCAGATGAAAGCCTTGTATGTGGTGAGGAGCTCAGGTGTGCCAAGGAAGGACTTCGCACGACAGAGGATGCCCAGTCAGCGACTGGCTTTGGAAGCCAGCTTGGAAATGTGGTTTTTACCAAGAAATATCATGGCGGATAGTGAGACCCAAAAGCTTGAGCAACAGAACTTATTGGAGAGGATTGTTGAGAAAGTAGATGGGAGGATTTTCCAGTCGGTCTTTTCGGCGAGACATAGTAAGAGTGTGCGATTTGTCAGGATTGAAAGACATGTTCCATTTGTTTGACCAGTCTGTGATTTTGTCCAGGTCTTCAGAGAATGAGGAGGCTGCAGACTGCCGATCTGCGGGATGAGGAATGGAGGGACAGATAGTTTGGCATCATTAGCAAAGAGATGGAGGATTTTGCAGAGAGTCTGAGAGATCATTGATGAAGACCAGAAATAGCACAGGGCCCAGAACACTAACTTGGGGAACCCCAGCCAGAACAGGAAGGGGAGATGAGAGATATCCATTCAGGGCCACACATTGCCGACGACCAGAGACGAAGTCCACAAGCCATGAATGGAGATTTCCATGGATACCATCGGAGGAGTGTTTGGTGAGCAGAGCTGTGTGTGAGACAGTATCGAAGGCATGTGATATGTCAAGGGAGACAGCTCTGATTTTCTGTTTGGCATTGAGGTCCTCCATCCATTTTTGAGACAGCAGAAGCAACATGTCCACACTGGAATGATCTGGTCTGAATCCAAATTGATGATCAGAGATCAAGCCATTGGAGAAGAGGAAGGATTTGATATCTGAAGCAATGATGGATTCCATGACTTTGCTGATAATTGGGAGCAGGCTGATTGGTCTGTAGTTGCAAGGATCTGTTTTTGCACCTTTTTTGTGTGAAGCGGTAATGTTTGCTGATTTCCAAGATGCTGGCAGATGACCTTGAGCAAAAAAGAGGGTGAAAAGAACAGAGAGAGGGTGAGATGGAGCGGTATAGCAGGATTTTAGGACCCGTGGGCTGATGCCGTCTGGTCCAGTTGCAGAATCAGAGTCGAGGTTTGACCAAAACTTCTCCACCTTGTCAGGAGAGAGGGACACAGAGCCCAGGAGCAGTTGGGTTTGACTGCAAAAGGTGGGAACAGAGAGAGATGGGTTTGGGACACAAGATTTTGAGGAAAACACAGAGTTGAGGCATTTGGCTTTGTCACGTGCAGTGTCAACTTTGTAGCCATTTGAGGTGAGGGAGGGGATGGAGGGGGAACAAACACCATAAACAGATTTGACCAGATGCCACCAGGATTAGGAGGAAGGAGACAGGTTTGAGAGTTCAATCTTGAGTGTGGAGAGATAGTGCTTCCTGGCACTCCTGAGGGTGGACACACACTCGTTCTGAGCTTGGTGGAAGGAAATGAGATTGCCTTCAGTTGGATTTGCCTTCCAAGAGGCAAAGGCAAGTTGTTTCAGGGCAACTGCCTCACCACAAGATTCAGTGTACCATGGACGGGAGGAAGGGTAAGACAACTGAAGACGAGATGGGATAAATCTGTGCATGAGAAAGAGAGCAGTTTGCTTTGGAAGAATTCCCAGGAATAATTGATGTCAGAGGCAGTAGAGATGCGATACCAGTCCAGATGATTGATGGCTGCTTGCAGACTGTGCCAGTCAGCCTGAATGAAATGCCAGACTCGTCGGCACTGAGGAGGCTCTCTGAGAATGGCCAGAGAGATGTCCACTTTAACAAGCACATGATCAGAAGAACTGATTGGAGCAAAAAAGGAGCAGCAGAGATTTGCAGGAAAGTTTGTCATAACCAAGTCCAGAAGAGAAGATACTCCATTGACTGGGATCCGGGTTGGGAAATTGACAGATTGTGTCAGTCCCAATGAGTCGCAGAAGTCCTTTGCTTAGGTGCCATGGCTGGTGAGAGAGGAACCCACACCCAGCCAGCTGGCATGGTGATAGTTGATGTCACCACATATGAGGAAGAGAGAGTTTGGATGAGTTCATAGAAGTTGGTTAATGTTGTCCGACAGCAAAATTTAAATGGAGTCATCACTGTTTGGAGGACAGTACAGAACACATATGAACAAATGGTGGGAGCAGAGAGGAAGCCATAGCCAGAGGTACTCTTGGGGGTGGGGTGGAGAGAGGGCAGTGTCAGGAGAGTGAGGAAGAGAGTTTTTGATAAAGATAGCCACCCCACCAACAGGACGAGGCGCAGGTCTATCATACCGGAGGAGGGAGTAACCAGGAAGAGATATCAAGGAATCAGAGACATCATGAAGAAGGAAAGTTTCTGTTGAGCAGATCGTCTGGATTGTCAGGAGCAACCTGAATGGAGAGATCAATCAGGTTTGAGCGAAGGCCCCTGATGTTTGCGGTCCATCTATATTATAATAGCCGTAGATGATTCTGTCTGTCTGTCTGTCTATCTGTTGGGTGTCTGTCCGGGGTGTGGCTTACTCGGTTTGCAGAGTAGCTCCACCCATAGCTCCACCCATTCTGGGAGTGGCTATAAACAAATATCCACCATTTTATTAACTCGCATAGCTTTGAGTCCTGTTTTGTAGGCCCGTGGTGTCTTGCTCTCCCACAGTTTTATTTCAAATCAAATTCGATAAATCATTTCATTTTTCACAGTCGCTAACATAGTTTTAGACTCGGTTGAAAAAAAACGGGAATAAAATCCGATGAAAGTTGCCGTTTATAGAACGAAATGAATTCTCAAAGGCCTGTAACTTCAAGGCCATTGAGTCTCTCTCACGCCTTTATCTCCAATCTAACTCACCATATGATTTCATTTTTATCGATGGTTTTACTTTTAGACTCGGTGTCAGCAATAATTGAGAACAATCCACACACGCGGGAAAATGCAGAGATATATTTTTTAAAATCGCGTCATGGTGTATCATACACCGCCCAACATGACACCGCCGGCAATGTGTCGATATATATTAAAAATTCGCTTTTGCTTTTCCGTTATGATATATTACTATTTCGTTTGATGATAGTCGTCACAAAAACGTCAACAATGATGCCGACATATATTTCTTCGTTTTTATTTCATTCAACATATTAGCCGGAAGTAAAATATGTTTCAGGAAATTACCGAGATATTTCTTCGTTTTTTTTATTAGTTATGTGCGCATACACTTTAAATAGGTTTATTTGAAATCTTTAATTTTCCACAAACATTCCACACACGCGGGAAAATGCAGAGATATATTTTTTAAAATCGCGTCATGGTGTATCATACACCGCCCAACATGACACTGATGGCAATGTGTCGATATCTATTTTAAATTCGATATATCATTTCATTTTTCACAGTCGCTAACATAGTTTTAGACTCGGTTGAAAAAAAACGAGAAGAAAATCCGATGAAAGTTGCCGTTTATAGAACGAAATGAATTCTCAAATGCCTGTAACTTCAAGGCCATTGAGTCTCTCTCACGCCTTTATCTCCAATCTAACTCACCATATGATTTCATTTTTATCGATGGTTTTAGAGTCGGTGTCAGCAATAATTGAGAACATTCCACACACGCGGGAAAATGCAGATATATTTTTTAAAATCGCGTCATGGTGTATCATACACCGCCTAACATGACACCGACGGCAACGTGTCGATACATATTAAAAATTCGATATATCATTTCATTTTTCACAGTCGCTAACATAGTTTTCGACTCGGTTGAAAAAAAACGGGAAGGAAATCCAATGAAAGTTGCCGTTTATAGAACGAAATGAATTCTCAAATGCCTGTAACTTCAACTTCAAGGCCATTGAGTCTCTCTCACGCCTTTATCTCCAATCTAACTCACCATATGATTTCATTTTTATCGATGGTTTTGGACTCGGTGTCAGCAATAATTGAGAACATTCCACACACGCGGGAAAATGCAGAGATATATTTTTAAAAATCGCGTCATGGTGTATCATACACCGCCCAACATGACACCGACGGCAACGTGTCGATATATATTAAAAATTCGCTTTTGCTTTTCCGTTAAGATATATTACTTTTTCGTTTGATGACAGTCGTCACAAAAACGTCAACAATGATGCCGACATATATTTCTTCGTTTTTATTTAATTCAACATTATTAGCCGGAAGTAAAATATGTTTCAGGAAATTACCGAGAGATATTTCTTCGTTTTTTAAAATTAGTTATGTGCGAATACACTTTAAATAGGTTTATTTGAAATCTTTAATTTTCCACAATATAATTTACTTGCCATTTATCATTTGATGATTACGAGACAAATTCCTCTTGAGGATCGTGACAATTCATGCGCTGCGTGGAAACTTCTATTTCCAAAATGAATGAGACGATCGATGAAGAACGCAGACTTGAACAGGATGCAGCAAGAAAACGAATGAGATGGGCGAACGATTCCATCGACGAACGTCAATGCAAACTTGCGGGGTCACCCGTGGGAATCCCACGGGCATGGATGTGTGTGACATTTCGACATATTGAGTTAGATGCTGCACATTCATTTTTACAAAATGGTTACTGGCAAGTCATCAGATCCAGAAATGGTGTAAAAACCACCGTTTAGAGGCCATTTTTCCCCGCAAAGCGGGGGTTGGCCTTTTCGGGGACCGTGGTAGTTGTTGTTTTTTTGTCCCCTTTTTGAAGCAATGTTTTACGGCCGGATGCCCTTCCTGACGCCAACCCTTTTTGCCGCCTTCAACGACAAACAGGGAATTACCAGTGAACTGGTACTCAATTAGCCGACCTCGGAAGGATGACAGGCTGAGTCAACCCCCCTGGCATTAATTCGGCGATCGACCGAGATTCGAACCCAGGATCCTAAGCCGGCACCCTAGCCGCTAGCCCAACACCAGAAATGGTGTCATGAACACAATTTATTTACGCACAAGCACAAAAGCAAGACGGGCCGATTTCCGATTCCGACGGGCCGACGGGCGAGACGGGCCGATTTCCGATTCCGACGGGCCGATTTGGAGCAAGAAAAAGAACGAGACGGGAGAAAAAGGAGAGAAACGAGACGGGGAAAGCCGATTGGAGAGGCGAGTGAGGCGCGATTGGAGAGGAGTGTGAGGCGCGATTGGAGAGGAGTGTGAGGCACGATTGGAGAGGAGTGTGAGGCGTGATTGGAGAGGAGTGTGAGGCACGATTGGAGAGGAGTGATTGGAGGGGAGTGTGAGGCACGATTGGAGAGGAGTGTGAGGCACGATTGGAGAGGAGTGTGAGGCGCGATTGGAGAGGAGTGTGAGGCGCGATTGGAGAGGAGTGTGAGGCGCGATTGGAGAGGCGTGTGAAGGATTGGAGAGGAGAGGAGTGTGAGGGATTGGAGAGGTGAGGGATTGGAAAGGAGAGGGATGTGAGGGTTTGGAGAGGAGAGGAGTGCTAGGTGGAGAGAGGAGAGTGTCAGGTGGAGACAGGAGTGTGTCAGGTGGAGACAGGAGAGTGTCAGGTGGAGAGGAGTGAGGGGTCACATATTATGTGAAATAAATAAATTGTGTTCATCACACCATTTCTGGATCTGATGACTTGCCAGTAACCATTTTGTAAAAATGAATGTGCAGCATATAACTCAATATGTCGAAATGTCACACACATCCATGCCCGTGGGATTCCCACGGGTGACCCCGCTAGTCTATCTATAATTCCAGTAATCTCTCTCTCTCTGTGTGTGTGTGTGTGTGTGTGTGTGTGTGTGTGTGTGTGTGTGTGTGTGTGTGTGTGTGTGTGTCTGTGTGTCTGTGTGTTTGTTTGTCTGTGACCGCTGTTTCTCGACAACCACGGGTCCGATATACTTGAAACTTGCCAGGTATATTGCTGGGGACCTGAGGATGTGCCTTTTCAAGGTTTCATATTAATCGGATAAGTAGTTACCGAGCTATGTCCAAAAAACGATTCAACCAATCAGAGAGCAGCGAGCTATCACGTGTGCCGAACGTGGCGAACAGACTCTGCCTCGGACGGCACATTTGAGAGCGTATTCATTTATTTCACGTTGGCAAACTATGTTGGCGCTATGTTGGTGTTAAACTATGTTTTAAAACTAATTAAAACTAATTTGCGATTCATCGTAACTGCGATATGCGACCTTCCGGACAGTCAAATGAGGACGTCACTTCCGGACTTACGGATAGTCATAGTGACGACGTACTGATGCTGAACGTGGCGAGCAGACGCTGCCTCGGACGGCACATTTGAGAGCGTATTCATTTATTTGACGTTGCAATCTGTGTTGATTGTTGTAAGGTACGATCGATTGTAGTACACGTTTATAATAACTCTGCCGATACAGGCCCGATTAACTGCAGCGCCATCCGAGCTGCGGCGTCGGGACGATACATTCATTGTATGGTCACATCACGCACTTACGGGCACGCCCATGGGCCCATGGGCACGCCCATGCATGCATGGGCGAAGACATTTTTTTTTTTTTTTTTGGCAAGGAACGGGCACCCACGTACGGGCACGTCCTAGTACTGCTAATGAGGATAGAGGGGGAGCATTGGGTGCAGGACAGGGGAGGGGAGGGGTAGTGTCAGATGAAGGGTGAGAGGGGGAGGCAGGCAGAGCAGTTGATAGTGTGTCAGAGATTACAGAAGAGTTACAAGAAATGGAAGGATGAGGAGGACGAAAGGTTTGACGGCGATGGGATGAGGCACAGTAAGGGTTGTTTGAGGGGGGGCAGACTAAAGTAGACGGTTGGGGAGGTGGAGTGGAGGCAGCTTTGAGAAGGTGGGAGGCGGGAGAATTTTGGAGGGATGGTTGGGGGGGGGGATTTGAAGGGGAGGGGTTGGGGGGTTGATTGGGAGGGGCCAGGGGGGAGTTTAGGAGGGGACGGGCAAGGGGGAGTTTAGGAGGGGAGGGGCAAGGGGGAGTTTAGGAGGGGAGGGGCAAGGGGGAGTTTAGGAGGGGAGGGGCAAGGGGGAATTTAGGAGGGGAGGGGCAGGGGGGGAGTTTAGGAGGGGAGGGAAGGGGCAAGGGGGGAGTTTGAGGGGAGGGGTGGGGCAAGGGGGAGATCTGGAGGGGGGCGAAGGGGGAGATTTGGAGGGGAGGGGCAAGGCAGGAGTTTAGAAAGTGGATGATTAATGAAAGACGAACATTTATAACAATTTGGGTTTATTGTGATTTTCAAGTTAGCGATCCGTTTAAGAACGATTGAGGATGGGTGGAATGAATTTGAATTTGGAGCATGTCGTGATTTAGAATTATAAGAGATGGAATATTTTTTTGAATTGAAATGAGTTGGAGAGGAAATTGAAAAAAGCCTTTCAAATAGGAAGAAAAACAGCGTGTTGTCATATCCCACTGAATAAAACACTGCAGGGGAAAGTTTACACATATTTAAACAGAACCGTGAAGAACAGTCTTATATTCACAAAAATACCAACAGTGAGAGGGAGCCTGGAAGGACAATCACGAGTCACGTTAACAGGGGAAAAGGTGGCAGGCAAGGAGATATTGGGGGTGGGGCGAAACAGCGCACGTGGACAGAAGTGTTATGGATTCGTCACTTCCGTTGTTGTGGTTTTCATCCACTGTAAACATTTTTGGTTCCATGTACTATTATTGTTGTCATTTAAGTGAAATAGAGATTACTATTTTCAAAAGGTAAAAAAAGTTAATGTTTTAAAAGAAACCGGAACCGGACAAAGACATAGAGGAAGAAGAGAAAAGAGAGGCATTGCGAGTGAGTCGGACAAGAAGGAGCCGAGCTGCTTGGAGGTCTTGAGCAAACGCTGGCGAACGAGGGTCACGAGTGAACTTTGGGTTTCCTGGGAAATGGATTCCTGCGACAGAGTTGTTATCGCTGTGACAGATAATTATGTGTGACAGGTTTTGCGGTTGATTCCGAAGAAAATCATTGAAGTGCCGTTATGTCTCGAGAACGGACCATTGGCCATTTTGACTCGCGCCTGATTTTCGCATCGCTCCAGGTTTTTTGCCTCGCTTCAACCATTCTCACCGCGTCCAGACGTTGGCTTGGTGTGTGTGTGTGTGTGTGTGTGTGTGTGCGTGTGCGTGTGCGTGTGTGCGTGTGTGTGTGTGCGTGTGTGTGTGTGTGTGTGTGTGTGTGTGTGTGTGTGTGTGTGTGTGTGTGTGTGTGTGTGTGTGTGTGTGTGTGTGTAACGTGGATTTTGAGTGGGAAATTGCGGTTCGCCGTGCGGGGAGCCGTTGAGCGTCCATACCAGAGGGTGTGATTTCCCAGTTGCCTCTTGAGGACACCTTTGCCCATCTTTGGCAGTGTGACTGTCAACCGAACGGGATTCTGGTCTCGATAAGACGTCGTTCTGACGATCACTGGAGCGTGGATCGGCTTTGGCTTGATGCTGGGATAGAGACATTGGGAATATTATTTTCGCTCACTGGGAGCACAATGAGTTATATTGTACGAAACTGATTGTACCATCATAGGAATGATATCGTTGTTGTACAATTGATTACTATTGTTATTGTGCTGTTATTCTTGTGTGACCTTAACACAATACTTGTTTGTTGGTAACAATTGGTGTGGATTCACCATTGATCTTTGACATACAGAATAACACATCTTTCTGCCGTGACTCCTCTCGGGGCTTGGAGGTACACCGTGACCGGGGTTTGGGGAGGAGCACGTAACAGAAGCACACGATGGGACAACTTCACACGTGGAGAATGGGAAATAAATGTTGTTGTTGTTTTGTTTTTGTTTTTTGTTTTTTTTGGGGGGGGGGCGGGGGTGGGGGGGGGGGTTAAAACGTTAGACAAAGAGTAGATGTTTGGGGAGGAGGGAAAAATCTAAGAAGCTAGCAAAAACGGTGAAGGAAGGAACAAATTTCGACGTGGACCGGGGAAGCCTGAGGCAAGGCCGCACACGCGCGGCAAACAAACGATTAATTTATGAAAGATTAACACCGAGAAACTTCCTGGGGACACACTACAGGTTCACACACCGAAAGATAAATACAGTTTCGACAAAATACAATTGTGAACAATGACAACTTTGAAAACGTGGAGAACGTGTACAGCTTCAAAAATCTGTGCCGTCGCCGTCCAGACCTCGTGAGATCTCCAATTACTTGTTGGGGAATGATGGTACCATCATGGTTGGGGAGTTGGGGAGTTTGGGAGATGGTTGGGGAGTTCTTAATACAATTGTTTTGTTCTACAAGTGCATTGGTGTGGTTTTACCATGGTTTATCAGAACAAACAATACAAATCTTTCTGCCGCATTCCCTCTCGAGATTCTGAGGTGCACCTTAACCGTGGTTTGGGGAGGGAATACGTAACAATAGAAAGGACGTTTTCCCTCACCGATCACTCATGACATTGGCCATCGAGTTCTCAGGGTTCCGCTCAAGGGTATGTAATGAATAAATATATGGGTTCTCTCTCACATAGTTCACTCTCACAACACAGATCTTCCTGGTGTCAGTACATTTAACTTTGCCATGTCACATGACCTTACTCGGTTCATATCAGCTTTGACTTGAGTTCCTGAACAAGTTACTGAAAACGGGTATCTTTACCTCCCACTGAAGGTGGATGGAGGTTATGTTTTCACCCCTGTCTGTCTGTCTGTTACTTGGCAAAAATTCTTTTTTTTGACAAGTATGTTGATCACTCTGGTTTGTGTGTTTGTGTGTTTGTCTGGCCTCTCACTTATACTTGCCTACAGGTCACAATTTTAAACCGATTTTTACTCCCGCCAGGGAGTAATGCATTCGATCGTGTCCGTCCATGTGTGTGTGTTTGTGTGTGTGTGTTCGTGTGTTTGTGAACAAGATATCAGGAAAAGTTCTGAACGGATTTGGATGAAAGTTGGTGGGATGATTGCACTTGGGATAAGGAAGAATTGTTTAGTTTTTGGTGAAGCTCAGGATATTATTCCGGATCCAGGAATTTTTTGAAGGATTTTTTACCATTGGAAGATAGGGCTCAATTGGTTTTAACATTATCTTCTATATATTCTATGTATAACATTGTGATATGAAAATAGTTTTCATATTTGTTGTAAATGTAGTTTAAACTCATGGTTGTTAGAGCGGTGTATTTTTTAGGAGCCTTGTCTTCAATGTTCTTTTTTTTCTTTTCTAACAAAGACATATTCTGTCATTTTAAAACCACCAAAGTGTGTATTCGGTTTCCCCGTTTCATAAAATGTATAGTTTGATATGTATAATGTTTTTTTTTTTCTTTTTTTTTTTCTTTTTCTTTTTTTTAACCTCAGAAGATATATCAACATTTACCTCAGTGAATGTCAATCGCGGTGTCAGTATTTGATGAACTTATAAAGACTTAGGTGACATAAGTGTGACCAGCATGTGCACGGGATTCTTCCCAGAAGAATGAGTGGTCGCATTAGCTTGTACGACTCAAAATGAGCGAGTTTTGTTTTCACGTTTGGGCCAGTTTTACATGTTGTATCCCTAATGAATGAAATGCACGTTTTTCTGGCTTACAATTTTATTTGAAGTCACACATGCCTCAAAATACACACTTATATAGAATTGAATACTGAATCCGAAAATGTAAGTGAAATTGTCTTGTTTTTAAAAAACATTATCTTCTATATATTATATAATATATATATATATATATATATATATATATATATATATTATATATCTGTGCAGTGTCTGTCTTGTGTTGTCTTGTCTTGTGTTGTCACTGAACTACTCCCTCAAACTTTTGTGAAATCGTACTATTCCAACTTGACCCACGGTGGGAGTATGCGCTCTACTGTGGCGTTCTATTTTTTTTATTTTTTTTTGTATACAAAATCGAGGCTCGTGTAAGAGCTGGCAGGGGTAGAGTTTGTGGTCTGACAGAATCATATTTATTTTTGAGGTCAAAATGTCAACAAGCCGATGGTCAACCACTTTTTCTCCAGTTTCTAAAATCCTCAATTTGCATCCGATTGACTTGAAACTTGAAAAGGATTTTCATATCAGCTAACTGAATTCAACCACCAACAATTTTTGAGATCAGCATAGGCAACAACCATTCCAGATTTCTAAAATCTTGAATTTTTATCCGATTGACTTGAAATTTGTATAGGAGTTTCATATTAGCTGATTGAATTCAACCACCAACTATTTTTGAAGTCAAAAGGAAGAGACGCTGAGTGCCATTCTACTTATTTTTTTGTATGCAAAGCTGAGGCTTGTGTAAGAGCTAACACATAACACATATAATAAATGGAGCAGGAGACAAGATTGGGGGTGGGGGGGGGGGAGGTAGAGAGGGAAACACCCAAGCACAATAACAGCAGAGAACAGGGACATTGGGAGATCTGTGGAAAAGAGGGCTGGGATAGGGGAAAAACAAAAGTACCCTGCTGGGATTTCGCTATTTCAAAAAGTGAATCTGGGGTGAATTGACGGGGGTAGAAAAGACCAAGGTTTTGGATGGGGGAAGACAAGAGATGGTGGTGAACAGCTGTTTTCAAGACCTGGAGGGAGGAGAGCAATTGAAGAGAGTGTGGGAGTTTGTTCCAGAGGCGGGAGAAAAGAGGAATGAAAGAGTGAAGGTGAGCAGAGAGTCTTGATTTTGGCAGTTTCACCAGAAGAGGGTTTCTGGCAGGTTTTGTGTGTCCTGAAGGAATATTTGGGGGGGCAGAGCACAGACAGAGCAGGGTAAGCGAGGCTCAAGAGGGGTTGGTGGAAGACAGCCCACCAACCTGCCTGCAGTGAGAGCAAAAGGCCTTAGAATCAGCTTAATCATGGGGGATACCAATGATTCTAAACGCTTTGGTTTCTTCAGTGTGAAGCCGAGCTAGGTGTGAGGCAGGTGCACCAGCTGAGAGCGGAGAGTAGTACTCCATCAAGCTGTGGATAAAGCTTTGTATTTGGTGAGAAGCTCAATAGAGCTAAGAAAGGTCTTCGTATGACAGAGGATGTCCAGTCGGC
The DNA here is from genome assembly GCF_964187855.1 of Myxine glutinosa. Lineage (NCBI taxonomy): Eukaryota > Metazoa > Chordata > Myxini > Myxiniformes > Myxinidae > Myxine > Myxine glutinosa. The sequence continues at coordinate 425,319,010 of NC_136261.1, forward strand.
GACTGCCTTTGGAAATGTGGTTTTCCCAGAAAGATAATGGCAGATCATGTGACACAAAAGCTTGAGTGACAGAGGGTTTTCCAGATGGTTTTTATGAAGAGAAATAGTGAGGGTGTGAAATTTGTCAGGATTGAATGAAATGTTCAACTTGTTTGACCAGTTTGTGATTTGATCCGGTCTGCAGAGAGTGAAGAGGCTGCTTCCTGCCAATCTCAGGGTTCAGATATGGAGCAGCAGAGGGTGGATTCATCTGCAAATAGATAGAGAGGATATTCCAGAGACTTGTATCGGTCATTAATGAAGACCAGAAGAAGCACGGGGCCCAGAACACTGCATCGAGGAACTCCAGCCTGGACAGGAAGGGGAGATGAGAGAATTCCATTCAGGGCCACATGTTGATTTCTACCATAGAGGAAGTCCGCAAATCCATGCATGGAGATTTCCATGGATACCACAAAAAGACAGTTTGATGACAATTGCGGAGTGCCTGACTGTATCGAAGGCACGACAAATGTCAAGGGAGTCAGCTCTCATTTTCTGTTTAGCATTGAGGACCTCCATCCATTGTTGAGACAGCAGAAGCAGAATGTCCCGAATGGAAAGGCCTGGTCTGAATCCAAAATGATGATCAGAGATCAAGCCATTGGAGAAGAGGAAGGATTTAAAATCAAAAGCGATGATGGATTTCATGTCCTCGCTGATAATTGGGAGAAGGCTGGTTGGTCTGTAGTTGCAGCGATCTGTTTTTGCACCTTTTTTGTGTTAAGCGGTAATGTTGGCTGATTTCCAAGCAGATGGCAGGTGACCTTGAGCAAAAAACAGGGTGAAGAGAACAGTGGGATGGTGACAGCGTGGCAGAGCAGGATTTTGGGACCAGTGGGCAGATGCCGTCTGGTCCATTTGTGGAATCAGAAATGAGATTTGACAGAAACTTCTCCACCTTGTTGGGATAGAAGGACAGAGTCCAGGAGCAGCTCGGTATGACTGGTTATGGTGGGTACAGAGAGCAATGGGTTTGTGACACAAGGTTTTGAGACAAACACAGAGTTGAGGCATTCAGCTTTTTCATGTGCAGTGTCAGGTGTGTCACCATTTCAGGTAAGGGAGGGGGATGGATGTGGAACAAACAACAGATACGGATTTGACCTGCTGCTACCAGGACTTGGAGGAGGGAGGCAGGTTTGAGAGTTCAGTCTTGAGAGTGGAGAGATATTATTTTCTAGCTTTCCTGAGGGTAGAAACACACTTGTTCCAAGCTTTGTGAAAGGACATTTTGAGAAATTTTTAACACCATTAAATTCGAGAATTTTTTTTTGATGAATCTTACAATCTCTATTTTAATTAAATTGAATTAAATACTTGAACACTGTTGAACACAAATCGCCTTCTTGTTACTTCCAATAACCTCCAGATTAACAGTACTTGGACATGTTAAATAGGGTGGTGTATAAGGGTGATGTAGAAGACTACTTCAATAGTGCTTAACATCTGCAATTTTTATTTTAAACAATCTTAAACTTCATTATTATATTTAAATGGAAGTATACATTTAATGGTACAACATGTTCTTTGAACTCTCAAGATGGTTCTCAGTCTCATTTCCCTGCAAAAGACTGACGCTTATTTGTACACAGGTGATATCTATCTTTTAAATGTGGGAGGCAGGCAACACAACGATTCATCTGTCACTGAAGATTCGAATTGTGCTTCTGCAAAGGAAGGTTCAGATGATAATCACATGACAAATGGAAGTGCTTCCTGTTTTGCAACTGGTGAGTGGAAACGTATAAAATTAACATACAATCTTTTGTGCTGAGAAAATATAAAAGTTTTTGAAAAGTGTTAAATATTTTTCAAATTTGATTTTGACAAAAAAAAGAAAAGAATTGATGTTCTTTGTTTCTGTAGAACAATCCAGAAGTCATATGGGACAAATGAGGTCCCGTCGCAGCTTGACAGTGAAGAAGAAGCATTTTTTTGAAGAAAAAATCACATAATCAAGACTCACTTTGTATAAAATACAAGTGCATGTGTGGTCCTCACAACACCAAGATAGATATTCAATTTCACAAACACAAAAAGGTTGCAGAAAGGCAAATATGCTGTAAGTGTAATTGTGTGCAGAATGTATTTTGCTTCAACGAATAACATCAAAGCACACATGAGGATCCACACTGAAAAACGCCCCCACACGTGCTCCATCTGTGAAAAAGGTTTTTTGACAAAAAGCAATTTTAATAAACATATGAAGATCCATACAGAAGAGCGCCCTCACAAATGCTCGATATGTGATAAAGGTTTCTCTCAAAAAGACAATTTGAAATTACATATGAGGATCCATACAGGAGAGCAACCTCACACATGTTCGATATGTGATAAAGGTTTCTCTCGTAGCAACAGTTTGAAATTGCATATGCGAATCCATACAGGAGAGCAACCTCACAAATGCTCGATATGTGAAAAAGGTTTCTCCCGAAAAGCCCATTTTAAAATACATATGAGGATCCACACAGGAGAGCAACCTCACACATGTTCGATATGTGACAAAGGTTTCTCTCATAGTGGCAATTTGAAATTGCATATGAGGATCCATACAGGAGAGCGACCTTACAAATGCTCGATATGTGATAAAGGTTTCTCTCAAAGCAACAGTTTGAAATTACATATGAGGATCCATACAGGAGAGCGCCCTCACAAATGCTCGATATGTGATGACGATTTCTCTCGAAAAGGCGATTTTAAATTACATATGAGGATCCATACAGGAGAGCAACCTCACAATTGTTCAATATGTGACAAATGTTTCTCTTGTAACAGCCATTTCAAATTACATATGAGGATCCATACAGGAGAGCGTCCTTACAAATGCTCGATATGTGATAAAGATTTCTCTCAAAGCAATAGTTTGAAATTGCATATGATGATCCATACAGGAGAGCGACCCCACAAATGCTCGATGTGTGACAAAGGTTTCTATGAAAAAGGCAATTTGAAAATACATATGAGGATCCACACAGGAGAGCGACCGCACAAATGTTCGATATGTGATAAAGGTTTCCCTCGTAGCAACAGTTTGAAATCGCATATGAGCATCCACACAGGAGAGCGTCCTCACAAATGCTCGATATGTGATAAAGGTTTCTCTCGAAGCAACAGTTTGAAATCACATATGAGGATCCATACAGGAGAGCGTCCTTACAAATGCTCAATATGTGATAAAGGTTTCTCTCAAAACAGTAAATTGAAATTACATATGAGGATCCATACAGGAGAGCGTCCTTACAAATGCTCGATATGTGGTAAAGGTTTCTCTCAAAACACTGAATTGAAATCACATATGAGGATCCATACAGGAGAGCGACCTCATAAATGTTCGATATGTGATAAAGGTTTCCCTCGTAGCAACAGTTTGAAATTGCATATGAGCATCCACACAGGAGAGCGTCCTCACAAATGCTCGATATGTGATAAAGGTTTCTCTCGAAGCAACAGTTTGAAATCACATATGAGGATCCATACAGGAGAGCGTCCTTACAAATGCTCAATATGTGATAAAGGTTTCTCTCAAAACAGTAAATTGAAATTACATATGAGGATCCATACAGGAGAGCGTCCTTACAAATGCTCGATATGTGACAAAGGTTTCTCTCAAAAAAGCCATTTGAAATTACATATGAGGATCCATACAGGAGAGCAACCTCACAAATGCTCGATATGTGATGGTTTCTCTCGAAAAGGAAGTTTGAAATTACATCTGAAGACCCACACAGGAGAGCTGAAATCTGAAATACCACGAAATGAAAAATGAGGTTTATATTATTTCAAAATTGAAGAAACATGAAGTTGAACCAGTGATAGTCAGAGAAACAGGGAATGTGGATGATTAAGATAACTCTAGATAAGCACTTAAAAAGCATTCCGGGGAATATCACGACAATCACACTACAGGTGGAGGCTGTCAGAGGTTCAGAAAGGATTCTAAAAAGAGCCTTTGGAACAAAGCTATGAGAATGAAGTTTCACAAACTGGTTCATGAATAATGATCCAAAAAAGGAGGTGGATATTTTGAGTTCTGGGAGAACTGCCTCCCACCTCCTAAAACCCGTCTCTGGAGATTACAACCAACGAGAGCATCCTTACAAATGTTCTATTTGTGATGAGGATTTTATTTCTAAACGGAGCCTGAACTTCCACAGTACATCCCACGCTGGAGTGCTCACATAAAAAGTGCTCTAACTGTGGGAAAGGTTTTGCTGATAAAGGTTTGTTAAATTCACATAGCATAACCCATACTGGGTTGTACACACCAACTTTTCAAACGATGCTCAGCAGCAGGTAAGGTCATCAGTGAACCAGCAAGGACAAAGATATAGTGAAAGCATACAGCTCTTTGGGCATATACCTTGAAAGCACAAATCCTCAGAGTACCATCTGTAACCCCTGACAACTAGCGCGCTCCCTGAGAGCCCCTTGATGAAAGCCATACGGCTGGTTGTCACCAGAATGTCCACAACAATGACTGCAAACTGGTGTCAGAAGGCACCAATAATCTCAAAATTCTAACCCCATCAGCATCCGCAAACTAAGTTTAAAGAAAGTGACATCTAAAAAAAAAAAAAAAAAACAGTAAAATGTATTAATTTTGTTCTCCATATTCTCATAATAGAGAATTGTTGAAAATTTGATGCCAAAAACTCAAATGGTAACAGAATGTAATCTCTCAATCTGATCTTGGATCTCATCATGCGTCTTTCAGGGTCTTCCTTTGGTTGCCAGTTTGAAATACTTGTCTCTGTCCTTGCCAGACATCCAGCCATGTTCCATTTGAGTGTTTTGATTGTGACCATTGTTTAGGAATTTTGTTTTCTGTCTGATTTGGTTGTTTTTGTCCCTTTTTGGTTATGCTTAGATGGCATCTTTCCATAGCAGTTTGAATATAATTTTTTTCTCAATCTTTGATGTAGTCCATGTTTCATTGTCACGTGTGATATGGGGAGAACACCCTTGTTGTAAAATTGTTTAACAGAAGAAGACTCCTGCCTATATTTTTCATGGAACTTGAATTTGTGAAGGGTTTCACAATAAAGAGAGTTCATCAAAGCACAAATGCACTGTCTGTGTTATTACCCTGCACTCGTGAAGCGAAAAGCGGGGTTAAGCAATCGGGTGCGTACATGTGCCGTGTGCCATACGTGTGCCATCTGCATTTAAAAAAAAATCATTTTCTCGGCAACCGTTGGTGCGATTGACATGAAATTTTACCGTATGAGTGCCTCTGCCTGTAGATTTTTTTGCTGATCATTATGACGTCGTAGGTCACGTGGTACAGACTCCATCTTGGAAAATCATTAAACCTATATATCTACCAAACCGCTTAATGGAAAAAATTGAAACTTTCTTTTTGTGAAGTGCACCCCAAGAGGAATAAGATATGTTGATGATAATGTCAGAGGTGTCTCCATTATGATGTCATAATTCGACAAGCACAACGCTTGATCTGATCAGTATGAAAAAAAAAATTGCCTATGCATCTGTTAGTCGGATGAACACTAATTTTTCAGAAATAAGCGGCTCCTCCTGTAGAATATTTTTCATGATAATTATTACGTCATTGGTCACATTGGTACAGGCGCCATTTTGGAAAAATCGAAAAATGCTGCACCTCTATATCTCCAAAACCACTCTGGAAAAAATTTAAATGTAGATGAATGTCAAGCACTCCCCTTGGGGAATAAGATATGTTAATGATGATGTCATCGGTGCCTTCATTATGACGTCATAATTCGACAAGTGCAACGCTTGATTCGATAAGGAATGAATTTTTTTTTTCGAAGTAACTGTTGGACCAATGGACACGAAAAACTTTGCACCACTATATATCCGAAACCTCCACATGGAAAACAAGAAAGAGCAATCAGGGATTGCAGAACCTCACCAGGATGTGAGTAGTAGGAAAAGGGGGGGTTCTGGGACACCTTCAAATTTAACATTGGAGTCAATGGGGAAAAAGGGAAAAACTTATTTACTCACAACCCCATCTCTTGTTAAACTCTTTGGTTTGGTTCTATCATTTAGTTCTTGTTGCTTGGTTCTATGATTTATATATTTGTAAAAAAAGGTGGCGGTAGCCCGATAAAATACCTAACCCCCCTTTTTATCTTTTCATATATATTTATCTTATCACTTATATATTTATCTTACCACATATATTTATCTTATCACTTATATATTTATCTTATCATTTATATACAGTCACGTGAAAAAGTAAGTACACACCACGTAAAGTTTTGACTTTTTCAACATATTTCAACATATAGCTATTTGATCTTCATTTCAACAGTATTGACAGATAAAGGTGATATAATATAACAAATATCATGAAACATTTACATTTTGTAGTCCATTGTATAATTTAAATAAACATAAATGCAAGTTTCGCATGTGGAATAAGTAAGTACACCCCTACATTTATCACTACTTCAAATACCTAAAATTAGAATCAGATGCACCAGCTCAGGTGCAAATGATTAGAACATCGTTAGAGAGGATCTTGGAGTCACCTGTCTTATTTAAACCTCAGACATTTCGTTTGGTTTGCTCTTTGTTGTTGAAGTGCGTGGCGTCACCATGCCTAGATCAAAAGAGCTCTCTGAGGCCTTCAGAAAGAAGGTTATAGATGCCTACGAGTCTGGGAAAGGATTTAAAAAGATCTCCAAACAATTTGAAATCAATCATTCGACTGTCCGCAAGATAATCTACAAGTGGAGAAGATTCCATATAACTGCCAACTTGTTCAGGGCAGGCCGCCCCAGCAAGTTCAGCCCGAGAGCAGACCGCAAGATGCTGAAAGTGTCTCGAAGAACCCCAGAATGTCATCGCGGGACCTGCAGGTAGCTCTTGCCACTGTTGATGTCAAAGTGCACAAGTCTATCATTAGAAAGAGGCTGCACAAATTTGATCTACATGGGAGGTGTGCCAGGAGGAACCCTTTGCTGTCCAGAAAGAACATCACGGCAAGACTAAAGTTTGCCAATGAACACCTCAGCAAAGACCAGCACTTCTGGAACAATGTGCTCGGGACAGATAAGTCAAAGGTAGAGCTATTTGGCCACAGTAACAGAAGACATGTTTGGCGAAAACCAAAGACAGCATTTGACCACAAGAACCTGATACCAACTGTAAAGCATGGTGGTGGAAATATTATGGTTTGGGGCAGCTTCGCTGCATCAGGGCCTGGGCAGCTCACCATCATATAATCCACTATGAATTCTTCATTGTACCAGAGGGTGCTCGTGGATAATGTGAGGTCATCTGTCGGAGAGTTGAAGCTCAACCGAAGGTGGACCTTGCAACATGACAATGACCCTAAACATACCAGTAAATCCACCAATGAATGGCTGAAAATAAAGAAATGGAGGGTTCTGGAATGGCCAAGTCAAAGCGCGGATCTAAATCCCATCAAGATGTTGTGGGGGAATTTGAAACGAGCTGTGCATGCAGGAACCCCGTCAAACATCGCACAGCTGAAATAATTCTGCATGAAGGAGTGGGCAAAAATTTCTCCCAGTCGATGTCAGAGACTGGTAGACAGTTATAAGAAATGCCTACTTGAGGTTGTTTCTACCAAAGGGGGCAATACGACATATTTGAGCCAAGAGTGTACTTACTTTTTCCACATGCGAAATTTGCATTTACGTTTATTTAAATTGTACAATGGACTACAAAATGTAAATGTTTTATGATATTTGTTATATTATATCACCTTTATCTATCAATATTGTTGAAATGAAGATCAAATAGCTGTATGTTGAAATATGTTGAAAGAGTCAAAACTTTACATGGGGTGTACCTACTTTTTCACGTGACTGTATTTATCTTATCACTTATATAAATCACTTTTATTTATCTTTACACTTATCACCATGAGGGAGGCTATCAATTCCATTTTCTTAAATAAACCTCTTGTCATCAAAACCTCCAAGAGCTTTCTTATTTACCTCTTCTGAATATAATTGATGTTTATAACTTCTTATCATATTAATTTTTCTAAACTCTTCTTTCTTTGAAGTTAAACAATTCTAATAATTTTCAAAGTTTATTGTTTCTTAAATAACATTTTTCTTTATTAGTCCCCTACCAGTGTACACCGGAGGGGACTATAGGTTTGCACGCTGCCCCTCCGTCTGTCTGTCAGTCTGTCCGGCCGTCAGTCCATGCACATAACAGTTGTCTGGACTTTTTTTCTGAACACTTAATCCTAGTGATTTCAAACTTAGCACAAGGTTTCCACATGATACGTTACAGATCAAGTTCGAACTTCACGACGTTTCGATCATTTGTGACAAAGTTATGGCACTTTGAACTTTGGGAATTCTGATTATTCTGATGATCCTTAACTCAGTGCCATTTTAAGTTTTAATTTCCTTTTAAAAAGATTTTCTCTCCAATAATAGGACCGATTGAGATCAAATTTTCACCGTAGGGGGGGGGGGGGGGGACTCGGTCTGCAGAATATTTTAATGGTAATTATGACATCACAGGTCACGTGGTTCGGCCGCCATATTGTTTTTCGTGAAAACACGAAAACCCCTTTTTCTTTGCAACGGCTGAATAGACAGAGGCCAAACTTTGCTTTCAGAATCGCATACCCATGACGAACAAAAAAAAAACTGCGAGCATGACGTCATGCATCACATATTAATTTTTTTATTTTTTTATTTTTATTTTTTTTGGATACTGAATCGAGGCTCGTGAAAGAGCTAACATTTACTTCACAAACAAATCAACCAGACAAACAGAATACGCAAAAAGAGGGAGCGGAAGACAAGATGGGGAGAGAAGGGGAAGCACACAAACACAACATCCGAGAGCAGTGAGATGTGTGGAAGGGAGAGGGCCCGGGGGGAGGAGGCATGGGAAGGGGGGGGGGGGGGAAGGGAGAAGTATAAAACACAAGGACACCAAGAACTTCCTGGACAGAAGTTGGTATTTCAGAAAAGTGAAATTAGCGGGGGTAGAAAAGATCAAGGTTTTGGATGGGGGAAGATAAGAGATGGTGGTGAACAGCTGTTTTAAAGACTTGGAGGGTGGAGTGGGATTGAAGAGAGTGAGGGAGTTTGTTCCAGAGGCAGGAGAAAAGAGGAATGAAGGAGTGAAGGTGAACAGAGAGTCTTGATTTTGGCAGTTTAACCATAAGAGGGTTGCAGGCAGATCTTGTGGGACCTGTAGGAATATTTGCGGGACAGAGCCCAGAGAGAGCTGGGGGGGGGGGCAAGGCCAGAGATGAGTCGTTAGAAGACGTTAAGACCACCAAACCTGCCTGCGGTGAGTGAGTGAGAGGCCCTTGGAGTTAGCTTCATCGCGGGAGATTCCAATGATTCTGAATGCTTTGGTTTCAACAGCGTGAAGGCGAGCTAGGTGTGAGGCAGGAGCACCAGCCCAGAGGGGAGAGCAGTATTCCATTGAGCTGCGGATGAAAGCCTTGTATGTGGTGAGGAGCTCAGGTGTGCCAAGGAAGGACTTCGCACGATGGAGGATGCCCAGTCTGGCTTCCGTCGGAGGATGCCATGACGGAGGACTGGCTTTGGAGGCCAGATTTGAAATGTGGTTTTCCCAGGAAAGATCATGGCAGATAGTGAGACCCAAAAGCTTGAGTGACAGAACTTCCTGGAGAGAATTATTCAGAAATTGGATGGGAGGGTTGTCCAGTCGGTCTTTTCGGAGGGGCCGTAAGAGTGTGAGATTTGTCAGGATTGAAAGACATGTTCCACTTGTTTGCCCAGTCTGTGATTTGGACCAGGTCTGCAGAGAGTGATGAGGCTGCAGACTGCCGATCTGAGGGATGAGGAATGGAGCGACAGAGAGTAGAGTCATCAGCAAAGAGATAGAGAGGATTTTCAAGAGAGTCAGAGAGATCATTGATGAAGACCAGAAAAAGCACAGGGCCCAGCACACTGCCTTGGGGAACTCCAGCCTAAATGGGAAGAGGAGATGAGAGAAACCCATACAGGGCCACACGTTGACTACGACGAGAGAGGAAGTCCGCCAGCCATGCGTGGAGATTTCCATGGATACCAAAAGAGGAGAGTTTGGTGAGCAGAGTGGGGTGCCAGACCGTATCGAAGGCACGTGATATGTCAAGGGAGACTGCTCTAATTTCCTGTTTGGCATTGAGGACCTCCATCCATTGTTGAGAAAGCAGAAGCAGCATGTCCAGAGTGGAGTGTCCAGGTCTGAAACCAAATTGATGATCAGAGATCAAGCCATTGGAGAAGAGGAAAGATTTCATATCTGAAGCAATGATGGAATCCATGACTTTGCTGATAATTGGGAGAAGGCTGGTTGGTCTGTAGTTGCTGGGATCTGTTTTTGCACCTTTTTTGTGCAAAGCGGTGATGTTGGTAGATTTCCAAGCAGATGGAAGATGACCTTGAGCAAAAGAGAGTGTGAAGAGAACAGAGAGAGGGAGTGAAAGAGCGGAAGAACATGATTTTAGGACCCGTGGGCTGATGCCGTCAGGACCAGTTGCAGAATCAGAGTCGAGCGTTGACAGAAACTTTTCCACCTTGTCAGGAGGAAAGGACACAGAGTCCAGGAGCAGCTGGGTATGGTGGGTACAGAGAGGGATGGGTTTGGGACAAAATATTTAGAGGCAAACACAGAGTTGAGGCATTCAGCTTTTTCACGTGTGGAGTCAGCCGTGTGGCCATTTGAGGTGAGGGAGGGGATGGAGGGGGAACAAACACCAGAAACAGATTTTACCAGATGCCACCAGGATTTGGAAGAAGGAGACAGATAAGAGAGTTCGGTCCTGAGAACGGAGAGATATTGTTTCCTGGCTCTCCTGAGGGTGGACACACACTTGTTTCGGGGTTTGTGAAAGGAAATGAGATTTCCTTCTGTTGGATTTGCTTTCCAGGAGATGAAAGCAAGTTGTTTCTGGGCAATAGCCTCACCACAAGAACCCGTGTACCATGGACGGGAGGAAGGGTATGACAACTGAAGACGAGATGGGATAAATCTGTGCATGAGAGAGAGCAATTTACTTTGGAAGAATTCCCAGGATGAGTTGATGTCAGAGGCAGTAGAGATGGGAGACCAGTCCAGATGATTGATGGCTGCTTGAAGACCGTGCCAGTTGGCCTGAGTGAAATGCCAGACTCGTCGACGCTGAGGAGGCTCTCTTAGAATGGTCAGAGAGATGTCCACTTTAACAAGCACATGATCAGAAGAGCCGATTGGAGCAGAAGAAGAGCAGCAGACATTTTCAGGGAAGTTAGTCATAACCAAGGCCAGAAGAGAAGATGCTCCGTTGACTGAGATCCGGGTTGGGAAATTGACAGATTGTGTCAGTCCCAGTGAGTCACAGAAGTCCTTTGCTGAAGAGCCATGGCTGGTGAGAGAGGTACCCACCCCCAGCCAACTGGAATGGTGACAGTTGAAATCACCACATATGAGGAAGAGAGAGTTGGGATGGGTAGATAGAAGTTGGTCCATATTATCAGACAGCGAGATGTAGATGGAGTCATCACTGTTTGGTGGATGGTACAACACACATATGAACAAAAGGTGGGAGCGAAGGGGAAGCCGTAGCCAAAGGTATTCTTGGGGGTGAGGTGTAGAGAGGGCAGTGCAGGGCGAGTGAGGAAGAGAGTTTTTGATAAAGATAGCAACCCCACCTCCAGGACGAGGCTCAGGTCTATCATACCGGAGGAGGGAGTACCTGGGAAAGATACCAAGGAATCGGAGACATCATGAAGGAGGAAAGTTTCTGTTAAGCAGATCACGTCTGATTTGTCAGAAGCAACCTGTACGGAGAGATCAGATAAGTTTGAGCCAAGGCCCAGGATGTTTGAGGTCCATACTGTTAAGGAAGAGGAAGGGGGAGCATCGGATACAGAACAGGGGGGGGGGGGGGAGCGGTAGGGTAAGATGTGGAAGAGGAGGATGAGGTAGGGAGAGCTGTTGAAGGTGTGTCAGAGATTACAGAATAGCTTGGAGAAAGGGAAGAATGGGGTGGACAAAAGGTTTGATGGTGATTGGGTGAGGCGCAGTGAGGTGTTATTTGAGGAGGGGGAAGAGTGAGGCAGAAGGTTGAGGGAGGAGAAGTTGGAAGGGGGAAGAAGCGGGAGGATGCTTTGAGGAGGAGGGGTGAGAGGGGAGTCTAGGAGGGGAGGGGTGTGGGGGGAGTTTAGGAGGGAAGGGGCGGGGGGGGGAGATTTGAAAGGGATGGGTGATGGGGAAGATTTGGGGGGGAGGGGTAAGGGGGAAGATTTGAAAGAGATGGGTGATGGGGAAGATTTGGAGGGAAGGGGTGAGATTGGATTAAGTTATGATGTTTCAGAGTTATGACGTTTTTAAGCATGAACCTTTAAAACCGAGCCGCTCCCTCATTTTTGATCCAATCGAGGTGAAACTTCAGAAATCTGTTCAGCATGTCGGTCTACTAAAATGTCCTTTTGGAATTTGCTATAGGGCAGGTGGTTTGGCAGATATCGTTAATTAAACGAAAATATTTTAAAAATGGATATCTCTTGTTTATTCTCGAGTTCTCCTCAAGCCGCACCGCGCGCCCTCAGCCTCGTCTCGCGAATGTCAAAAGCGCTCGCGAATGTCAAAAGCGCGACACAGCACGCGCTTTCGGGAGGGGTGGTGCCAAGCCGAGCAACATATATATATATACATTTATATATATATACATATATATATATATACATATATATATATACATATATATATATATATATATACATTTATATATATATACATATATATATATACATTTATATATATATACATACATATATATATATATATATATATATATATATATATATATATATATATATATATATATATATATATATATATATATATAAAAAAATATATATATATATATATATACACACATTGATCGTGAACCGGAAAATAGAATAAATTACTGATATTTAGCGAGTCGAAAGGTTCTTTATCAACAACTTTTTTTGTCGTGCTTCTGCTGACCTGTCTGCAAGGTGTATAAATCGAAGTCCCGAGTGTGAATCACAGGTGAGCCCGTCCTGAGGTAATTAGCGATTGGGAACGATTCAGAACCTGTGGATAAATAACCCTTGGTAATTTCCCCAACAGTTTTCCGGATGACAGACTGCTGGTAGGGGACATGTATTGCAGCGCAATACTCAGAATGCTTGTTCCTTTCAACTTTTTATCACTCTTTTCAATATTATTATCAATATATTTATAAGCATAAGCATTCGACCTCAATCCTATAAATTCACTCATTACCTTGCCCCCCCAATTCATCCTTAAACTTTCCAATAACCTTTTTATTATTTGAAGAAAACTACTTATCACCCGGCTTGTAATTACTTGTATCATATATATCAATATCATCAATCATATCTGTATAAACTTCTTCTGTGTCAATTTTCAAAATAAAACTATCCATACGAAGTGGATTAACATCATTTTGATATTTCTTCCTTCAGTTATTGTAAAAGTACATTAATGACTTTCACAATTCAAGAATTGATGTTCCAATATAAATAAGTTTATCCATTTCAATACTTTCTTTAACCAAATGGATAGCACAAAAGTTATCTGTTAACACCTGTACTCTTTGAAAACTGGGTCTATTAATTAATTTTGTTGCTTGTTTCCAAGATGTAGCAAGTCTTAAGTTTTGGTCTATTCCTAACATTTTCCATTGTCTTTCCAAATACAGCATTGTTCATCAATTTATAAAAGTCGTTCTCAAAATCTGTCTTTGCCTCTGTTCTTCTCTTTGTATTAAAATCAATATATTGTTGTGGTTTTGAGTTTGTACAATAAAGGTTAAATTTCCACCTCATAGTTTAGTCACACTACAACATGTAGCCTCGTGATAGTGCAGTTATTTCTTAGTATGTGTGAGAATAGTCCTTTTCCTGTGTTAGTTTTGCATTGAGTAGAATATTGAGTGGGTCCTCCATTGCCTTATGCGGCCTCCATTGTCTTATGCCTCCTTGTGCTGCCTTTGGCTTTTTGGCGCAAATTAACATGAGGCAAGCCTGGCAAATCGAGCAGGGACCGAATGAGGGCGGGGAAGAAGCTGACGGTAAGCGCGAGCCGCCAATCAGGGCTCAAAGGGAGTGGCTGCGGCACTGTGTCACAGGGTGTGGTTGGAACATTCGAGAGGGCTGGGGGGCTTGGTCATATAACCCTTTGTGAACAGCCCCCACCCCAGTTATGTGAGGAGTCCTTCTGTGGAGAGGTGAGCTTGCAGTTCTGCGAAGGGAGGCACTTGACTAAGTTCTGTGAGAGTTGAGTGTTGTTCAAGAGAGAAGACGCGCATGAACTGAGTTATAAGCGCTCTTACCAAATTGGACGCTCGGTTGAGCTTGGGGCCGAGCCTCTTTTGGGTTACGCGAGTGATAGCGCGCCGGAAACTAAATGCGCTGTGGAAAACCGCCAAGCCGGCGAGGGATGTGTACATTTCCCTTCTGCCTGCTGTGCCCTTTGTTCGAGAGACGCGCTACAAGGATCCCTTCCACTGCCTGTTTGCCTTCATCGCAGGACCTGCTGAGACCGTGGAGAGCCACGCCGGGCGGGGCCATTCCTGGACGACCATTCAGCGAGGAACATCATCCTGCCTGCATTTCTCCTTTGTGAGTGTGACTGGGCCCGTGTCTGGGGTTAATATAAGACTGATTAAGTACTGCTCTGTGTCTCTGCTTCTACTGATCATTGTACATACTTGTGTAAATAATAATTAAACCTGTTATTCCTTTATTCGACCGTCTCATCCCTTCCATCATTGACTAGGCGTAGTATGAATAGAACCGCTTGAATTGGGTTCCAATACTAACGGTAACTGCACAGACTACGTGGTACACAATCTGCTCGGTGTACCCAAATTACACATGGCTCGTGCGAGGCTTGATTCCCCGCTTCTGCAGCGGTGCAGGTATTTAGGTACGTGCGAGACTTGTCCCGAAACCCTACCTTGCATTTGCCTGGGGGGGGGGGGGGGGGGGCATTTCAAGTCTCGGTTACGCCGGCCGAGAAAGAACAAGGGGTTTAACCTTCCCTTGGTAAGGGTAGGAAGGGCGGCAGAAAAGCGTAACAATATGTTTTGAACCAATGACTTTGACTAAACTGTAAAACTCTATGAATCTTCTTTATTTTCAACCCTGCTGATAAACATTGCCTCAAGTTCCTTTGGTGTGAAACATAATTTTCTTTATTATATAATGTAGTTAGTTATTTCTCTGTTGATTTACCTTTGGTATTAAATGATTGTTGATAATCACTTAACCATTCTTTTCTTGGCTTTTTTATCAGGAGCATAAGGTAGATCTTTATGTTTATTATGAAGTTCTTCAGGATATTTCAAATCAACCTCAAAATAATATCCAATTTTAGCTGTATCCAATTATTTTTGTGTGGAGATAACGATATCCTGTAAAACCTTTTCATAATCTTTCTCTTTAACCAACTTAAGTTTACCATAAGGTAGGCCTTGAGACATAGTCCATCCATACAAATTATTAGCATCATAATACATCAAATAAGAACTATCTTTTGTCGTATCATAATTAGAAAGATATTTGTTGTTAGCTTTAGCATATCCATTGGAACATACTTGAGATATTCCCCCTCTCTTAGCCTTTTCTATCATCAAGAGCATATCGACATCACTGATTAAATCCAATTCTGTTTTGTCATTTTTATCATACACTCCAAGCCAAACCAGGCGCAGTGTAATAGTGAGCGGGGTCTTATCCATAAGAATTTTTATTATGGCAGATGGTTCTTAAAGTCTCAAATACATCAACCAATAGTAGGACATCAGTTTTAAGATACAAATCATGATACTGTCCAAGGTTCTTTCTATTAAACTTTTTCCAAACATCTTGTGCTCCAGTATAATCTTTATGACTTATATGACTTTTATTGAACTTGTTATCGAAATTTTATTTTGAGGGAAGTTGTGTTTCTTCAAATCTCTCAAATGAATCCATGTAATCATAAGGATATATACCCGTTTGTGATAGGAATTCAATCTCTTCTTGATTTATGAAATACTCTGATGACAACCTCGATATTTACCTGCAAGATGACAATGGTCTCTTACCTTTAACCCTTTACCAATTTTCACATCACAAATATGACATACAACCTTTGGTTGTCGAAACTTATTTTTCTCTTTTTTTTTTGTTAAGCACATGTTTTTATATGTTTCTCTCATTATCTTGGTTAATCGAACACAGTCTTTCCCCAGTCGTTTTACAAACTCGCGAGAGGCATCTTCTCCTCTATAAAGTTCTAACTTGTTGTATTTATCACCGACAGATGATTTGATATAATAACAGAAACCACAAGGAGTATGTTTTTGATATTTATTTGTGTAAGGCCCTTTCGGGACTGGAGAAGCAGCATCCATCTTTTCAAGGATACTTTTAAAGTCAGCATATATTACATACGGATGTTTTATGGATTTGTTGAAATCTTTGAATGAAATACCTGATCCTGCTTTTGGCATATTGATTACAGTTGATTTATGATTACTACAATATTTTGAATGTTGATCTTATCGTTCTTTTGTTTGAAAGAAGTTGAGACATCGCTCACATGGATATGTTTTACATTTTTTATTGATTACTTGTGAAGTGATTAATCTTGATAAATTTTTGATGTAAGCATAATGTGATTTTTCTTTGGAAGCAAAGTAGAGAAGGTCAATATGTATTTCATTATTTCTATTATCAGAAATTTTAAATATCTGAACTTTGTTTGTATCCGTTAATCCATCCAATAATTGGTTATTTGATGGTTAATCCATCCAATCCAATCCAAGAATTATTCATCTTTTCAAATTTAGAAATATCTATTAATGACATTGGGAATTTTAAATCTTTAACATTTGGCATATTCTCATATTTCTTATAATGAGATACTCTCTCAGGTTTGCAATGTGGGGGATGAAAGTGAGTGAGAACAGACCATAGGAAACATTTATTATCTTTGTTTTGAATATTAACAACTCTTTTTTGAAGTTTAATTTCTCTTGGTAAATCACTATAAGAAGAAGCATGAAGAGGGTCTGATTTTAGAATGTGTATATCGAGGAAAATGATTTTACTAATGCTATATCTGCTACCCACCACAGTATTATCTACATCCTGCTCCTGTTTTACAAGTTCACCATAAACACCTGATTATAAGAAATCTTGGAATGATGTGATAAAGTGAGGGACTGTTCTCATATGAGGAGTTTCTTCAACACCATATTTTACCATACTTAATACTTTACTTAAAAGCTTAAAATAACTTTACTTAAAATAAAATTTTCTTGGTGAAAATCTCGTGGTAATTTATAGATACTTTTCTGCTTAAAATAAAAAATCAGTTCTTGGCACAGATCCAAATTAGTATGGCTCCTTTGAGGAGACTGTTCAACCCTCTAACCTTTTTACTTAATAAATACAATGTTTCAAAAGACACATTTCAATCAATTTCCTCATTTTAAAAGGATACTGAAATATATTGCACTGATGTGAAATTGAACAAAGATGATAACAATAACTTTTGGATTAAACCTATTATGAAAGATTAATATGAGCTACTCAATCCCTTTTAAAGGAAGATCATTCTCTGTCTTTGGGAAGCCATCAATTAAAGTAGTTAGAACAAAAGTTTCACCACTATTTATGGAGATCTTTAACAAACTAGAGAAGGTAATGAAAGATGTTAAAGTATCAAAAAACAAAACTTTCTTCTGCAGCTATCGAAAAGAAGGATAAAACTATTACCTCCAAACACGGTGAAATTGTTATATTCTTTAATAAGCCAAAATATGTTAATCTTGATGAAATGAAAGATGTTAATATAACAGGAGAAATATCATTTTGCTCAATAGTAGTTAGGAACCATTTTCAAATCACCTTTAATATTAGAGATATAGTAGTTGAATCTGTTAATGAAAAAAAAGTATATGGATATAGATGGTAATGTTTTTTTCTGCTAATTAAATACGAGTCATTATTCAAGTGAAGAGTTTGGAGAGCATGATAGTGATGATAGTACTTCTATTGGAACAGAAGACAGTCATGATAGTGAGAGTTTGTGTTCTAATGATAGATATGAAAGTAGTTTTACAGATGACGAAGATGAAGATACCGATGAAGATTATGCAACTACTACTACTACTACTACTACTACTATTTATACTAATGATTTTTAGTTTAACTAATCTTTTCCTCTATAAATATGATAAATCCAAATGACTTACCAGATCTTGAGCCTCTTGAATTTCCTGATTCTCCATATGATAAATTAGAGAATTGTGATGAGATACTAACTGATATAGTGTGATTAAATACAGAGTCAAAAGGCCATAAACAATGCTTATTCTGTGATTATCTTACACTATATAAATGGAAATGTTAATACAAGATACTATATAAATAAAATAATGGATTATCTTGAAATTAAACCTGAACTCAGGATAAAATATAAAGTTTCTAAAAAAGCTCATAAAAATTAGATGACTTGTTTTTCAAATATATGAATGAATGATTTTTTACCCTTTTGGGAAAATGAGATAAAATTTAAAAACCATAAAATCTTCCAAATTCATTAAGATGTCTAATAGTTGGTTCAAGCGGTTGTGTAAAAACCTGTTTGCTTTTAAAGATGCTCCCTACCCCCATCTTTTTAGATTATAATAATTTATTAATTTTCACAAAGTCAAGTTTTCAACCCGAGTATTAACGACTATCACAAGGTTTTAATGCGGGTCTTCAAAAAGAAGATATAATCGCTTTATTTAAACTTCAAAACAAACTAAATGATTATAACATTGAGGATATAATAAAACTATTTTGTGATACACAGAAATCAAAACCCAAACCAAAACCCATAAATTGTTTTCTCAGTGATAATACGGATGATGTACATTCACCCCAAGATTTAGATAAATCAAAAAAGAACCTCGTTATCTTTGATGATTGTGTTAATGAGAGAAACCAAATGGTTATGGATAGCTACTATAGAAGAGGGACACATTCTTCTTGTAATTGTATTTATCTCAGTCAATCATACTTTCAACTCCCTCATCACTCAATAAGAAACAATGCCAATACTTTTATTTTGTTCAAGTTAAATTCAATAGATATAAATAATTTTTGGAGAGACCATTGCTCTACGTGATGAAGTAAAAAAAAGAATTTGAGACTCACATGAAACACACGATTGGAAAATATAAATATATTGTTGTGAAACAAGATGAGATACTAACTGATATTTTTTTATTTTATAAATGATTACACACATAAATGACAACTATTATTATTAATATTGTGGGTAAATCTGCTTCAGGAAAAAAAAACTTTCATAAATCTAAGCTCTTGAATAGTAAAAATGAAAAGATTGTAATTTTTTTTTTTTTTTAACACCCCATGATTCGTATTATATCTTCAACAACCAGAGCAATGCGACCAGGTGATGTAGAAGGTGAAGATTATTACTACATTAAAATGGAGGAACATATGCAGTTGAGGAACAAATGTCAAATATTTGAGGAGGTCTCTCTTGGCACAACAAAATATTCACATTGTAAGAGTGAGTCGAAGAAACTAAAATCTGGTGGTCTTGGGATTTTAGAAACTTATCCAGAAGGAATGAGACAAATTATTAAACATCTGAGTGTTAATGGAGTTAAGGTTTTATTATATGGTTTTGATGTTGATGAAGAAACTCAGCGCCAATGTATGAAAAGCAGAGATACTAGTACTAGTGAAGAATAAATGACAACTTGTATTAATGCTAATAAAGAAATTGATAAAATATTTAAAGAACAGGATTTATTTGAACACATCTACTTTAATGATATAGAAAAGGAAAATTTTCGATTGACCTTTACAATTCAGTAAATGGTATTTTTTCATAAATAAATGAATGTGCAATAAAGAGCAAGAAGATTTAAGGAACATCAGGAGTTAGTTTCAAAAGTTGTGAAACAACAGGAAGAGATAAAGAAGAAACGGAGACAAAAACTAACTGGTGAAGAAGCTTTTGAAAGAAAACAAGATAAAATTTTAAAACCACTTTTAAAAATTCAACAAAAAATGATTTCTTCTACAACTCCCACGATATATGATATACTCCAAAAAACTTCAAATGCTCGAAGATTTTAGTCAAATGGCAGAGCAAGAACTTGGAGATATAGGAGAATTAGAATATGATTATGAAGGATTATTTCAACAACTAGAAAAGGTAAATCAACCTCCTGATTACATTGTGAAGGCTCTTCTAAACAATGAATATTTGGCGGATTCAAAAATTATAGCAGGTCTCTTACCAACAGAAGAAACAGCAGTGTTTCATCTTGTGAAAGAAAAGGTATTGATACAAAATCATGAATTGATGTTCTTGTGTTCTGCTCAACCACCTGTTAAATTAACTCCAAGACGAATGTTTATTCTAACAAAAGATGGAATACAAGCTCACAGTATGAGGGGTGAATCGAGATATTTTGATGAACCATTGAATATTAAAAATGAAGATGATAGAGTATATATTGATTTACAAGACTTACTTGATTATGGAGTTTCTGTTGCTGGTAAAAGAAGGAAGAATGAGAAGGAGAAACATATTCTTGGTGCTTTAAGCAAGCTTGGTTTCGCCTTTTGTTATTTTTCTTTCTTTAAGGCTCAGGTGTTATTTTTCTTCCAAATGATCCATCACGATTAGTTAATAGGCTATATTGCTGTTAGGTAGTAAGAAGGCTGGGAACAACAATTGTTTTAATGAAGCCAAAGCCATTTTAGACCAGTTAATCAATCTGAAAAGAATTAATAAATCTCAATACAATTGTATTTTATTACATATTCACTAAGATGAGAAGCACATTCCTGAGTTTTAATTTCATGACAAGTGATTACACAGTTTCATTTCCTTACCCACAACAACTTAACCCTACAAAAGATTATGAGGCATCTTTATTGTCAATGGAAACTTTTATGGAACTTATGGAAATTATGGAAAACTTGTAGAAATTCAATATGGAACCAAAAAATCTTGTCCATTTACGTGTCAGGAAAAACCATGAGCAGAGTAAATTTTAGGATAACTGATCAAGATAATCATATGATTTTCTTTATTGAAGAAATTGTATCCATCAGAATTCACCTACGTGAAGTTTTCCAATAAATAAATACAATGATTGTGAGAAAACACGAGTTGGGAAAATATAAAATAATTACAAAAGATGGGGAAGGCATGTACCTATCACCATACTATAAGGGTGAAGGTATGTTTATTGGCAAAGGACACTATAAACCTAAGAGACAACGGGGAGTAGGACATCAATTTAGAAATAAAGGGGATGGAATAATTAATACTCTAATGGCTATTGGTTCAACCATTCTTAAACAGAAAGACCTAATTGGTTCAACTGCTTCTGCCATGGGAAATGTAGCAGGTGCTACAAAGATTGCAAAAGATGCTCAAAAGGAGTTTCATAAATTACAAGCAATCAAAGAATTTAAAATAGGCAAAACTCAACTATCTTCACAAAAACGACAAAAAATCATTTTTATACTTGGGTCAGGGTTTCAAAAGTTTTAGCATATTTTTTTTTCTACTAAATAAATACAAGTATGGAAGCGATTGATTGTATCTGTGATTTGGATGATACCATTATCATTTCAAGCTCCACTAAAATGGAAGACTATTTTAAGGTAAATGCTATAACAGGAATAGACTGGAATTCAAACGGAACAAAACGTTTTGAAATAAATAATCAACAAACTTACTTGAATGTAGCTAATAATTTCTTGTTGTGTAAATTTAAATTCAATAAAGCTGTGAATAACACTAATGCTATACTCTTAAATGATTTCTTCTGGAAAATGTTTGACAGTGTCCGCATGTATATTGGAACACAAGAGGTTAAAGTGGTTGGTTGTCTCTGCTACATCTGAAATGATGAAATTTACACTATATTCATTCGGTGAAAGAGTGGGTTAGGGAGCTGTTGAAGGTTTTATTCCTGACTAGCAGAAGTACCCGGCATTGCCGGGTGGGGGAGGGGAGGGGGAGGGGGAAGAGGAGGGGAGGGGAGGGGAACGGGGTGGGGGGGGGGGTGGGGGGGGGGAGCGAGCCCCTTGGCAAAGCGAGCGATTTTTTTTTTTCATAGCGTCATAGCAACATAGCATTCATAGCATCATAACATTCATAGCGTCATAGCGTCATAGCGATTTTTTTGGTCATAGCGTCATAGCGTCATATCGTTCATAGCGTCATTTCGTTCATAGCGTCATTTCATTCATTGCGTCATTTCGTTCATAGCGTCATATCGTTCATAGCGTCATATCGTTCATAGCATCATATCGTTCATAGCGTCATAGCGTTCATAGCATCATAGCGATTTTTTTTTCCATAGCGTTCACAGCGTCATATCGTTCATAGCGTCATAGCGTCATATCGTCATATCGTCATAGCGTTCATAGCATCATATCGACATATCGTTCATAGCGTCATAGCGTCATAGCGATTTTTTTTTTCATAGCGTCATAGCGTCATATCGTTCATAGCGCCATATCGTTCATAGCATCATATCGTTCATAGCGTCATAGCATCATAGCGATTTTTTTTTTCATAGTGTCATAGCGTCCTATCGTTCATGCGCCACGTTATGGCAAAAAATATGGATCTAAAGATGAAAGGGAAAAAAACCTATGTGCTGTGAATGGCAATGTTCATCGCTGAAATGTGAAAAAAGGCAATTGCTTTCTCTCTGAAATACGTGCGAACGCGTAACTGAGTTGATGGCGGCAAGGAACATCACGTGATCGCTCTGAGCGAATCAGCGCGCTGCTCTGAGACCGGTCAGATTCCGTGCATAATATTCCTCGCTGAAATACGCTGAGGTCAAAATATGGTTTAAAAATATTATGAAATCAATTTTTAGGTCGGCCATGTTCTTACCAGGCTCAATGGCCATGTCTGTGCCAAATATGAAGTACATGAGCCTCTCCATTTAGGAGTCTACCGGTAACATTACACACACACACACACACACACACACACACACACACGCACACACACACACACAAACTGTGTTTTATATATATAGATATGTCAACGGGAACAAATGCAGACCCTGGTTATAGACAAAGAAAGGCAATGTTTAACCATGATATAAAAGCATAGACTAGTTTAACCATAGCAGTTCCCCTAAAGCAGATATAAATATTTGGATTTTGTGATTATGATAAAATTTTGTATAGACTTAAAATTTGATTTCAACTACAAAAGAATGATAATGTAAATACAGACTTGGCATTTAATATGGAATTTTTCTTTTTTTCCTTGACTTTGGTTTAATTTCTGAACTCGGTATATCAATCTGGTGAGTTTCTTTTACGCTTCGGTTATTTCTTTGTCAAAAGAACCATGTCACTGATTGTCTGTCGCAGCAAGAAGTCAATAACAGGATTATATCACAGGTGTCGTGACAAAATGTACGGACAGGTACATTTGATGATTGACTTCACAATCGGGTATATAAGCGTGGTTGCATTCTGTATTAGTGGAAAACAACTGCTGCACGTCTAAAAAGTTATTGCCGCTTCCCCTGGAGATGGTCCGTCAACTCGACAATGCTGTTTGTCATGGAGTGGTGGCTTTACGAAATTCCGGCATGAAACAGCGTGCCATTGCTCAGCAGTATGGCATCACTCAAGGTCAGGTGTCAAAGATCCTGAAAGGAAATGCTCAGAGGGGTGTCCCTACTCCAATACCGAGGCCAGGACGTCCATGCAGAACCACAAGGAGGGATGATCGCCAGCTGCACCGGTTAATCTGCAATGGCCGTACCAAGTCAGCTAATTGGCTTAGGGCTGAGTGGCAGCAACTGACTAATGTGCCTGTATCCAGAAGGCTCGTCGACCAACGACTGGTTCAAGCAGGCTATCGTGCCAGGTATCCCCTGAGAAAGCCACATCTGACAAGACAACACCACCATCACTGATTGCAGTGGGCCAGAGAGCACCGTCAATGGCAGCCAGGACACGGGAATCACGTGATCTTCAGTGACGAGTCTAGATTTCTGGTCTATCGTCAAGATGGCCGCGTCCGAGTGCGAAGACAAGTGCATGAAGCCTACAACAAAGATTGTATAGTGCCAAGAGTCCAAGCTGGAGGTGGTGGGGTGACCGTTTGGGCTGCTTTTCATGCAGGGGGCAAAACTGACCTGGTTGTCCTGAATGGAAACCTGAACCAGTTCAAGCACAGGGCCATTCTGGAAGAAACATTGCTTCCATTTGTTCATGCAGCCTTTCGAGGAAACTGACAATGCACGGCCTCATCGTGCTCGCATGATCCAACACTTTCTTGCTGCCCATGGTGTAGAGCATATGGAGTGGCCTGCCATGTCCCCGGATATGAATCCGACAGAGAGCTTGTGGGCAGAATTAACGCGTCAAATCGACAACTTGGACCAGCAGCCTGCCTCTGTGCGTGAATTGCAGCAGGCTATTGCAACTGCATGGCAAGCGATTCCTGTGCAAACCTTGGCAAATCTCGTGAACAGCATGCCTCAACATGTACGTGCTCTCCTGAATGCTCGTGGGGGTTACACGAAGTACTGAACTGTAATTTTACTGTCCGTAATCCCAGTCGTAATTTAACTTTTGTTTTTGTTAAAATAATTTTTGGCTAATGTGCAAAATAAAGAGATACTTCTGGAAAATGCACAGAAGTTTAACACAGTACTGTCCGTGAATTGAGTTCGCTATCAGTTTACATCACTTTCAAGGATCAATTTATTTGCTTCAAAATGTCAAATGTGGTTTTTGTTTCTTTTAAAGGTCACATTAACAAAATCTAGAATAATTTCAACTAATTCCAATGAACTTTTGGTTCTAAGTCATCTTGAAAAGTAAGTTCACCCCCACAAAAAAATAATCCATATTAAATGCCATGTCTGTAGATTGCTTTTTGGGGCTGCTAATGCTTTTGGTGATAATAATGAGTTTGTTATTTATGATTTGTGTTGGTATATTAGTGAATATACCGCTAATCTTGAAACGGAAGAGATGTTAAATAGAAGACTTAACTCAAAGAAGCCGCTAAATGTATCATACCCGAAAATAAGATTTCAACACATTAAACTGGAACACACTACCTACATTTGGAATTTGGTTGTTATTCAAGGAAAGCCAATTTACCTATGGCTCATTTTTAAGAAACGAGATGGAGATGAAGGTACTGATAAGAATAATGCGCTGAGTGATAATGCTAAGGTAAAACAACTTTGGGTTTCTCTTGATGGTACATTTTAACCGCGAGATAGATTGGAAATTGATTGGGAAAAAAATGATTATGCAGAAACCTACAAGTCTTACCAAAAGGTGTGTGAAAGCAACGGTAATCAAGAACCCATTTTGGATATGACTGCATTTAAAAACTTTGTATAATCTATGCAATTTACCTGAGTTCTCAAAAGGAAACTATAAAGTCTAATCGATTGGATACTTCTCTATACATTGAAAGAGGGGAAAGTGAAGAAGTTGATACATATTGTTTGCTTTTGGATGAAACAGAATTGCAGTTTAATAAAGATAATGGTGTTATGATTAATATCACATACATTTTTCCAATAAATAAATGAGTAGGAAAGAACCAACTGGGGTATATTATTTATCAAATCAATCATATTAAACTATTGTCTTGTATTCAAAATCAAAAGTCTTGAACGATTAGCGTTAATACTCTTGAGTGGCCGCCTTTGATTAAAATCAGACAGTCATGGAAGCCGATTGCGAAGGCCTTAGCTCTCGAGGCGAAAACTCAATGGCGGACTCCAAAAACAAAAAGCGACACAAAACCGTGCGGAATGGAGAAGAGCGGCTCAAGAGCCCTGCAGTCTTACCTGTAAAATCAACCACATGGGAAACTGCATTCAGATATATACAGGAAAATAATATAAGGGTTTATTTTACAATGAATAACGGGACAGGAAAATCACGTGCCGGTAATTAGATTGCCTAATCGGGACATCCTCACACACCGACTTCGTATACGAGACGAGGGAATGAATTACGAAAAGAAATGTTCGTTATGTTTGGTGTATGTGGGGTGCGGCCTTATCTGTTCGTCGTCTTGCCCACATGCGGCTCCAAGCTCTGGCGCGAAGAAACCCTTCGTCCACCTGCTTGCGCTCCGCTCCGCTCACACCACGAGGTCCCGCCCACTCAGGACCAACACTCGCTCCCAGCACCACAGCACCGCAGAGGACCGAGCACCGCTCCAAGCTCTGGAAGCACCAAGACGGACCACTCCAAGCACCACTCCACACCAAGAGCGAACCGTCGGCACGATGAAGAGAAGTGCAGAGACAAGAAGATGTCGTGCAGCATCAAGAGACCAGCGAAGAGCCAAGTCTCACTAAATGTCATGCGGCATGCCCTTTTATGACCTTCGTCGACTCTCCTACAATGTTCGCTGGCTGCCTCTCATTGGCCAGGTGCCTCCCACCTGTGGTGTTGCTCGCCCATCCCCCTGCCCAATCAACAGTCCTCCTGGGCGTGGCCCCCAGCCTTGCCACGAGGCTGGTTGCTAGGCCAGCCGGATGTGTGGCCGGCGGCGGCCATCCTGCAATGCCCCTATCTGGCTTCCTGCCTGTCTTCTTCCAAAGTCGTTGTGGTAAGGGAAGGGAATTAATTAATGTTGCACTAAAGGGCCTATCTAAGTGTTTATAGGAGTATGCATTGCCATAAGGGACAAAGGTTTGGCTACCAGAGGGGATGATGAACAAAGGAATCTTATCCATAATTCCTGCACTATTTAGCACGCCCTGCTCCCCCATAGCGGGGACATCAATACATCTTATACCGACAACCCGGGTTAACATAGAACTTATTTCAAGGTAGATTCCCTATCGCGACAGTCGAATACCTACCTAAATAGAACTATCTGGCTCGAGATATTCCTCTACCCCCGACATAACAATACAATTCAAAGAAAAGAAACAGTAAGAATTGATGTTTTGCTCACAAGAGAGCAGTTGAAAACACTAAATGATACGAGATCACTTAAAATTAAAATATCAAAACCTATGTTAAAGAAATCTTAAATAATGGAGACGAGAGGAGGAAAAAAGTTATAATACCTTTATTTGCTGGTTTAAGTGTGGAAGGAGCATTGACTGATGGTATTTCAGCAGCTGTAAAAATTGCTAACGAAGGAAGGCACAACTAAAAGCTCAAAAAGAATTGGAAAGACATAACAAGGCATTGGAGAAACAAATTAGTGGAAGTGGTGTAATTGTAGATTTTGCTGAAAAGCTTGAAAGCCTTCCTGATAAAGCAAGATTCTTAGTTGATGATATGCTTTCTTCTATCGCACAGGGAGGTGTTAAACTAACCAAAAGCGGTAATGGATGATATCTTTCTCATAAATAAATGGATAAATGGTTTCAACAATAGTGGAAAGAATACAATGTCAAATATAGAACTTGCTAAGTATTGTAAAAAACAAAAAATTGATAATGTGGTTATTTCTATGAGAGATTAATTAACAAAGTTGTCTAATAATACAAAGAATATTATTATGAATTTAGATGCACAGAATGGTTCTCATTGGGTTTGTCTTCATAATAGTCAGGATCAATATTATTTTGTTAGTTATGGTACACCACCACCTGTTGAAGTTATACAATTCTAACAGAATGGTATTTATCAAACTTTTCAAGTCCAAGACATTAATTCTAAATGTTGTGGTCAATGATGTTTATATGTATTATTTCAACTCAATAAGAATGAAAATTTTTATGATGTCAATTTTAATCTAATATAAATGCCTTATGTTGGAAAAGATGGTTCTATCTTTGGAGTATCCCGAGAGTTGGATATTGATTTATCAAATTATTATGCATAGGCACAGGCCGAACAACAAAAATATAATATAACAAAAAATATTAATATGAAAAATACTTAGAAATTCATCGATTATCCAAGCCCCACAGATGCGAATGATTTGGTGAGATTCCGTGATTTAACAAAATATTCGACAGCACTCTTTATCAAACAAGTAGCATTTACAACCACAACACCTGGACCTACAAACCATACACCTTGCCTTATTAAATTTAACAATCTACTCAAAATAGAATTATTTAAAGAATGACGCTTAGTTAATATGAGAATAGAAAAATGGGGGTATGTTCTGCCTGATTTGGGGTATAATTGGACTTTTTCAATAAACCTACAAGACCTACATGATTTAAATAATTATTGTATCGAAGAATATTACCCACTTGGTGTGGATAATGAGATATGTGGAAGCATAAATAACACAACAAATACACGATTTCAAGAATAGAAAATTATATGATGGCGAAGTGATAGTTATTTGACAAAGAAGGAAGGAAATCAAATAAAGATGGAAAGCCGATAGAAAGCCGAACAATATTGGAAGATGGGGTGGTATCACCTGTCATAATATTAATCTCACATATATTTCAGAAACATGAATTTTTTTTATACATAAATGGCGGGGAGAAGACCACAAGAGAATTTACATTTTTGTATTCAAGGATATTTACAAGAAAAGGGTGTTAGATATTACATTCTTTATGAATTAGAACATAGACATAGGAATTTTGTAATTAAGAACTGGCCTTACAGTGATATTGATAAACCCTCAAATGAAGATTTGATTAAAATATTAAATAAAAATCAACTTCTAAAAGGTATGAAATATAATAATTCTTTTAGAAATCATCAACAAATGTTATTGGTATCCTATTATGAGAAAAATAATTACAGATACAAGAATATCTCAAAATCCAGATGAATACATGTATGATATTCCATGGGGCTCAAACTCAAGGGTAGCAAGGGATGAGGAAGGAGTCGAAGAAGAGAAGGAAGAGAGTGAGAAAAAGGAGAAGGAGGAAAGGGAGAAACAGGAGAAGGAGTAGAGGGAGGCAAGGGAGAAGGAGGAGAGGGAGAAAAAGAAGGAGGAATGGGTGAAGGAGGTAAGAGAGGAATGGGAGAGGGAGAGGGAGGAAAAATATGGAAACCAGTAAGATTAATAAAAGATTGAAGGTATTACAGAAAATAAATCAAACTTAACGCACTGAGGATGAAAATGAAGAAATTAAAAGTCTAACGAGGATATTATTTTTAAGAAAAATGGCACCAATGTCTTCAATTGCAGGGAGGAGACTTAAACGAGAAAGTGGGGATAAAGAAGAAGAAGGAAAATATTATGTGGTTGATGATGTTGGTGTTATTGACTTTAGTTCGTTTTATTTGCAAATAAATGGAGGAGAGACTAAAGACATTCCTAAGGATTATTTATCTTTTAAAAAACAAGACAGAAATATATATGTTAAAAACTAAAAAGGTTTTCACACTCTGAATTTTTCTCATAAATAAATGAGTTATTGTGTTAAGTGTAAAAAGAAAACTAATACTAAAAACATATCGTATGTTAAAAATAAAAATAATAGAGTTTATAAAAAAGAGAATATGTTTGGTGTGTGGCTCGAAAAAGTGTCAATTGATTTCTAAGCATAAAAGTGGGGGAGATATACAAAAGTTTTTGTCATGGAGTAAATTTACAACAACATTTACCAGGAGAATTACACCTATCGGGGTATTGTTTCTGTGGTTCAGGAACAAACTGGGACAAAAGATTAGATGAGGTTGACAATCCCAGACCTTGGTCTAAACCTCTAAATAGGGTTGATGAAGTGTGTATGAAGAACGATATTGATTATGGGAATACCACTACATTGGATGAAAAACAGAAGCCGACAGCGAAATGTTGTATAATTTGTCTTTGATACAAAATCCAACGTTGAGCGAGAAAGTTGATAGGTTTATCGTGAAAAACTTTACAAGTGTTCAATTGAAACTTGGTCTTGGTTATCCAGGTGTTTCACTCTCAAAAATCCAGTCCTCAAAAAACTATTAAGCTCTAATGATGTTATCAAGACTGAGGAGCTTTTGGCTGATGAATTACATAAACCTATAATCACAAAGTTTAAAAGAAGGAAAGTTTATTCTAAAGGCACCGACCACATTTGGTCTGCTGATTTAATCGAAATAAATAATGATAAGGGATACAGGTATGCTTTAACTGTTATTGATTTGAGGAGTAGATTTGCATGGGTTGTTCCTTTAAAAAAACAAAAGGGGTAAAACTCTTATGTTAGCTTTCAGTGGAATATTTAGTAAAAGCAAAAGGAAACCAAAGAAGTTATGGACTGATGAGGGAACAGAGTTCTTAACAAAATATTTATGAAATTTCTTAAGGGGGAGGGTGTTACATTATACAGCACCTTTAATGAAGGGAAGGCAGTTGTTATTGAGCATTTTAATCATACTTTGAAAGAGAGGCTATATAAAAAATTCACACAACTCGGTTCTCAACAATGGGTATATTTAATGAAGGATATTGTTGATAATTACAATAATACAGTTCATTCATCAATAAAATCAAAACCATCAGAAACATTTACAAAATTAGAACATGAAAAGGAGATTAATTTGAGAAAACCCAAGTTCAAAGTTGGTGATATTGTAAGAATATACTGATGGAAAAGCCATTTTGAGAAAGGTTATACAAAGAGATGGACTAATTAACTTTTCACAATCATGGATGTAATGGATACAGGTCCTTGGATCTATAAATTATATGATTTAAATGGAGAAGAAATCTTGGGTTCATTTTACTCACAAGAATTACAAAAAAACCAAGCTAACAAACCACATACACCTCCGTACCATAACACATCCATCCGTACTTTTATCCACCCCACCCAGATTAGTTAATTAATTCCCCACACCACACATTTATTTAATTAGTAGTAAGAATAAAATTAATAAGCCATGCCCACACAGACCACACCAACTCAAACCATACCCACACAGACCACACCCACACAGACCACACCCACACAGACCACACCCACACAGACCACACCCACGAAACCACATCCATAATCCCCATCATCCCCCACCGCTTTGTGTGCCCCACTTTTGACCCATCATCCCACCCCCAACCCCACCTTCCCCACACACACGGGGAGGGGTAGGGGTGGAATGAGGGGGGTGATGAGTCATTGGCAGGAGCACATTTTCCCCTTCTTTTTTCCTTTATTCTCTTTTTGTAATTAATAATTTCATAATTGTAGACAAAACAAATATAATTAAAACCATACAACATTAAAATCTTGTCATTATTTTGCCATTTTTCTTGGGGTATGAGTAGATATTCAGTTTCCTCCCAGCATGAAGGGATGAGATAAAGTGTAATGGGTGAGGAAAAAGATCACAGATTAAAGCATTTACCTCTATAAAATTTAGTTTTGCATTGAGATGAAGGTTTAACCCGACACAGGTTGGGAATGGGTTGACACTCCTCGGAACTTCAAGGTTGTGAAATGCGTTGGTTTCATCATCAAACATCATGTTGTTTTGTTGGTTTTTAATGCTGGAAATAAAACAGTTAGTTAAAGTTAATAACACACATACACACACAGTATCAAAGTTTGTGAATAATTAATTATATATCTTACCTCTGGCATAACATCTCGTACAAGGTGTTTACTTCGTTGTCAGTCCCTTATTTTGTTGTCTCCCCAACTTTGGGGAATATTAAGGGGTGAGAGAGGTCTTTCAAACACTGTGGCATCTCTTATGTCGCCACCTCCGAATCTGTCAGTTCTGTAAGGGTTTCATTCATATTCTCCCATTGTTGGTAATAATCATTGGCTTCATTTTCAACATCAACCATCAACTTTGACATTGAGGAGAGGCTGTTAAAAAAGAAAAAAAACAATAATTGATAATCATGCAGTTATTTGGTTCTATATAAAACAATGAATAAATTAATCGTTGAAACAAAAAAAAAAACTTACCTCTTTTGTGATAAAGCTTGAAACTCAACATCATCTTCAAAGTTGAAAAACATTCTTCGAATGGACCAAGCTCAAGTGAGATTCAGTTATTATAGTTAGTTTGGGGTGAGGTAATTTAATGATATCATGGAAACAATAAACAATGAGTTTTCTGTGAATTTCAGGTGTGTGTCTCCAAGGAAGGGAATTAACATTCTTCATAGGATTTAATGTTTTAAAATATTGCCCGACTAAGAGAGACTAGTATTTTTGCCTCAGGCAGAGGAAGTGTAAAACTGGTTTCTCTGGTGAAACATTCTCACGTAGGTATTTTTATTTATTTATTATAGATGGTGATTGTTCTTTTAAGAAAATTAAGCTATTACCTAAAAATGAAACACAAATATTTGTTGGGTCTCTGTGTGAGTATCATGAAAAATGGGGAAGAGTTAATAAGTTAAATGCAGGCGTGAGTCAATAGCTTAATTTTCCCCACTGACTTCAATGTTATATTTAATGTGTTTTAGTAGTTGGTAAATGAGCTTCGTTGAAAGGGAGAAAACGGTGCAATTTAACGGGAGATGGGGTTGTGAGTTTAGGTTTTTCCCTTTTTTCCCATTGACTCCAATGTTAAATTTGAACGTGTCCCAGAACCCCCCTTTTCCTACCACTAATGGGGCTTCCATTTTCAGTGTTTAATCACAATCCATCTTCCAGGATTTCTTCCACTGGTCTTACAATGGTGTCTGGCAAGTTATCTTGTAGCCAGTCACTGCTTGCTTTGCTTACCTGGGAACCAGTATACCAAAAGGCATGAACCTCAATGCCATTCAGTTTACGGACACTGTTCGATTGATAAGTTTACCAGAATACAGTCCAGGTGAGCTAAAACGTGTTACCTGGTAAAAAGTAAGACAAGTTTTAGTAATCCTTTTTAACATAACACGAATATTCGTACGCGTGGGCATTGTGGGTAGTGACACATTTATTTTATATCAATAAATTATAAAAAAAAAAACGAGGAATATCAATTAATTATTTTAATTTTAAAGGTGGGAAATATAAATTAATTATCTCATCATTTGTACCTCAAATTGAGTGTTGCGTCACTTAATGCCAGGTATGATTTTACATTGTTCATTTCACAGGGAATCACAGGATTAGTGGGTTCGATGAAACCTGTTATAATGCAAATATACAATGTATTATGCAAATGTGCAATGCAGGTACACTTGATGCATGTGTGCACGTCGGGATGTTGTTGCAGGTGTGAACTTGGGGCATAACACATACACCGCCGAGTGGTTGATTATGGCATGCATGGTAATACAGTGTGGATGCACTTCCGGAGTCACTTCGGTGCTGGACGTGGAACAAGACTTATTTATACTGACATCAGCTCCGTAACTGAAACAGGTTGTGCTTTGTCCTGTGACGTCATGAACCGCATGATGACGCAGTCTCACAGAACGAGCGCGCGATCTCTTGCGCATTCGAGTTTCACAGCACATCACGTGGTTATTTTAATACAATCAGGTAGATATTTAACTTGTTTTTCACCTAAGTTTATTTTCTTGTGAAAGAATAACCGAAAGAGGGAACATTCCGCGGGGGTTTAAACCCTTTCATGTGATGGTAACGTTTATTTTAAACCCGTTATCTCTGATTATCCCGTTTAATAAACAAACTCGTTCTCATCTCGTTATCATTTATCAAAACAAACATCATTCCCGAATCCCGATCCACGGATTTCTCCGATCAATGTTCGAGTTCAGAAAGTTCAATTGCAGCCTGAACTGAACTCATTCGGGAGAACGATCTTTAAAATGTGTTTCAAGTTTTGGGATCTCGCGAGATCAAACTCGTTCAAACAAACTCGTTCAAAATGTGTTTCAGGTTCAACCCTGGACGGCTGGGTTCGAATCGTGACCCAGGTATAAACTGCCGTCCAGGTGTTTCGCAGGCAGGTGATTCATCAATGTGTTCATCTTCGTTCCTCGGATAGACGGAAAGCCGGACGTCCTGTGTGCTAACATTAGTTGGTGAACGTGAAAGATCCCACGGTGTCCTTCACGAAGAGTAGGCAAGCTGTCGCCGTCATCCTGAACAAATTACCCATTCCTGCTGAAACCCACGAGGCACTCCTGTAAACAAGGTAAAGGTACGACAAGCATTTGTTAGATTATCGGGAACACGTGACACGAGAATAGTTCCACCGATGTATGACGTCATCGCACACAAACCAACGTGATAAAACGTCATCACGACATGGAGTATTAAGGTGTGATTGAAAAGCTGATCCACACCAGGTAACCCGGTTTATAACACTTGTCCTGAAGGAACTGCGCTCCAACGCGAGTCGAAAGAATTGACGCGACCAAAGACGGAATTCGTCCGAGTTGCTTTATTGAAACAAAACAGCTCAGGTATTCTGACAAGCCCGTTTTTCGGGCAACAATATATAATAATAATAATAATAATAATGCATTTATTTTATATAGCGCTTTTCAGGAAGCCCAAAGACGCTTTGACAGAGTGCAAAACATAATGCATAGCAAAACATAAAGACAATATACACATTTATGTCGGGAAGTTTGCCCGGCAAAAGCTATAGCGGGCATGCCCGGGTATCAAGGGCGAGCCTTGGAAAGGCGAGTCTGGACCTGCCCGGGCGTGTTTGGCTGCGGCCTGGCAAGTCGAGGCTGGGCGTGCCCGGGCGCTCTGGGCGAGCCCTGGAAAGGCGATAGCGGGCATGCCCGGACGCTCTGGGCGAGCCCTGGAAAGGCGATAGCGGGCATGCCCGGACGCTCTGGGCGAGCCCTGGAAAGGCGATAGCGGGCATGCCCGGACGCTCTGGGCGAGCCCTGGAAAGGCGATAGCGGGCATGCCCGGACGCTCTGGGCGAGCCCTGGAAAGGCGAGAGCGGGCGTGCCCGGGAGGTTCGGGCGTGCCCGGGAACAGTGAGTCCGGGCATGCCCGGGAGAGGCGCGTCTGGCCGTGTTCTGGCCGATGCAAGGCGATTATGTACATCCAGCGGTAACCGCTACACACGCCCCTCCAGAATCGACCTGCACCGGCAGGGTAAATTTAAGGGGGGTCCGGATGACCTGGCCGAAGCGACCCCTGGAGGGTCGTGGGGAGGGGTCTGACGTGATGGTGGGTGGTCGAGCGGGGGGAACTGTGGACGGGGGGCGGCCTCGCCGCGGAGGAAGGGCCAGCCGTGGTGGTCGGTCGACGTCCATGTGCGCCGGTTTGAGGCGGTCCACAGAAATCCGGTCCGGCCGGCCGCCGAAGTCGACGATGAAAGACTTGTCGCCCCGTCGCAGGACCCGGAAGGGCCCGTCGTACGGCGGCCGGAGTGGCCCCCGGTGCGCGTCATGACGCACAAAGACGTACTCCGCTGTGCGAAGCGCCGGGGGGACGTAGGACTGGGGGCCACCGTGGCGGGACGTCGGCATGGGGGCAAATCGTCGGGCGGCCTCCTGGAGGTCCGAGCGCTGGCGAGCAGCGGACCAGGGACTGGTAGCGTCAGGCACGAATTCGCCCGGGACGCGGAGTGGCTGGCCGTAGACGAGCTCGGCGGCGGACGCCTGGAGGTCTTCCTTGGGGGCCGTGCGAAGGCCCAAAAGGACCCACGGCAGCCGGTCGGCCCAACCGTCGTCCTGAAGGCCGGCCATGAGTGCGGCCTTCATGGAGCGGTGAAACCGCTCGCACAACCCATTGGCTTGGGGGTGGTAGGCCATGGTGCGGTGCAGAGTGACCCCCAACGAACGGTCGACCGCGCCCCAAAGCTCAGACGTGAACTGTGGGCCGCGGTCGGACGAGATGTCCACTGGTGCGCCGAAGCACGCGACCCAGGTGGCGATGAACGCCTGCGCCACGTCGGCGGTGGTGGTGGAGGTGAGGGGCACGGCCTCCGGCCACCTGGTGGTCCTGTCCACCATGGTGAGCAGGTGGGTGAACCCCCGCGAGGGGGGCAGGGGACCCACCAGGTCCACGTGGATGTGGTCGAAACGCCGTTCAGGCATGGCGAAAGGTGCCAGCGGGGCCTGGGTGTGGCGGTGGACCTTGGCTCGCTGGCAGGCTGTGCAGGCGTTGGCCCAGTCGCGGATGTTTCGTCGAAGGCCGTGCCAGACGAAACGCGCCGACACCAGCTTCTGAGAAGCTTTCCGGCCCGGGTGAGAAAGGCCGTGGATGGAGGCGAAGATGCGGCGCTGCCAGGAAACGGGCACGATGGGGCGAGGCTGGCCCTGGGAGACGTCGCAGAGCAGGACGTTGCCCGCGAAGGGGATGTCGGCCAGGCGGAGGCCCGTGTCCGCCACGCGGAGTGCCTGCACCGAGGCGTCGGTGGTCTGGTCGGCCGCCATGAGCGTGAAGTCCATGCCGAGGTGGACCGCGTTCGCGCTGGCCCGCGAAAGGCAGTCGGCCACGGCGTTGTCTTTGCCGGCGACATGCTGGATGTCTGTGGTGAACTCCGACACGGCGGAGAGGTGGCGCTGCTGGCGGGCCGACCACGGCTCCGTGACCTTAGCCATTGCATAGACCAACGGCTTGTGGTCGATGAAAGCCGTGAACGGGCGGCCCTCCAGGAGGTGTCAGAAATGGCGAACGGCCAGGAATAGCCCGAGCAGCTCGCGGTCGAACGTGCTGTAGTTTAACTCGTTCGGCCGGAGTTGCCGGCTGAAAAAAGCGAGTGGCTGCCAAACCCCGTCCACCCATTGCTCATGGACGGCGCCCACCGTGTAGTTGGAGGCGTCCGTAGTGAGGGCGATGGGCGCGTTGAGCACCGGGTGAGCCAGCAGCGTTGCGTCGGCAAGGGCCCATTTGGCACTGGCGAAGGCCGCATCCATGGCCGTGGACCAAACAATGTCATGCTTGGCCGGCTTGCCCCGGAGGGCCTCATAAAGGGGCCGCATGAGCTGAGCAGCGCGGGGCACGAATCGGTGATAAAAATTCACCATGCCGAGGAACTCTTGGAGGGCCTTGATGGAACGGGGACGCGGGAACGTGGTGATGGCCTCGACCTTGGTCGGCAGCGGCACGGCCCCGGTCTTGGTGATGCGGTGGCCCAAAAAGTCAACGGTCGTCACGCCAAAGTGGCATTTGACCGGGTTGACAATTAAGCCATGCTCGCTGAGGCGACCGAACAGTGTTCGGAGGTGGAGGAGGTGCTCGGCGCGGGACGTGCTGGCAACGAGGATGTCGTCCAGATAGACGAAAAGAAACGGCAGGTCACGCAGCACGCCGTCCATCAAGCGCTGGAACGCCTGGGCCGCGTTCTTGAGGCCAAACGGCATCCGCAAAAATTCGAACAGGCCGAACGGCGTGATGACGGCCGTCTTCGGGACGTCGGCCGCCCGGACAGGTACCTGGTGGTAGCCCCGTATCAGGTCAATTTTCGAAAAGATGACCCGTCCCGCCAAACGGGCGGAAAAGTCCTGAATATGCGGGATCGGGTACCTGTCGGGGGTGGTAGCGTCATTGAGACGGCGGTAGTCGCCACACGGGCGCCATCCACCCCCCGGCTTTGGCACGATGTGCAGTGGCGAGGCCCACGCGCTATCGGAGCGCCGCACGATGCCGAGGTGCTCCAACGCGTCGAATTCGGCCTTTGCCACGGCGAGCTTGGCTGGGTCGAGGCGGCGGGCCCTGGCGTAGACCAGCGGGCCCGTAGTGGGTATGTGGTGCTCGATCCCGTGCCGCACCGCGACGGCCGAAAACGTCGGCCGCGTGAGGGCCGGGAATTCCACGAGCAGGCGAGCAAACTCGTTCTTTGCCGGTAGGGCGCACGCCAGTTCGGTCGGTGCGGAGCTGCTCATTTTGCACGCCAGGGAGCTGAAGGTCTCGGCGTGGCCAAGGCGACGTCGTTTGACATCGACCAGCAGCCCGTGCGCGCAGAGGAAGTCGGCGCCCAGCAAAGCCACGGGGACGCTGGCGGTAACAAAAGTCCATTGAAAGCGCTGGCTGCCGAAGCAGAGGGTGACGACGCGTGGGCCGAAAGTGCGTATGGCCGAGCCATTAGCAGCGACCAAAGAGGGGCCGCAAACTGCGTCCAGCCTGTCCTGCTCGGAGGCAGGTATGACGCTCAGTTGGGCGCCGGTGTCGCACAGGAAACGCCGTCCAGATGCTTTGTCCCGAATAAACAGCAAGTTGCCCGAGTGGCCGGCGCTCATGGCTGGGAATGAACGCCGGCCCGGCCGTTTCCCGACCTGCCGAAAGTGCACGGGGGCCGGCACGTCCGAGCCTTGTGTCCGAACCTGGCGTGGTAATAACACCACGCCCGGTCAGGTGGAGGCCCCGGCCGTCGTGTCGGAAGCGGGCGGTGCGGCGTGGCGGCAGCCAGTTGCACCGGCAGTTCGGCCTCCAACCGCGCAGGGCGCTCGGGCGTCGCCTCGGATGGCGGCGGGCTCCAGGTAACCGCGCCGATGTGCTGGCCCGCCAAGGAGATCTTATCGGCTTCCCTGGCGAGGGCGCGGGAATCCGTGATCAACGTGCCAGCCAGGGCGAGGCGTACCGGGTTAGGTAGCTGACGGAGGAACAGCTCCCGGAACAGGAATGCCGGAGAGTGCTCGCCGAGCAACGAGAGCATATAGTCCATGCGCTCGGACGGGCGCGTGTCGCCGAGCTCGGGCAGGTCAAGCAGGCGCCGTGCGCGTGCTGCCGGTGAGAGGGCGAAAGCACTGAGGAGGAGCGTCTTCAGCGCATCGTATTTGTCAGCAGCCGGCGGGTGCTGGAGGAGGCTCAAGGCGCGGGCTGCGGTGGCGGAACCGAGCGCCGCCACAACATGGTGGAAGTGGGTGTCGTCCGCAGTAATGCCTCGCAGGGCGAACTGAGAGTCCGCCTGGGCGAACCAAACAGCCGCGTGAGCCTCCCAGAAGGTAGGCAGTTTAAGCGTCACTGCCGTATCCATGTCGGTAGGTCACCAATGAAGGAACTGCGCTCCAACGCGAGTCGAAAGAATTGACGCGACCAAAGACGGAATTCGTCCGAGTTGCTTTATTGAAACAAAACAGCTCAGGTATTCTGACAAGCCCGTTTTTCGGGCAACAATATATATACACATTTATGTCGGGAAGTTTGCCCGGCAAAAGCTATACCGGGCATGCCCGGGTATCAAGGGCGAGCCTTGGAAAGGCGAGTCTGGACCTGCCCGGGCGTGTTTGGCTGCGGCCTGGCAAGTCGAGGCTGGGCGTGCCCGGGCGCTCTGGGCGAGCACTGGAAAGGCGATAGCGGGCATGCCCGGACGCTCTGGGCGAGCCCTGGAAAGGCGATAGCGGGCATGCCCGGACGCTCTGGGCGAGCCCTGGAAAGGCGATAGCGGGCATGCCCGGACGCTCTGGGCGAGCCCTGGAAAGGCGATAGCGGGCATGCCCGGACGCTCTGGGCGAGCCCTGCAAAGGCGAGAGCGGGCATGCCCGGGAAAGACGAGACCGGGCGTGCCCGGGAGGTTCGGGCGTGCCCGGGAACAGTGAGTCCGGGCATGCCCGGGAGAGGCGCGTCTGGCCGTGTTCTGGCCGGTGCAAGGCGATTATGTACATCCAGCGGTAACCGCTACAGTCCCATCATTTCTGAGTCGATTCCTCGAGCGAAGTAAATCACGTTCAAAGACCATTGTTGGATACCTGGTTTAAACGTGTACACCAGACAATGTCTGAAGTGTATCCTGGATTCCCGATTTCCTGTCCTTGTGCAACTCCATCATGTTTGATCGAAGGAACTCGATAACAATCGGTAAACTGTTTGGGGCGGATCCAGGAATTTCAAGACGGGAAGTGGGGGGAGGGGGGGCGGGGCGTGCATTACACTACAGGGCTCGGGAGGGATGAAGGGGGGTCTGGGGGTCCTGCCATCGGAAATTTAAAAAAAGTGATTGTCAGAAACGGCATTTTGTGAGTTATTGGAAGTTTACGCAGTTCCTTGCGTTCTTACCTGGTCCAACAGTTCAGCAGATTCGCGATGACTAATGGTCAGACAGAGGAACTGGTCAAACGACTTGCCCAGATGTTCCTTCTGCTATAAATTGATACATTTTGTAGGTGTGTGTGTGTGTGTGTGTGTGTGTGTGTGTGTGTGTGTGTGTGTGTGTGTGTGTGTGTATGTGTGTGTGTGTGTGGTGTGCATCCGTGCGGCATGATTTTTGTGTAGTTCTACTGAAGCTTTCTGATGTGGAATTTCTGATTTGTGTCGTTCTCGCGAAATGATTGTCATGATCTCTCGAGTTAATTAGGCTAAATAACTTCGAAGAATCCAGAAGAATTCCCATGTTTCTGAACGCACGCCATGTTAAGGTGTATAGAGCAGCGTAATAGGTCCTTCCATGGCATGCCATTCTCATTACTAAACAAATAACAAAAACAATGATAATATTTTAGAAAGCATTTATTCCATCTCAAGCACTGTAGCACTGTAGCAATGTGGCACTGTAGCACTGTAGCAATGGGGTATCCAAAGAACACAATTGTGATCACTCATTCCCATGGGGGTAGAATCTGGATATCAGAATACAAATGGGGTTAATTTGGGATAATTTTATCCAGGATATTAATCCCTCTCTTAATCCCTCAAGCACTGTAGCAGGCAGGTATGCTGCAAGGCCATGAAAGCCGATGAAAATTTGGTCAATTTGGACCAACGGGCTCACCAGCAGTTATAAAAGACCTGTGCACTCCCATAGTGTGAAATGATGGCGATGACAGACTGTGAGCTGGTCAAAGCCCGGCACCGCCATGCGCCTCGGTTGTGAAGATCAAGGCAGGGGGTTCTCCCCATAAAAGAGATCAGATAGGACAGCGGAATGTGAATTATTTAATGAATCGTAAGTTATGCAATTTTGGAATAGACGGCACTTGTGTTTCCGAATGAAAATGTCACACACATCATGTGGGGATATGGTGAAGTCATGGTGTATGTTCATGACGGCCAGAGATGCCATCCGACTTTCTCCCATGGAATTTCTTAGGTAGGTCTTCAGACGACGCAGGCAAGAAAATGAGCGTTCGGCCTCACAGGAGCCGACAGGGAGAGTGCATCCAACATGGAGTAGGACTTTGGTGGATATAAATTCGTCTCCATCTACTGCGCAGAAACAATCCATGAATGTGCTTGGAAGCGTGTTGTTGGGCTTCCTTCTCCAAAACATCTGCCAGTCTCTAAGCTCATTTATCAGTCCTGCAGGATGTTCCTTGTCGTTTTTCCAACGCAACAGTTCCTGATGTAGGGCTGAAATGTCGCAGGTATGGGTGATTATTGCAGATGGCATCAGCAGAAACTGGTCACTACCTTCCCGCTTTTCAGCACAGAATCGGTATCCATTTCCTGGCTGAGGTGGTCGAGAAATGGAATGCACATGTTGCTGAGGTAGAAGAGCAAGGGAGTATTGGCGGCAGTGTTTGGACGATGGATTTATGTGATGAAAGTATGGTTTTTACCATCGCACTTGGGGTGTTTTATAATAAAGCAAAAGTGATTTAAAACCAATGAGCATTGGTAAGCCGCCTGAAACGTTCCTTGGTCAAAATAATCTGGACTTGAGGGCCGATCCAGGATATTCACAGCTTATAATTTATAAAAAATGCGGAAGGGAGAGGGGGTGCGCACCCCCTGCATCTTCTCCCCTGGATCCGCCGCTGCATTTTGTACCTGGATCAATTGCTTTAAATACCTGCTCCCATGTGAATTGTGTTATCCATCGACCAAAACTCCGCAAACCACTGTATTTAAGAGGACATATTGTATTTTTCTTACCACATTACACTGCGGGGCCCAGTCTCAGGGTATCCAAAGAACACAATTGTGATCACTCATTCCCATGGGGGTAGAATCTGGATATCAGAATACAAATGGGGTTAATTTGGGATAATTTTATCCAGGATATTAATCCCTCTCTTAGGTTGTGCAACTACTTGTTTAAAACGGTCGTTTACAAGAAGTGGAAAGTCCAGATCATTAAAATCCCGACTCTGGAAACTCCAGCTCCTGGATATTGTATCGGTAACAAATCGATTGTTGAAATCAAATAATTTATACATTTATCAGTGTTACCACCTGTAGGAGGGTAATACAACATACACATAATAAGATAAGGTACTTCTCGAGGTAACCTTGGTGGTCGCATGATAACCCATAACGCTTCGATGTTAATGTTACCAGGTGTATTTACCGGCAAAACACGTGGTTTCAAGTGGTATCTTGCATACAGTGCTATGCCTGCACCAGGTCGTCCAACCCGAGGTTCAGAAAAAATATAAAAACAATGGAGAGTAAACAGTTCTACAGGTGTATTTTCCTCAAGCCAGGTGTCTGTGAGAGCTAATATATCGACCTTGAGGTTCTGAGCTGCAATGGGCACTTCATCAAATTTGTTATTGATGGATCTTATATTTGAGAGGAGCAAAGGAGGAATGTTATAAGATCGTTCGTTGTGTTTGATGCTTTTATTTTACACTCATCACTTTCAAAAGTCTGAATAAAATGTCCTGAGATCCATTACCTGAGATAGTCGGTGTCCTGGTCTTATGATCACAGGTATCTGCTTGTTTAAATGAGTCATAGCAGACGTAACCGTAATGGGGACGAAACCCCCGAACTCAGGGGTACGAAAGACGTTCAATGAAGAACAACAAGCCAAGTCGACACTTCGTGTCTGCAGTCCCGGATCGATGTTCTGTGTCTGCAGGCCCGGATCGATGTTCTGTGTCCGCAGGCCCGGATCGATGTTCTGTGTCTGCAGGCCCGGATCGATGTTCTGTTTCTGCAGGCCCGGATCGATGTTCTATGTCCGCAGGCCCGGATCGATGCTCCATGTCCGCAGGTCCAGATCGATGCTCCGTGTCCGCAGGCCCGGACCAGAGATCACAATGATGTGAGATGAAACAGAACAAAAGACCAAGAGGCCAAATGAGACAAAAACGTTGCTAAGTTCCTGAGTTGGTCTCGTCCGCCACGTGCAGGCGCCGCCATTACCATTACCCTTGTGACTGAGAGAGAATAATGGCAGTGGTAACCTGTCTTAATGAGAAGGTAGACGAAGTCGAAGTGGAAACTCGGAGAAGGTGAGGAGCAGCGAATGACGTCATGTTTGTAAGCACAACTTGAATCTCACAGCCGAGCAGGAGAAAAACGTTCCGTCTTTACTAATTGAATTGGAGACAAAGTTCAATCCGGAGAGAAATGTGAT
The DNA here is from genome assembly GCF_964187855.1 of Myxine glutinosa. Lineage (NCBI taxonomy): Eukaryota > Metazoa > Chordata > Myxini > Myxiniformes > Myxinidae > Myxine > Myxine glutinosa. The sequence continues at coordinate 425,362,083 of NC_136261.1, forward strand.
TTATGAACTGCACGTGTTCGGCAGGTGAAAGAAAGAAGAAGAAGAATCTATTGCTAATTTTGTTTCGCGCCAAAGAGAGAAAGCAGCATGTTGTGAATATGGATTTTTGAAAGAGCAGCTAAAGAGAGACAAAATCGTTCTCGTCGTTGCTAATGAGAGTACACAGCGTCGCCTCCTGAGGTAACGTGATTTACCTGTAAACGCGGCCATTGAGACGTGTCGGTGGAGGAGCTCACGGACAGGCGGATGAGAACAATGGAGCAGGAAAGGTCGTTGATCGACAGTGTTAATGTCACACAGACGAGGAAGAGAACACTGTCCAACCTATGGTAAAACATGCTGATCATGTGGTGGAGCTAATCACTTTACCATGGTATTGTAGGAGCTGTGCTCCCACGTCGATCGGAAGAATGGACGCGACAAAAAGCTGGAATTCGTCCGAGTTTCTTTATTGTCACAAAACAACTCGGGTACTCTGAAAAGCCCGTTTATCGGGCAGCAATATATATACACACATTATCCCGGAGCATTTGCCCAGGAAAGGCGAGAGGGGGCGTGGCCGGGCGTCTTGGCGCTTCCTGTGCGACACCAGAACCCAGGTGAGCGTCATACCTGCCTCTGATCAGGACAAGCAGTCCGCGGTTTGCGGCCCCTCCTTGGTTGCGGCCAACGGATCGGCCATCCGCACCTTCGGCCCGCGCAACGTCGCCCTCTTCTTCGGCGGCCAACGCTTTACTTGGTCGTTTGTCACCGCAAACGTGCCCATGGCTCTGCTAGGCGCCGACTTCCTCTGCGCACATGGACTGCTGGTGGACGTCCAACGGCGCCGCCTCATTAATGCCGAGACCTTCAGCTCCCTGGCATGCACATTGAGCAGCTGCGCTCCGACCGAGCTGGCGTGCGCCCTGCCGGCGGCGAACGAGTTTGCTCGCCTGCTCGCGGAGTTCCCGGCCCTCACGCGGCCAACGTTTTCGGCCGTCGCAGTACGACATGGGATCGAGCACCACATACCAACCACGGGCCCGCCGGTCTATGCCAGAGCCCGCCGCCTCGACCCAGCCAAGCTCGCCATGGCCAAAGCCGAGTTCGATGCTTTGGAGCACCTCGGCATCGTGCGACGCTCCGACAGCGCGTGGGCTTCGCCACTACACATCGTCCCAAAGCCAGGGGGCGGCTGGCGCCCATGCGGCGACTACCGCCGCCTGAACGATGCTACCACCCCCGGCAGGTATCTGATCCCGCACATCCAAGACTTCTCCGCCCATCTGGCGGGACGGGTCATTTTTTCAAAAATCGACCTCATACGGGGATATCTCCAGGTACCTGTCAGTGTGGCCGACTTCCCTAAAACGGCCGTCATCACGCCGTTCGGCTTATTCAAATTCCTACGGATGCCGTTTGGCCTCAAGAACGCGGCTCAGACGTTCCAGCGCTTGATGGACGGCGTGCTGCGCGACCTGCCGTTCCTCTTCGTTTACCTGGACGACATCCTCGTCGACAGCACGTCCCAGGCCGAGCACCTCCTCCACCTCCGAACACTGTTCGGGCGCCTCAGCGAGCACGGCCTCATCGTCAACCCAGCCAAATGCCACTTCGGCACGACGACCGTTGATTTTTTGGGCCACCACATCACCAAGACCGGGGCCGTGCCGCTGCCAGCCAAGGTCGAGGCCATCACCACCTTTCCGCGTCCCCGCTCCGTAAAGGCCCTGCAGGAATTCCTGGGAATGGTGAATTTTTATCACCGCTTCGTGCCCCGCGCTGCTCATCTCATGCGGCCCCTCTATGAAGCCCTCCGGGGCAAGCCGGCCAAGCACGACATCGCCTGGTCCGCAGCAGTGGACGCGGCCTTCCAAAGCTCAAAGCGGGCCCTCGCCGACGCCACACTGCTCGCTCACCTGGTGCTCAACGCTCCCATCGCCCTCACCACGGATGCCTCTGACTACGCGGTTGGCGCCGTGCATGAGCAATGGGTGAACGGGATTTGGCAGCCACTCGCTTTTTTCAGCCGGCAGCTCTGGCCGAACGAGCTCAAATATAGCATGTTTGACCATGAGCTCCTCGGTCTACACCTGGCCGTTCACCATTTCCGCCACCTCCTGGAGGGCCGACCCTTCACAGCGTTCGTCGACCACAAGCCATTGGTTTATGCAATGGCCAAGGTCACGGAGCCGTGGTCGGCCCGCCAATAGCGCCACCTCTCTGCCATGTCGAAGTTTACCACTGACATCCGACACGTCGCCGGCAAAAACAACGCCGTGGCCGACTCTCTTTCTCGGGCCAGTGCGAACGCGGTCCACCTCGGCGTGGACTTTGCGCTCATGGCGGCGGACCAAACCACCGACACCACGGTGGAAGCCCTCCGGGTGGTGGACACGGGCCTCCGCCTGGCCGACATCCCCTTCGCAGACACTGTCCTGCTCTGCGACGTCTCCCAAGGCCAGCCTCGCCCCATCGTGCCCGTCACCTGGCAACGCCGCATCTTCGCCTCTCTCCACAGTGTTACATATTTATGTGAATGTATGTGAATTACCATTCAGGTCTTTGCTTATCTGTGTGTAGTATATTAAGTTGTGGTGTAGTTGTTGTGGTTGGAGGGTCAGGAGCCCTTCTGAGGGAGGGGCCGGAAACGGAAGTGGCCGGAAACGGAAGTGGCCGGAAACGGAAGGAGAAAGACATGAGGGGAAAAAAAGAAAGGATTTTCGTCTTCCTCGCCCCGCTCAGACAAAAGGTGAAATCGACCTTGCGCTGCGTGGAAAACGCGGCGTTTCGAAGCCCGTCTGGCGAGAGGAATTTACTGGTATGATACCGGCCCGGTGGAGACGTCAAGTTGACGTGGGGCCGTGCCTCGACCCTGCCTCTGGCCTCGTTCGCGGCACCGTCCAAACAGACGCGTGCGGGTCGCACTTTGGGGGCCTAACGCGCCTTGCAAGCGGCGTGGGGTTTGGCTTGCTCTACCGTATCCGCTTCGCGTGGCCACGAGGGGCTGCAGCCACGGTGCCTGGTACGATACCTGCCCGGTGGAAACACGTCCACCCGGAGTTCGTTCAACCGCCCGAGTGCGGCGAGGGCGACCATCATCTTGGTCAGTAGGGGCCCAGAGACATTGTGCAGGACCGAGACCAAACGGGTGTCGTGAGTACTCACCGGGACACACATGTATAAGATGGCCATCTTAATCATAGGGAATTAATTGTGAATTGGGGAATTGGTGAGGGTTGTGTATTGTTGATTGCTCGGGGAAAATCTCCGTGGTTGTGTCTTTGAAATTGTTTGGTATCATTACCATTGGAAATATATCCTTGAACATCAGTTGTCTCCTGGGTGAAATTCCTATGGATTGCGTGGCGAACGCGCCTATATAATACAGCTTGCTGGCGGAGTTCCTCTCACGGTCCGGGGGTCACTGAGACCAGGTATTCACCGAGGGGACCACGTAACAGAATTGGGGGCTCGTCCAAATTACGATTTGCGGTTTCGCAATTGGGTCTACGTCCGGGATTTAAAAGTGTATAAAATAATAAAATAATAATATTTTTGTTAATTAAAATTTATTAATTAATTATTAATTGGTAATTTTTTTTTTTGAGAAATTGGGGTAAAGTCTTGGGGTGAAGGTTAACAGGTGTTAACGATAGGCACCATGGCGTTTGTGGCACAGAACTTTGGGGTAACCCCGAGTGAGGCACAGTTCCGAGCGTTGCTAAAGTCGGACCTCTTGAAATTGGCCAAACATTTTAACTTGGAGGTCCGAACTAATTTGAGGAAGGCAGAGTTGCAGGCCACGGTGATACAATCTATAGTCCTTGAGCCAACCGGCCATATTTTGAAGTGAATGCTCCGGCGGGGGGAGTAATTCTCATTATGATTTTCCATAAGACCAATGTCTCAAGTGTCAGAAAAGGTGTGATGGACATCTGAGAACGGTAGCTTAGTGCCCGGATGGACGCCATCTTTGAAACCACCCAGCTCGAAAATGCCCATTTGGTGGGGTACATTGTTGCACGTGTATCTGGACTTCTATACTAGCTATCGATGTGCGGTTGACGACTAAATATACGTCCGATGTGTACCGTCTAAATAAAAAATAATATGAAGCATTTTGTTTTAGATTAATTATTATAAAAATCAATTATCGAAAAAAAATCATATATTTTTCAATATTTTATTATTAGACTTGTACTTTTTTTAGTGAAACAACACTGGTATGATTTTCCAAATTACGCATTGTGCTACACCGTTTATCTGTCTATAAAAATAACTCAAAAACTAAAACATATCATCCACCACGAGTGTACACAAAAAATATATGAAAAGGCATGCACTTTCCACAAACCGAAACTATGTCAGTTGGAATTTCCCGCCGATTAATCAACCCACAGAACCCAGTGCCGAAAGTGACGTCAGTCTATTCTATATCTATATTCTATATTCTATATCTCAGTCTGAGATTTGTTGCGGTGACCTGATTAATTTCTGAGGGGGGGGGGGGGGGGGTGGGTGGCTTAAGAACTAAAAGTGAACATGTTAGATGGCGCCACATACAACTCTATTATAGAGTTGTATTGTGGCGCCATCTAACATGTTCACTGACTTGGATGAGTATGTCTATGTAAGCTGGCGAGCTTTTCGGATATCGGAGTAATCTAACGTCAGTCTTTTTGTTCTTTCAGCTGAGATGGCCGGTGTCGAGGCGAAACGGGCGAAGATTGAACCTGAGTCCGGAACGTGCATCCTGTGCAGCAAGAAGTCGCCACTCTCTGAACTAAGCAAGGCAGCGGGCAACAGTTCTTGGAAGACATTGTGTGACGCAGCCGCAGTTAGAAACTTTTATCCTGCCGACTATAAACGCGCCTGCCACAGATATGGCAACAGTGCAAGAAATCCTCAGAGAAGCTCTGAACATCATGTCATCACTTCAGCTTGAGCGTATACCGGTGGTGCTAGACCAGGCACTATTTGCTAAGGCGACCGAAATAGCATGGAAAGATGTCGATCGATATGGAAGAATCGTGCTCATGATGGGGAACTTCCATACCATCTGTAACTTCATGTCGAGCATTGGGAAAATGTTTGGAGATGCAGGCCTTCGGGATGTAGCTGTTGAGTCAGGAGTAATCGCTGAAGGTTCCATCAACAGGGTTCTGGAAGGCAAGCAATACAACCGTGCTGTGCGACTCCACAAGTTGATGTACGAGGCACTAATGCGCATCATTTGGAAGGGCTTCCAGGTGTGGATAGAAAGCAATCATCCTGACAAGGAACCCCAGATTCGAAGCACTGACCTCAAAATTCGCAGCATCAAGGAGGATGTTTGCCACGAGACTCTCGCTGCTGCTCTCGATGATGATTCATGTGTACAGAGCTTTGACATGTTCGCGAAATACCTACATTTTCTGCGAACCAAACATGGAGACCTGGCTCGCTTCTGGATGATGTATATTGATATGGTAGAGACCCTGCTGGGGTTGATTCGTGCGGATAGAGAAGGCGACTGGATGCTTCACTTGGCTTGTGTCAGAAGAGTGATCCCTTGGTGTTTCGCAATGAACAAGGTGAACTATGCTAGATATCTACCAGTGTACTATGCACAGATGACGCAACTCCACGAAACATGCCCCGAGTTGTACAGGCATTTCAATCAAGGCTACTTCTCCGTACAGCTTAGACCAGGGAATCCATTTGCCAGAATCGCTGTTGATCAGACAACAGAAGAAACAGTAAACAAAGATACGCAAACAGCTGGAGGAACACGAGGTTTTAGTCTTCGACAAGGGGCTGTGTCACGATACTATCTAACTGCAGAAAATCGGGCTACTGCACTGAGGCAACTACGAGAAACTATCCTTGTGAATGGCAGCGACACATCTCACGCCAAGCACCCTGACTTGTCTACTTCTCGCATCAAACGTGATGAGTCTGGCGTCACAGCTATCTGTGATCTACTGGAAAATGACTGGACCAATCCATTCGCCGATGATCCGTCATGTCTTCTCAGTATATCTACCGGAGCGGCTGCGAGGGAGGACGTTTCTAATGACCTACTCAACGCCCTGCAAAAGGGGGAAGCGGCGTATCAAAGCTTCCAGAAACGTCTTGAAGAGGGAACAGGCTTTCATGACACATTGAACAAGCTAAACTTGAAGACCTTTGGTAAGATCAAGCAGAAAGTTGTGAAGGGCACAAAGAAGGAGATCGTCCTGAGAGCTGACAGACAACTGTTTGCCACCATGATACTCATCGCCAAGACAAGGAACCTCGACATGCAACTTGTCCTTTGTCACCCACTAGGGCCGTTACCATGGTCTTTGGCAAACGTTGATGGGTCAATGAAAAAAACGAACAAAGCTGCACTTGCGAAACACATGGAAGGTCTTGTGGAACCAGCCGAGAACGTTGACAAGCGAAGTGCAACAATAATTGATGCGATGGCTCTCATACAAAAGATGCATGGCGAGAACGACACGTTCGAAGAACTATCTGACCGCATCCTTGCTGCAGCGCTTCACGCTGGTCAAGGCAGTGAGCGCATCGATGTTGTCTTTGACACATACACAGAAGAATCCATCAAAGCAGCTGAGCGTGTGAACCGCGGTTCAAATGAAGGCATCAGTTTCAGCGAGATCAGACCCGCACACAAAATCATGAACTGGCGGCGTCTCCTTGCTTGCAGCCAGACAAAGGAGAAACTGGTTGTGTTTCTGGCGGAGTCGTGGAAACATGAAACAAATCGCGAAAAGCTAGGCAACAGAACACTGTATGTCACCTGTGGTGAAAAATGTCTGGTACTGACCCGCGATAGGTGGAAGTTGGTGCAAGCACTCGAATGTAGCCACGAGGAAGCAGACATGCGTATGTTTCTCCACGCAAAGCACGCCGCTACCCACTACAAGACGATCATCTTAGTGGCAGATGACACCGACGTTCTGATCATCAGTCTTCATCTCAGCAGAACCATCGATAATCAGCTCTTCATCAGACGAGGAACAAAGGTTCGAGTCAGAATGATCGACGTTGGAAAGTTGGCTGCGGTATTGGTCTGGAGTTTGCAGTGCATTGCCAGGGCTTCATGCATGGAGCGGGTGTGACACTGTGAGTGCTCTGGCTAGCCAAGGAAAGATAAAGGCTTTGAAGCTTGTGCAAGCGAATGAGCTGTATCTTCAAGCATTCACAGATCTGGGATCTTCGTGGAATGTACCAACAGACGTCTTCAATAGCATTCAGGCCTTCACGTGTCAGCTGTACGCCAAGAACACGAAGATCGTCGGTGTTAATTCGCTCCGTTATCACATGTTCTGTGCAAAGAAGGGCCAGATCGAATCTGGACAATTGCCGCCTTGTGAAGACTCCTTGATGCAGCATACGCTTAGGGCCAACTATCAGGCGGCTATCTGGCGACGCAGCCTTGAAAACCTACCAGACGTCCCAACACCATCAGCAGGACATGGTTGGGAACTCGATGATGGCGGTTCGCTCACAATCCGATGGATGGCGGGTCTACCAGCTCCAGATGTCGTCTTGAATCTCATCTCATGCACATGCAGAAGGACGTGTCGACCGTCAGATTGCTCCTGCATACTGAATGGGTTGAAGTGCACTGTTGTGTGTAAGCTGCAGGGATGCTCCAACATGGTGCAGGATGATGCTATCGTGGCTCAGGATGCCAATGACTCTGATGGCGACTCTGATGATTAACTTTGTGTGCACTGTATATTGTATAGCATATGTTGTTCTCTATTATAATGCAGGCCAAATTGCCTGAAAATCTTTATAGACAGATAAACGGTTTAGCAAAATGTATAATTTGGAAGATCATACCGGTGTTATTTGACTAAAACATGACATGTTCAATGATACCTCCGCTTGCTTATTAGGAATATACATCGTATGGTGTTAAAATCAGCTCCATACGTCTTTCCAAACTCTAGTAATGAATAATTAATATAATTGGCGGCCATTTTGAAATCCAAGATGGCCACCAAAGTGCAGATTTCCTATGTAACAATTTCCGCCTGCTTATTAGATATCGTATGGTGTTAAAATCCTCTCCGTACGACATTCCTAACTTGCGTTATCGTCAGAATAGATAATGCCAGCGGCGGCCTAAGTCATTTTATGCCTCTTTACATTTATTTGTTGTAAACTCGTGGTGGATGATATGTTTTAGTTTTTGAGTTATTTTTATAGACAGATAAACGGTGTAGCACAATGCATAATTTGGAAAATCATACCAGTGTTGTTTCACTAAAAAAAGTACAAGTCTAATAATAAAATATTGAAAAATATATGATTTTTTTTCGATAATTGATTTTTATAATAATTAATCTAAAACAAAATGCTTCATATTATTTTTTATTTAGACGGTACACATCGGACGTATATTTAGTCGTCAACCGCACATCGATAGCTAGTATAGAAGTCCAGATACACGTGCAACAATGTACCCCACCAAATGGGCATTTTCGAGCTGGGTGGTTTCAAAGATGGCGTCCATCCGGGCACTAAGCTACCGTTCTCAGATGTCCATCACACCTTTTCTGACACTTGAGACATTGGTCTAATGGAAAATCATAATGAGAATTACTCCCCCCGCCGGAGCATTACTTTTGGTCTGGCTCAAGGACTATGGTGGGATTAGGAACATGGGACGAGTTAGCCTGGGAGTGGCTACCCGAAGAACCAGAAGATGTTGAGCTCCGGAAACTGGAGTTGCAATTACGGAGCCAGGAACGGATTAAAGAAGAAGAAAGGAAAGCAGAAAAGGAAAGAGCAGAAGAAGAAAGGAAAGCAGAAAAGGAAAGAGCAGAAGAAGAAAGGAAAGCAGAACAGGAAAGAGCAGAAGAAGAAAGGAAAGCAGAAAAGGAAAGAGCAGAAGAAGAAAGGAAAGCAGAAGAGAGGAGGGAAGAGAAACAAGCGGAGGAAAGGAGAGTGGAACGAGAACTCCAGGAAAGGTTAAAAGAAGAAGAAAGGAAAGCAGAGGAGAGGAGAGAAGAGAAACAAGCAGAAGAAAGGATGAAAACAAGGGAACTCGAAGCAGAGGAGAGAAAAGCAGAAAGGGAATTAAAGGAACGTGACATGGAGCTTCAGCAGGAAATTAAATTCAAGGAGCTGGAGTTAATGAGAGAACGGGGAGAGGCACCACCCTTGCTGACGGGGTCGACACCTAACCAGAAAACCTGGGATGTGGGCAGACATGTGAGGCTGGTTCCACCGTTCAGTGAAAAGGAAGTCGCGAAATTTTTCCCACACTTTGAGAAAGTGGCTCGACAATTAAACTGGCCGGAGGAGGCCTGGACCATACTCGTACAAAGTGTGCTGGTGGGGAAAGCTCAGGAAATTTATTCGGCGCTACCAATGGACCAATGTGCAGATTATGAGGTACTGAAGAAGCACATCCTCAAGGCCTATGAGTTGGTTCCGGAAGCGTACAGGCAAAAATTCAGGAATGCCAGGAAGAGGGAGAGTGAGACCCATGTGGAGTTTGCCAGAGTGAAAGAAAACATGTTTGATCGGTGGTGTGAGTCAAAAGGAGTCGGGAAAGACTTCGAGACATTGCGTGACTTGATCCTGGTGGAGGAATTCCAGCAGTGTGTCCACGAGGACATCAAAGTGTACCTGCAGGAAAAGAAGGTACCAAAGTTGTGGGACGCAGCCACCATGGCAGATGATTATGCCTTAACCCACCGAATAGGGGTCCACGAACCTAACTCCTCACCTAGATCTCCGCAGGGGAGGTGGGGAACAGCAGGTGCGGAGAACGACCATACATGGCGGCGGCCTCGAGATGATTATGGGGACAACTATGATACCCCACCGGTTCGAAATCAGAGGGAGGCGGGCCCAAGACAAACTTATAGTTCGGGGGGCCCGAGGCAGACCCCGAGTTTTTCCTCCGGGCCTACTTGCGCGTTTTGCAAGAAACCTGGACACTTGATGTCCAGTTGTTACCTCATGAAAAGGGACAACCCAGAGCGGAGTCCGACTATTACAACTCCGAATGCGATGGCTAGCGTAAGAAATCGCCATCAAAAGGGTTACCAACCATTTATTTCAGAGGGGTTTGTGTCACTGGATGGAGCCTCGACTAACCGGAGACCGGTTAGGATATTGAGGGACACAGGGGCCCATCAATCTTTAATGCTTGAAGGCATTTTGCCATGGTCCGAGGAGACGGCAACGGGGGATAGTGTGCGTTTACAGGGGATCGGGGGCGGTGTTAGTGCTCCCCTTCAGGTCATCCAGTTGGAGTCCGATTTGGTGTCAGGACCGGTCACCGTCGGTTTACAAGCCACGCTTCCTGTAGAGGGTGTATCTGTGGTTATCGGGAATGATTTGGCCGGGGGTCAAGTTTATGGTAACCTGAGGGTTGGTAAAGAGCCCAGCAGGGAAAATAACACCACACCAGCTCGGGATGGCGACAAAAGTGCCAAGTTATTTGTAGGGGGACTGAACTTCAAAACAGAGGAAGAAGTTCTGACCTCTGTCTTCAACAGATATGGGCCGCTGGGGGAAGTGCGGTTGGTAAGAGACTGGGAAACGCAACAGTCAAGAGGGTTCGGCTTTGTCACGTTTGCCAGCACAAAAGACGCCAGAGAGGCAGAGAAGAATTGGAATGGCAAGGATTTGGAGGGTCGGACCATAACAGTAAGGAAGGCATTTCATAGGCATCGAGAGGTCTACAGGAGAGGACAACTGGGCGGTAGTTTTGGTGGTGGCCGCAATCAATATTATCATGGAGGCTCCCTGAGTTATGGCCGCTCCCGAGGGAGGGATTGGCAAAATGGTGGCCGAGATGGAGACCGCTATTCAGGGGACTACAGGGACCAGTGGTCCCACCCTAATTATTAGGGAAGTTCTGAGAAGTTGAAGCACTGAAGGCGGCGGAGCCGCCGAGCCAAGATTCTTACACGAATTAACCGTGAACGCCGTTCCTAAAGGCGTCCATGTAGTGAACTCTCATGCACGGACTAACCGTGAACTCCACGTTCCTCAAGGCGCCCATGTAGAGAACTTTCCTGCACGGACTAACCGTGAACTCCGCATTCCTAAAGGCATCCATGTAGTGAATACTCGGCTTGGCCTCCCGGAAAAGTGCTATCGAGTTGCTAACTTTGGATCTTTGATCAACCCCTTAACCTTCATTCCCAAGAAACTGACGGTCAAAGTCAGAGGGTCATGAGATGGAGGGTGATTTGGCAGGGACAATGTCGTTGTTGGTACTTAGTCCAGAGGGAGTAATCTGGAGGGGTTGTGGTGAAATTTTGGTTGCTTTATTTTCAAGTGATAACTGTGCCCGGGGGGAACTGATAATGTGGGGGGGGGGGTTGAGTTATCTGTTTTGTTTCTCCAAATTGGCCGGCAAAGAAAGTTTTCGCTGGGTTCAAACTTTCTTTCTTGAAGGGGGGGAGTGTTACATATTTATGTGAATGTATGTGAATTACCATTCAGGTCTTTGCTTATCTGTGTGTAGTATATTAAGTTGTGGTGTAGTTGTTGTGGTTGGAGGGTCAGGAGCCCTTCTGAGGGAGGGGCCGGAAACGGAAGTGGCCGGAAACGGAAGTGGCCGGAAACGGAAGGAGAAAGACACGAGGGGAAAAAAAGAAAGGATTTTCGTCTTCCTCGCCCCGCTCCGACAAAAGGTGAAATCGACCTTGCGCTGCGTGGAAAACGCGGCGTTTCGAAGCCCGTCTGGCGAGAGGAATTTACTGGTACGATACCGGCCCGGTGGAGACGTCAAGTTGACGTGGGGCCGTGCCTCGACCCCGCCTCTGGCCTCGTTCGCGGCACCGTCCAAACAGACGCGTGCGGGTCGCACTTTGGGGGCCTAACGCGCCTTGCAAGCGGCGTGGGGTTTGGCTTGCTCTACCGTATCCGCTTCGCGTGGCCACGAGGGGCTGCAGCCACGGTGCCTGGTACGATACCTGCCCGGTGGAAACACGTCCACCCGGAGTTCGTTCAACCGCCCGAGTGCGGCGAGGGCGACCATCATCTTGGTCAGTAGGGGCCCAGAGACATTGTGCGGGACCGAGACCAAACGGGTGTCGTGAGTACTCACCGGGACACACATGTATAAGATGGCCATCTTAATCATAGGGAATTAATTGTGAATTGGGGAATTGGTGAGGGTTGTGTATTGTTGATTGCTCGGGGAAAATCTCCATGGTTGTGTCTTTGAAATTGTTTGGTATCATTACCATTGGAAATATATCCTTGAACATCAGTTGTCTCCTGGGTGAAATTCCTATGGATTGCGTGGCGAACGCGCCTATATAATACAGCTTGCTGGCGGAGTTCCTCTCACGGTCCGGGGGTCACTGAGACCAGGTATTCACCGAGGGGACCACGTAACAACAGCCTCTCCCACCCGGGCCAGAAAGCTTCCCAGAAGCTGGTGTCTGCGCGATTCGTCTGGCACGGCCTTCGACGGGACGTCCGCGATTGGACCAGCACCTGCACAGCCTGCCAACAGGCCAAGGTCCACCGACACACCCAGGCCCCGCTGGCACCTTTCACCATGCCCGAACGACGTTTCGACCATGTCAACGTGGATCTGGTGGGCCCCCTCCCCCCATCACGGGGTTCACACACCTGCTCACCATGTTGGACAGGACCACCAGGTGGCCAGAGGCCGTTTCCCTCGTCTCCACCACCACCGCCGACGTGGCGCAGGCTTTCGTCGCCACCTGGGTCGCCCGCTTCGGTGCACCAGCGGACATCTCATCGGACCGCAGACCGCAGTTCACCTCCGAGCTGTGGGGCGCGGTCGCCCGCAACCTGGGGGTCAAGCTCCACCGTATTATGGCCTACGACCCCCAAGCCAACGGGTTGTGCGAGCGTTTCCACCACTCCATGAAGGCCGCGCTCATGGCCGGCCTTCAAGACGGTGGTTGGGCCGACCGGCTGCCGTGGGTCCTTTTGGGCCTCCGCAAAGCCCCCAAAGAGGACCTCCGGGCATCCACCGCCGAGCTTGTTTACGGCCAGGCACTACGTGTCCCGGGCGAATTCGTGCCCGACGCTACCAGTCCCTGGTCCGCAGCTCACCATCGCTCGGACCTCCAGGAGGCCGCCCGACGGTTTGCCCCCGTCCCAACGTCCCACCATGGTGACCCCCAGTCCTACGTCCCCCCAGCGCTTCGCACAGCGGAGTACGTTTTTGTGCGTCATGACGCACATCGGGGGCCACTCCGGCCGCCGTACGACGGGCGCTTCCGGGTCCTGCGATGGGACGACAAGTTGTTCGTCATCGACATCAGCGGCAGGTCGGACCGGATTGCGGTGGACCGCCTCAAACCGGCGCACGTGGACATCGACCACCCGCCACGTTTGGCCCTTCCGCCGCGGCTAGGCCGCCCCCCGTCCACGGTGCCCCCCACTCGACCGCCCACCACCACACCGGACCCCCCCCCCACGACCCGCCAGGGGTCGCTTCGGCCGGGTCATCAGGACCCCCCTCAAATTGACCCTACTGGTGCAAGTCGATTCTGGGGGGACGTGTGTAGTGGTTACCGCTGGGTGTTCACAATCGCCTTGCACCTACCAAGGACGCGGAGCGAGCACCATGCCGGGCTCGTGCTCAACTTGCCAGGCCCGCGCTCAACTTGCCAGGCCTCGGCCGGAACGCCCGGGCATGCCCGCCCTCGACTTGCCAGGCCGTGGCCGGGCCAAGCCCCCTCTCACCTTTCCTGGGCGGGGGCTCTGGGATAATGTGTGGATATATATTGCTGCCCGATAAACGGGCTTTTCAGAGTACCCGAGTGCTTTTGTTTTAATAAAGGAACTCGGACGAATTCCAGCTTTTTGTCGCGTCCATTCTTCCGATCGACGTGGGAGCACTGCTCCTTCAATAACATCAGCTAGATTTTCAACTTGTTTTTCACCTTAAGTTTATTTTCTTGTGAATAAATATTTTTTATAAAGAAATATTTTTCTAAACTATGAAGAATAACCGAAAGAGGGAACATTCCGCGGGGGTTTAAACCCTTTCATGTGATGATAACGTTTATTTTAATCCCGTTATCTCTGATTATCCCGTTTTATAAACAAACTCGTTCTCATCTCGTTATCATTTATCAAAACAAACATCATTCCCGAATCCTGATCCACGGATTTCTCCGATCGATGTTCGAGTTCAGAAAGTTCAATCGGAGCCTGAACTGAACTCATTCGGGAGAACGATCTTCAAAATGTATTTGAGGTTCAACCCTGGACGGCTGGTTTCGAATCTCGACCCAGGTATAAACTGCCGTCCAGGTGTTTCGCAGGTAGGTGATTCATCAATTTGTTCATCTTCTCTCGGATGGACAAAAAGCCAGACGTCCTGTGTGCTAGCATTATCTGGTGAACGTTGAAGATCCCATGGTGTCCTTCACGAAGAGCAGGTAACCCACCTGGAGTGTCATGGGTGGATCGCGCCCTGAGGGCACCACCTGTTTGTTCACGCTTTTGTCTCCTGCCAAGTAACAGGTAAGTATGCTTTGTTCATCACAGGACGTGATGCGACACCTTCTCAGGATTCTGTTCTCACGTGATGACGCGACCGTTAACTTTATGACGTCATCATGCCCATTGTTGAATCGTGATTTTATATCGCTGTTGTTACGTCATCACAGGAATCTTTTTATGTGATTCGTTCGCAATGGTGACTTGAAACAACCACCAGTGCTGTTATGGTTGAGCTCAGTTTCGCTTTTCATTATCGATCGGGTAGTTTGGTTGCATCATCATCCTCGGGTAGTTTGGTTGCATCATCATCCTCAGGTAGTTTGTTTGCCTCATCATCCTCGGGTAGTTTGGTCGAAACAGCATCCTCGGGTAGTTTGGTTGCAGCATCATCATCCTTGGGTAGTTTGGTTGCATCATCATCCTCGGGTAGTTTGGTGGAAACAGCATTCTCGGGTAGTTTGGTTGCATCATCATCATCCTTGGGTAGTAAGATTGCATCATTCACCTCGGTACAGGAGTTCTGATTTTAAAAACCGCAACGTTCCGCCGAATTCACGGGTTATTCCATTTACTTATGAACCTTATTTTCTTATTTTACAATCTACCATATAAAACACAATGTGTGTGTGTTTGTGTGTGTGTGTCTATCCCCCTTCATAAAGATAGGTTTTAAAGGCTTGGAGTAGTGCTTTAGAAGGGATTTGTGTGATGAGGGGGTTGGGGGGGGGGGGGAGGTTAAGGGGAAATCTTTGAACACGACTGTGTGTGAACCGGTTAAAAGACCTAAATGATTGAGGACCCAAAAGACCCCAAGCAAACAGAAGATCCTGAAGATCCAACTGGACCCCAAACACCCAAAATACACTGTAGACTGTTAAAGACACAAAATACCCCAAAGAGCCAAAATACCGTAAAGACCCAAAAGACTGAAAATACCATTAAGACCCCATGAATCCCAAAGACCAAAAAGACCTCGAAGATCCAAAAGACCCAAACAACCCCAATGATCCAAATGACAGAGGACCCAAAAGACCCCAAGGACTCTGAAGTTCCAAAATACCGTGAAGACCCAAAACACCGAAAAGACCCTGAAGACCCAAAACACCATAAAGACTGCTAAACACAAAAAATGCCATGAAGACCCAAAATACCATGAGGACCCCAATGACCCAAAAGACTGAAAACACCCTGAAGACCCAATGGACCCCAAAGACCCAAAATATCCCAATGACCAAAAAGACCCTGAAGACCCAATAGACCCTAAACACCCAAAACAACCCAAGGACCCAGAAGACCCCAAGGACTCCGAAGACCCAAAATACCCCAAATAAAGAAAAGACCCTGATGACCCAATGGGTCCCAAACAAGACTGATACTGTTAAAGACCCAAAATACTCCAAAGAACCAAAAATCCCAAAAGGCCCCAAGATCCTTAAATGCCCAAAAGACCATGAAGACCCGAAAGACCCCCGAAGACCCTTAAATACACTGAAAACCCTTAAGCAACCCGAAGGCCAAAAATACCCCCAAAGACCCTTAACTATCCCGAAGACCCAAAACACCCTGAAAACTGTTAAACACCCAAAATACCCCCGAAGACCCAAAATACCCCAAACACCCAAAATATCCCAAAGACCCTGAAAAACCCTGAAGATCCCAAGGACCCAAATTACCCAGAGGACATAAAAGACCGACAAGTCCCTGAAAACCCAAAATACCCCATGGACACCAGACCCTTAAAGATCCAAAAGACCACAAAACCCCAAAAGACCCTGAAGACCCAAAATTCCCCTTTGACCCACAAAGACCCCAAATACCCAAAAGACCACAAAGATCCAGATGACCCAAAAGACTCTGAAAACGGTTAATGACCCAAATGAACACGAAGACCCAAAATACTCCAAATACCCAAAATACCCCAAAGAACATTAAATACCCAAAATACCCAAAAAATCAAAAACACACTGAAGACCGAAAAGACACTGAAGACCCAAAATACCAAAATAACCTTTATAACCTAAAAGAGCCCAAAGTCCCAAAATATCCCAGTTACAGAAAGGATTGAAAAGACCCAGATGACCGAAACGACCCCAAAGACCCCAAAATACCCCATATACCTTTAAAGACCCGAAAGACTTCAATGACCCAAACAATCCAAAAGACCGAAAATACCCCGGAGCCCCTTAAAGACCCTGAGGGCCCAGTGGACCCCAAATTCCCCCAAGACACAAAATACACCGAAGACCCTAAAATACCCCAAATATTCAGATTGATGACCCAAAATACTCAAATGAATCAAA
Source organism: Myxine glutinosa (assembly GCF_964187855.1). Lineage (NCBI taxonomy): Eukaryota > Metazoa > Chordata > Myxini > Myxiniformes > Myxinidae > Myxine > Myxine glutinosa. The sequence continues at coordinate 425,378,825 of NC_136261.1, forward strand.
AGACCTGGAGGACCCAAAATACTCAAATGACCCAAAAGACACCGATGAACCAAAAGACACTGAAGACCCAAAAGACCCCAAGGACCCAAATTACCCAGAGGACACAAAAGACCCCAAGTACTCCGAAGACCCAAAAGAAGAGTAATTATGGCTCTTACATTGGTATTGAAGACGGTGGCTTGCAAACTGAGCCTCAAGGTCCGTGTCCAGAAGCGGTATTTTTAAAATCACAATAAATACAAAGCACAGGGAGGTTAAATTTGCTGCACGTGATGTGCAATGCGCAGAGTAAAACGAGTGTTCATTTACGTCTGTGGGATGGCTAACAAATAAAAATGATACAAGCAACACTGACACTTGGCCCAGACTTCAGACTTTGGCATGCTCATGTGGCTGTACCTTCAATAACTGTTCCAACCCGTCATTTTTGACGGGCTTTATACCAGTATAATATAATGTGCATTTCATAAACAATATCGATATGCATTAACAATAGGGATTTATAGAATTTTAATGTCATTATTGTTGCATTTGTATCCATTCAATGAGGTATTCATTATTCCACTTTACCTGCTTTTTTACCAATACTTCACGCCTTAATTTTATAATAGTCTCGTCTAGTTAAACATCAGGGAAAAACGCTGGCCTCCAAACCCAGTCGCTCACTGGGCATCCTCCGTCGTGCGAAGTGCTTCCTTGGCACACCCTCTGGGCCGGCGTTCCTGCCTCACACCTTGCTCGACTTCACGCTGTTGAAAAAACAGCTTTCAAAATCATTGGAATCTCTTGCGATGAAGCTAACTCCGAGGGCCTTTCAATTACTCTCCGCAGGCAGGTTGGTGGTCTTTCTGTCTTCTAGCGACTCCTCTCCAGCCTTGCTCCCCCAGCCCTCTCTGGGCTCTGTCACCCAAATATTGACTACAGGTCGCACAAGATCTGCCAGCAACCCTCTTATGGTAAAACTGTCAAAATCTAGGCTCTCTGCTCAACTTCACTGTCATTCCCCTTTTTCCCGCTTCTGGAACAAGCTCCCCCACTCCCTTCAATCCCACTCCTCCCTCCAGGTCATTAAAATAGCTGTTCACCACCATCTCTCATCTTCCCCCACCCAAAACCTTGATCTTTTCTACCCCCGCTAATTCACCCCATATACCCTTTTTTTTTAAATTCCAACTTCTTTCCTGGAAGTCCTTGCAGTGTCCATATGTTTTATACCTCTCCCACCTCCCCCCAAGCCCTCTCCCTCCCACAGATCTATCGATGTCCATGCTCTCATATATTGTGTTTGTGTCCTTCCTCCTCTCTCCCCATCTTGTCAACCGTTCCCCTTATTTTATGTTTTCTGTATCAGTTAGATTTTTTGTGTGATTAATGTTCGCATTTTCATGAGCCTCGATGTTGTATCCCCCCAAAAAAAAAAAATTTTTTTTTAAAATCGATTAATCACGTGACAATGCTTTCTTTCCTCGAGATGGATCATTCCATTTACACTGTGTTTATCACCACTCACAAGGTGATGTGTTTTGTGGGTAAAGTGAGACCCACCCTCGGTCTCATCTCGAAACATTTTGGACCACGATCGTTCTCGCGTTATCTCTCATCTCTCCTGATCTCGGGTTGCTTTGATTGCATGACGTCATTTAATTTGGGGGCCCTGGGCACGTGACCATTATTGACGTGCGTTAATCCGCCATTACGGACAGAGCAGCGCTCACTCGCACGTGGTTCACTCCTAACCCGGAAGCCGTTCATGCTTCTTCTTTATCTGCCCTTTAGTTTTGAACAGAAATTTGGCGGCGGCTGACGTCAATTGCTGACGTCAAAAACAATCTTCTTACAAAGAGGAAAAAGCACGATGTGCGTAAACAGGAAGTATTTAATAACGAGGAAGAGCTTCCGGGTGATCTACTTGTAAACCTCGTGTTGTTACTGTGACGAAGGTTCACGTGATCTCATCTCATCATTCTCATCTCATCTCATCTCATCTCATCTCTCAAGGATCTCATCTCATCAAGATCATACTTGTAAACATCTCATCTCAGATCTCATCTCATTGGGCGTGATCTCATCTCATCTCATCTCATCTCATCTCATCTCATCTGCAGAAGAGGTTTGTTCAGAGATTCTCATTTTATTTTTAATCCTGAGATAGATCTGTAAAACGTTTATTTAAAGATGAAATAATTCGCTGTTCGTTGACGACGGGAATGAAGATAAGTTAAACGAGTTTTTATTCAATGTGTGTTGAGGTATTTGATTGTTCATTCAATGAGGTGTTTTCACTCGTTTTGTTTTATTCACTGCATTGTTTTATATGACGTCATCACTAAACTTCATACAACGATGGTGAAACCTCATTATTACTTTTAACTACAAACCAGGCAGAAAGCTTTTATAATTAACTTGTAAAACCAATGTCACCTCTAAATGAGGAGGTGTTATAGAGTTTGTAGATTATGGATGGATGAGCGATCTATGTAGCGTTGGTATGGAAAAAAATGTCGGTCCCATCTGCTACGTCCAAAACTAAAGTTGGAGAATCTTCTGAAAAAAGTCGTTTAGACCAGAGATTCTCAACCGGTGGGTCGCGACCACCATTTGGCCGGAAGGTGCAACCACGTGGTCCGCGGACATCATACTCACCTGAGAAGGCAGGTGAATAGTTTACCTCACGAGTGTTCGTTAAATTTACCTCACGGAAAAAAGTTATATTAATGCCATTGTATTAATTTGTGATTGGAATGATGCTGTTTAAAATGAAAAGAAAGTGAGATTGAGTTGAAAGGTGAATTGGGAAATGACGTGAGGGTTTCCATCTGTAACATTCACGGATTCGGTATTTGCAGTTTCGCCATTGACCGTATTTGGTTGATCGAAGGTGTTTCTGGAATGGAGAACGTCTCGGGCATCTCGTGTTCACACGAAAAGGCAAGCTGGTGTATTTTACTATTGCTGTATTTTATTTTGACAAACATGGAACGTTAACAGAAAAGAAAAACCCCTCGGGCGTGGCCGACACCCTCTTGGTGCGCGGAATGATGTCATTGTGCCAGCGAGCCATCGTGTCCACCACACACGCCCCCCCAGAATTCCCGCGCACCTGAAGGGTCAGTTTGCGGGGCAAACGGATGACCCGGCCGAAGCGCCCGCTGGCGGCATCTGGGATGACGGGATGCCATCTGGGATGCCTCCGGCTGCACCTGGGATGGGTGTAGGACCGGGGGGTGGCGTGCCGGCGGGGCTGGGCGGTGCCGGGGGTCCGCCTGCCGGGGGGCGGCCCCGACGCGGGGGCCGTCCAATGGCGGGGGGTGGTCCACGTCGAGTTGGGCCGGCTTGAGGCGGTCCACAGAAACGCAGTCAGGAGTACCGCCGATGTCCAGGGTGAAGTGTTTTGCCCCGGTCTCCAGCACGCGGAAGGGCCGGTCGTACGGGGGCCACAGCGGTGTCTGCTGGGCGTCATGGTGGACAAACACGTACTCCGCCGTGCGAAGCTCCGGGGCGACGTGCGTTGGCGGGCGCCCGTGGTGCGCCATCGGCACCGGGGCGAACCTCTGGGCGGTCTCCTGCAGTGCGGAGCGCTGCTGCGCTGCAGATCATGGTGCCGTGGAGTCGGGGAGGAACTCGCCCGGCACCCGCAGCAGTTGTCCGAAGACCAACTCCGCCGAGGATGCGCGCAGGTCGTCCTTGGGTGCCGTTCGGAGGCCCAGCAGGACCCAGGGGAGCCTGTCGACCCAGCCGCCGTCGCGGAGGGTGGCCCGGAGCGCGGCCTTCAACGAGCGATGGAAGCGCTTGCACAGGCTGTTGGCCTGGGGGTGGTAGGCCGTGGTGTGGTGCAGCTGGACACCGAGCCCCCACACGCCAGCCCCCCAGAGCTCTGAGGTGAACTGGGGGCCGCGGTCAGACGAGATGTCCGAGGGGGCGCTGAACCGGGCAACCCAGGTGGCGATGAACGCCTGCACGACGTCCGTCGCCGCCAAAGGCACGGCCACTGGGTGGTGCGGTCCACCATGGTGAGGACGTGGGTGAAACCCCGCGAGGGGGGCAGAGGTCCCACCAATTCCACGTGAATGTGGTCGAACCGACGTTCGGGCACCGTAAACGGGGCCTGGGTGTGGCGGTGCACCTTTGCGCGCTGGCACGCGACGCACGTTCTGGCCCAATCGCCGACGGCCTTCTGGAGGCATTGCCAGACAAACTTGTCGGCGACCAGCCTTTGGGAGGCCTTCGTGCCCGGGTGGGGCAGGCCGTGGGTGGTGTCAAAAACCCGGCGCTGCCAGCCCGCGGGCACGATGGGGTGAGGCCGCCCGAGGGAGACGTCGCACAAGAGGGCCGTGCCCGCCCCGTCAAATGGCACTTCGGTGACGCGGAGGCCCGTGACGGTCCGCAAAGCCTGGACATCGGGGTCGGCGGTCTGGTCCGCCACCATCCGGGCGTAGTCGATGCCGAGGTGGACCGCATGGGTGACGGACCGGGAAAGGCAATCCGCCACCGGCTTGTCCTTCCCCGCGACGTGCCGGATGTCCGTCGTGTACTCTGACACGTCCGAGAGGTGACGCTGCTGCTGGGCTGACCACGGCTCTGCGACCTTGGCCATCGCGAAGACCAGGGGCTTGTGGTCGACGAAGGCTGTGAACGAACAGCCCTCGAGCAGTGCCTGACCGCCAGGTGAAGCCCGAGCAACTCGCGGTCGAAGGTACTGTACCGGCGTTCGTGCGGGTGAAGCTGCCGGCTGAAAAACGCCAGCGGTTGCCAAGCACCACGCACCCATTGCTCGTGCACCGCGCCCACCGCGTAGTCCGACGCGTCGGTGGTGAGGGCGATCGGTGCATCAGGCGCCGGGTGCGCGAGCATGGTGGCGTTAACCAAGGCGAGCTTCGCCCCCGCGAACGCCGCGTCCATCTGCTCGGTCCAAGCAACGTCACCTTTGCCTGGCTTCCCCCGGAGGGCCTCGTGCAGGGGGCACAGGAGCTGGGCGACGCGGGGCAGGAAACGGTGGTAAACGTTCACCATTCCCGGGAACTCCTGGAGCCCCCTGATCGTGCAGGGGTGCGGAAACCCCTTGACCGCCTCCACCTTGGCCGGTAAGGGGATGGCCCTGTGCCTGGTGATGCGGTGCCCCAAAAAGTCAATTTCGGCGACGCCGAACCGGCACTTCGCCGGGTTCACGATCAGGCCATGCTGGCCCAGGCGTTCGAAGAGCGTGCGGAGATGGCGGAGGTGCTCTTCATGGGACGCGCTTGCGACGAGGATGTCGTCCAGGTAGACAAACAAAATCCAAGTCGCACAAGACACTGTCCATCAGCCGTTGGAACGCCTGAGCCGCATTCTTCAACCTGAAGGGCATCCAAAGAAACTCGAAGAGGCCGAATGGTGTAATGACGGCCGTCTTTGGTATGTCCTCCGGCCTGACGGGGACCTGGTGGTATCCGCGGATGAGGTCCACCTTGGAAAAGAAGGACATTTTCGCCAATCGATCGGAAAATCCTGGATGTGAGGGACTGGGTAGCGGTCGGTGTGGTGTCATCATTGAGGCGGCGGTATTCTCCGCACGGCCGCCATCCCCCGCCGGGCCTCTGCACGATGTGCAGTGGCGACGCCCAAGCGCTCTTGGAGTGCCGGACGATGCCCAGCCGCTCCAGCATAGCGAACTCCGCTTTCGCCACCGTGAGCTTCGTCAGCTCGAGGCGGCGTGCCCGGGCATAGACCGGTGGCCCGACGGTGGGGATGTGATGTTCCACCCCGTGCTTGATGGCCACCGCCGATAAGTTGGGCCGCGTGAGGGCTGGGAAACTGGGAAGGAGGCGGGTGAACTCGTCCGCTGCCGGAAGCGTACAAACCAACCTCGCCCTGACCGAACCGCTCAGCAAGCCGCCTAGCGAGCCGCTCGGTGAGCCGCTCAGTGGGCCGCTCAATGAGCTGCTCAGTGCACATGCAAGTGAGCTGAACGTTTCGGCCTGGACGAGGCATCTGTGCTTCATGTCCACCAACAGCCGGTGTGCACAGAGGAAGTCCGTGCCGAGCAATGCCATGGGCACACCGGCGGTTACGAATGACCACTGGAAGCATTGCCCTCCGAACCGCAGAGAGAGGCAGCGCTTCCCGAATGTGCGTATGGGTGTTCCGTTGGCTGCAAGCAATGTGGGGCCCCGTCCCGCAGTTTGCTTGTCGGACGTGGAGGCGTGGATAACACTCACCTGTGCACCTGTGTCGCAGAGGAAGCGTCGCCCGGACAAGGTGTCCGTTATAAAAAGGAGGCTGCCGGAAAGGCCGACGCTCAAAGCCGCTACCGAGCGCCAGTCTGGGCATTTCCCGACTTGCCAAAACGAGCACGGCGGGCAACAATTCCTAGCCTTGTCCCCAAATTAGGCGTGGAAACGGCACCAGCCTTGCGGCGGGGGCGGCGGAGGCCTCGGAGGATGCGGCTCTCGCTGTGGCGGTGGGCGGGGCATGGTGGCGGCCACGAGGTGTGCATCAGCATCAGCCTCGGGATCCGCGATGGCCACACCGAAACTCGCCCGCGTGTCCAATGCCACGAAGAACTTGACGGCCAGGGTGCGGGGTTCCGTTATGTTGGAACCAGCCAACGCGAGGCGTACCTGGGCCGGTAGCTGGCGTAGAAAGAGCGCCCGGAATAAAAAAAAATCCGGGGCTTTGTCACCCAGGAGCGACAGCATATAGTCCATCTGGACCGATGGTCGTGTGTCACCGAGTTCTGGCAGGTCCAGGAGGCGGTCGGCCCATTCGTCCTCAGTGAGGCCGAACGTGGCGATGAGGAGACGCTTGAGCGCCTTGTACCTGTGGTCGGCCGGTGGGTTCCACAGGACTGACACTACTCGGGCGGCTGTGCCGGGCCCGAGGGCGGTGATGACGTGGTAATAGCGCGTCTCGTCTGCCGTTACGCCTCGAAGCTGGAACTGGGCCTCGGCCTGGACAAACCATACCTCGGCCTGAGCTTCCCAAAACTCAGGGAGCTTGATCGCGACCGCGTTGTGTGACATGGCGCGTTCTGTTGGTCAGCGACGGCTGCGCCAGCGGGGTCACCAGTGAAGTGCGGTGCTATGCACACAACTCGTTTGCCAAGAAGGTGAGCAACAACGCGGGTAACCAAAAAGAGTCTTTATTCCAAAGATCAAAACTATAGCACTGACTCGCTCGGGGCTGCGAGCCCCGTGTATATCCCGAGGCCACGCCTACCCCTCGGGCGTGGCCGACACCCTCTTGGTGCGCAGAATGATGTCATCGAGCCATCGTGTCCGCCACAACACCGAATATATTAAGTTTGGGTTAACAGTGGCAGGGGATTAAGTCAGTGGGCAATCAAGTTCAAGCAGCCATCAATCATCTGGACTGGTCTCCCATCTCTACCACCTCTGACATCAGCTCATCCTGGGAATTCTTTCAAAGGAAATTGCTCTCTCTCATACACAGATTTATCCCATCTTGTCTTCAGTTGTCATACCCTTCCTCCCGTCCATGGTACACGGAATCTTGTGGTGAGGCTGTTGCCCTGAAACAACTTGCTTTCGTCTCGTGGAAAGCAAATCCAATGGAAGGAAATCTCATTTCCTTTCACAAAGCCCGAAACAAGTGTGTGTCCACCCTCAGGAGAGCCAGAAAACAATATCTCACCGTTCTCAGGACCGAACTCTCTTATCTGTCTCCCTCTTCCAAATCCTGGTGGCGTCTGGTCAAATCTGTTTCTGGTGGTTGTTCCCGCTCCATCCCCTCCCTCACCTCAAATGGCTTAACGGCTAACTCCGCACGTGAAAAAGCTGAATGCCTCAACTCTGTGTTTGCCTCTAAATCTTGTGTCCCAAACCCATCCCTTTCTGTACCCACCATACCCAGTCGTACCCAGCTGCTCCTGGACTCTGTGTCCTTTCCTCCTGACAAGGTGGAAAAGTTTCTGTCAACCCTCGACTCTGATTCTGCAACTGGTCCTGACGGCATCAGCCCACGGGTCCTAAAATCATGTTCTTCCACTCTTTCACTCCCTCTTTCTGTTCTCTTCACCCTCTCTTTTGCTCAAGGTCATCTGCCATCTGCTTGGAAATCTGCCAACATCACTGCTTTGCACAAAAAAGGTGCAAAAACAGATCCCAGCAACTACAGACCAATCAGCCTTCTCCCAATTATCAGCAAAGTCATAGAATCCATCATTGCTTCAGATATGAAATCTTTCCTCTTCTCCAATGGCTTGATCTCTGATCATCAATTTGGTTTCAGACCTGGTCACTCTACTCTGGACATGCTGCTTCTGCTTTCTCAACAATGGATGGAGGTCCTCAACGCCAAACAGGAAATTAGAGCTGTCTCCCTTGACATTTCACGTGCCTTCGATACGGTCTGGCACCCTGCTCTGCTCACCAAACTCTCCTCCTTTGGTATCCATGGAAATCTCCACGCATGGCTCGCGGACTTCCTCTCTGGTCGTAGTCAATGTGTGGCCCTGAATGGTTTTCTCTCATCTCCTCTTCCTGTTCAGGCTGGAGCTCCCCAAGGTAGTGTTCTGGGCCCTGTGCTTTTTCTGGTCTTCATCAATGATCTCTCTGACTCTCTTGAAAATCCTCTCTATCTCTTTGCTGACGACTCTACTCTCTGTCGCTCCATTCCTCATCCCTCAGATCGGCAGTCTGCAGCCTCCTCACTCTCTGCAGACCTGGACAAACTCAGCTGGGCAAACAAATGGAACATGTCTTTCAATCCTGATAAATCGCACACTCTTACGATGTCTCTTCAAAAAGACCGACTGGAAAACCCTCCCATCCACTTTATGAATAATCCTCTCCAAGAAGTTCTGTCACTCAAGCTTTTGGGTCTCACTATTTGCCATGATCTTTCCTGGGAAAACCACATTTCAAATCTGGCCTCCAAAGCCAGTCACCGACTGGGTATCCTCGGTCGTGCAAAGTCCTTCCTTGGCACACCTGAGCTCCTCACCACATACAAGGCTTTCGTCCGCAGCTCTATGGAATACTGCTCTCCACTCTGGTCTGGTGCTCCTGCCTCACACCTAGCCCGTCTTCACGCTGTTGAAACCAAAGCGTTCAGAATCATTGGAATCTCCTGCGATGAAGCTAACTCCAAGGGCCTTTCACTCACTCACCGCAGGCAGGTTGGTGGTCTTTCCGTCTTCTACCGACTCCTCTCTGGGCTCTGTCCCCCAAATATTCCTACAGGTCGCACAATATCTGCCTGCAACCCTCTTATGGTTAAACGGCCAAAATCAAGACTTTCTGCTCACCTTCACTCCTTCAGTCCTCTTTTCTCCCGCCTCTGGAACAAACTCCCTCACTCTCTTCAATCGCACTACACCCTCCAGGTCTTTAAAACAGCTGTTCACCACCATCTCTTATCCTCCCCCATCCAAAACCTTGATCTTTTCTACCCCTGCTAATTTCGGTCACCTTGTGTTTTATACCTCTCCCCCCCCCCCCCCTCCCCTTCCCACGCCTCCTGCCCCCAAGCCCTCTCCCTCCCACACTTCTCCCTGCTCTCAAATGTTGTGGTTGTGGGCTTCCCCTTCTCTCCCCATCTTGTCTTCCGCTCCCTCTTTTTGTATATTTTGTTTGTCTGGTTGATTTGTTTGTGAAATAAATGTTAGCTCTTTCACGAGCCTCGATTCAGTCTACAAAAAAAAAAAAAAAAGAAGTTTCTGTTGCCTTTCACTACCACATACCTTTGTGAGTCAGGGTTTTCACTTGTGACTGGTACAAAATCAAAGTCCAAGAATAAACTGAAAGCAACTTTGAATGGTAATCTGCGAGTCTGCCTCTCGCCCATCCCACCCAGAATTGATCTGATTGGTTCTCAGAAACAAACCCAAGTATTCCATTGACGTAAGCAGCACTCTGTATTTAAGGGTTAAATGTCTTAAATAAAGAACCAAATAAAGTTATTATTATTATTACGAGAGAAATACCTGTGCTACGCATGGGTGGGAGGTCAGAAGCAAACAGGCAATGCAGATATGGTGAATGCTAAAGCATGAAACCAATAAATTCCACATTCCTGTAGCACCTTCAGTCGCAAGTCAGACATGGACAGCAAGTTCGTGAAGGACTTCCATGAAAAACGTACCTGTTAGCAAACAAACGGGTACGTTCACGTAGAGAAACATCGATCGTGGACCGTGGCGAATCTGCATATGGCGATGGCAAAATATCAGAAATTGAAGGCTTTTTATTTTATTTTAAACGATTCATATAAACATCCATTGAATCATATCACACGCAAATCATCAAAATCTAAACGGTATCTTTCGAATTTCAATAAAAGCAACATCACCGTTCATATTGGTAAATATTATTCCATCGTGTTTCAAATTGTGATCGATACACTATGATCGTGATGATCGTGATGATCGTGTCCTGATCGTGATCGATAAATCGTGTTCACAATCGCGATGTCGTATGAACTCCCGATATGTGTACCAAATTACCGATACATGTAACTCTACCAAATCAACAGTTAAAAGGATTTTGAGCCGATAGGTGTTACAGCCTTGGCAAGATCGATGGAGACAGTGATCGAGATCGAGATTGAACGGATTTTTATATAAATCGTTCAAAAGAAAAAAAGCCTTCAATTTCCAATATTTAGCCTTTTCATTTGGGCTTCCCAATTGAAGCCCCACCCATAGGGCGGGTACCGTTGCTCGACGTAAGAAGACGTCACAATGAACGTCATGCAAATGTGAATGTCATGCGGGAGTCAAAACCTGAGAATGCTGGAGACCAAAGCTGAAATTGGGTAAACTAAATAGCCTATTTCACTCCTGGGGATCCCAGGATTATCCGCCCAAAATATCTTTGCAATCGGTTCAGCAGTTTTTATGGTACCTTCGAACAGACAGACAGACAGACATTTGGTGAATTATCGTAAGATTATATTTTATTCAATCCATTGCTGCAGACAGCTACATATAACTAAGGTTCTGAGATGACAGGATTATGCGTGTTGAACCTGAAAAGTTTAACTTCCAGCAAAGTGGAGACTCCTTGGTGCAGTTGTGTGAGACAAATGCAGTGAGGAAAATAAAAACAGGTTTTATATGTTTGTGTGTATTACACAAAAGGATCAACTCTGACCCTGAATGCGACATGATGCTGAAGTCAGATGTGTAAATTATGCCAACACATCACCTTCAAACTAGGATAGCATCCACGTGCTATTCAGGTCTTTGAAGACAGATTTTTGGTCACAAATACATGGAATTTGAGTGGCCGATGCAGCTTATGCCCTTATTATGGGATCATTAGGATAACGTACGGGTAAATCATTTATTTGTGACCATGCTTCACAGCTCAAAGGTGAGTGTGGCTGTCTCTTACGTATACTGTCAGTCTAAATGTGGTGATCAAGCTGGATATGTTTACCATTTAGCCTGATAAGTGATCAAATTGGATAAGATGATGACTCACAAAAAATTCCAAACTGAGTAAAGAAAATAACGTGTAACTTTTCTGTGATTAACATGAGCATTATATCCTTGGCAGGTCATCGGTGAAATGGAGAGCTTCATGGAATGGCTCAAGTCCCAAGGCCTGAGAGCAGAAACAGCCCAAGCAGTGATTGATAAGCTCGGAATTGAGAATCGGAAGGTTATTCGAGCTTGTACTGAGTCGGATCCATTGCGGACCGAACTCCTCTCTCTCGCCAAAGCGAAATTGCAATTTGCAATGTATGCTGACTTCTGTAAATTCATGAATTCATTTTCAAAGTCACAAGATGTCCAGATTGCAGGTTCTTCTCTATTGGGAAGTATTTTCGTCAACTTGGAGAATGTTATTCTGGAACTTTCCAGTTTCTGTGAAAAGTTTTTCAGATTCCAAAATGTGCTCAGGGGCAACGTTTCTGGTTTCTCTGGAATCTGGTTCAGTGACGTCAGCAGCCTCCGCTCTCAGGATGATGGATCAAGACCCACGTCTGGTATGTGACTGTTTAATATGACATCGCATGTCATCAAATATCTTGATGTTCCACCATTTTTTTTTTTCTAACTTGTATAATCTCTTTTGGTGCAGTTTTGTATTGTCTAATATGAATGGATTTTTTATGGAGGGTACACGGTAAATTTGAGCTCACCGTGAACATATTTCCGGGGAGCTTATGGGATGGTGTGTTGTCAACTACTTCTTCTTCTTCACTTGCAATTTCCTCTCCGAAACTGCTGATGGGATTTTGACCAAACTTGGCTAAGATTATGTTTTGTGTGTTCGAACTAAAATTTGTTCACGGCATTAAAAAAATAATTGTGGTTTCAAGGGGCAGCAAAAAATGTAATTTGAGGCACATTTTAAACATTTTTGTCATGTAGCCTTGTTTCTGCAATCAGCATTGGGGGATACATGAAATTTGCAACCTTTTTCGTTGACTTCTACAGCCTGGTGTTGGCTTGGAGGTTAGGGTGCCTGCTTGGAATCCAAGGATCCTTGGTTCGAATCCTAGTCGATCGCTGCATTAAAGCAAGGGGGGTTGACTCAACCTGTCATCCTTCCGAGGTTGGCAAATTGAGTACCAGTTCACTGGTAATTCCCTGTGTTTCGCAAGAGGCGACTAATAGGGTTGGCGGCAGGAAGGGCATCCGGCCATAAAACATTCCTTCAAAAAGGGGACCACGGTGCCTGAAAAAGGCCAATCCCTGCTCTGCAGGGAAAAATGGCCTCTAAAGGTGGTTCTTTCTTTCATTGACTTCTGCTTCATGCCCCAGGATTTAGCGTCACTGGTCAAAATGGAAAGGAAACCCTAAATTTGATAATGGGTCATTCGTGGTGGAGCCTGTTGCCATCCTTCAATTTAGCTTTTGGTGTGAAGCGTAGGGATTTGCGATGGCATGCCATGTTTTGCTCTTGTAGTTTTAGTACCTCTCTTAACCATGGATGGGCTTAACAATATTATTGTTGTTGTTTTTTAGCCCTGGATAGTTCATTTGAACAGGCCCACTGCAAGTAGACAGCCAATCAATCTGCCAGGAGTGACCCAGGGATCCCCCACATCTAATATGATGTACCCTCACCTTCTCTTATCCTTATTTAAACAATGAAATTCATCGTATAATTCTTTATATCTTGTAAATATTTGGTTGAACAATGTGAACGTTAAAAACAAAAAAAATTCATTTGAAAACAAACTCCAACCCACTGTTTGCTAAAACAAAAAAAAATGTGTAAATTTTTGTTGTTTTTTCACAACAACTATTTGGACTTTCTTCAAAAGAAAAGAATTATTTAATTCTGAAATGTTTATTTAAACCTAAATCAAGGTTTGAGTTGTGATTAAATTTCAGGAAATGCAGTTTGGACATCATCCATCTTTGTGCAGTATTGAGTAAAATCTCTTATCTTCTCTTGTCCAACATCTCTTATCCACCATCTCTGATCTTCTCTTATCCACCATCTGTTATCTTCTGTTATCCACCATCTCTTATCTTCTCTTATCCACCATCTCTTATCTTCTCTTATCCACCATCTCTTATCTTCTCTTATCCACCATCTCTTGTCTTCTCTTATCCACCATCTGTTATCTTCTCTTATCCACCATCTGTTATCTTCTCTTATCCACCATCTCTTATCCACCATCTCTTATCCTCTCTTATCCACCATCTCTTGTCTTCTCTTTTCCACCATCTGTTATCTTCTGTGATCCACCATCTGTTATCTTCTCTTATCCACCATCTGTTATCTTCTCTTATCCACCATCTGTTATCTTCTCTTATCCACCATCTGTTATCTTCTCTTATCCACCATCTGTTATCTTCTCTTATCCACCATCTGTTATCTTCTCTTATCCACCATCTCTTATCTTCTCTTATACACCATCTCTTATCTTCTCTTGTCCAACATCTCTTATATTCTCTGATCTTCTCTTATCCACCATCTCTTATCTTCTCTTATCCACCATCTGTTATCTTCTCTTATCCACAATCTCTTATCCTCTCTTATCCACCATCTCTTATCCTCTCTTATCCACCATCTCTTATCCTCTCTTATCCACCATCTCTTATCCTCTCTTATCCACCATCTCTTTTCTTCTCTTATCCACCATCTCTTATCTTCTCTTATCCACCATCTCTTATCCTCTCTTATCCACCATATCTTATTGTCTCTTATCCACCATCTCTTATCCTCTCTTATCCACCATATCTTATTGTCTCTTATCCACCATCTGTTATCTTCTCTTATCCACCATTTGTTATCTTCTCTTATCCACTGTGGGGAAAAATCAACCAAGTCCACAACTTTGTCCCATAAGTAGGTTTAATTTCAATCAGATCTCTGGCATCATCCTGTAAAATACAATCATGCAATATATATTGTAACGGTTTTGAGAAGTGTAACGGTTTTTTTGAGAAGGTAACGGTTTTTGAGAAGTGTAACAATTTTGGAGGAAGTGTAACGAATGTAAAAAGTATGGTTTTGTTATGTGTAACATCCTCGTAATGTAAATAATGGTCGCAGCCGTCCTCCTAGTTAATTCCATGAAACTTACACGCAGGCCACGATATATCTTTTTAAATAGTTTATTTCCTTATTCAATGTAGGTTAAATATGTGTTTCCCACTAGATTGACTCTGCATTGTATCAAACGAAATAAGCGTAGACCCTTTCAATTCCCCAATCATCTCCGCTCTCCAAAGTTCCTTTCAAAAGGGTGCGAGTGGTGTTCAATCCCGCAAGCCGCCATTGCCCATGTGCTAATCTCGGAGAAGAAAGGCGTGTCTCCACCTCGTCATAGAGGGGAGGAGTGAGCCAGAGGGTCGCATGGCCAATCAGCACCGTGGTGAGCGACCCGGTAGGCGTGCCCTCGCAGCCGGCGGCTTGATTCCGCCCCGAGTGATAAAAGCGAATGGAAGGGACTGCTTCACCAGATGACCTGGGAGATGAGATGAGCGAAGACGCGACATACGAGAGGAGCGGTGAGATGCGAGACGCTCCAAGCCAAAGGGGAGAGGTACTCGGAGAGGAAACCAGCTTTGGAGGGACGCGCTGAAAGGAGGGAGACGGCTCCACCAGAAGGAGAGGAGCAGGTGGGCCCGAGCCAGCGTGTGACGTCTAGAGCATCGGCAGCGGATACGCGACGGAGGGTTTTCCCGCCAAAAACCGCGAGGAATTGAGGGCTGCTGCCTCCGACCCTGCCTCCCTCTCCAGCAATCCACCTCAAGCCCTACCTGCCTGCAATATCCCCCGTGTAAGTGTGAACGTCGTCTGTCCTACTCGTTGTCTTGGGGTTAAGTAAAATGAATAGTATAAGCTAACGATGCACTGTGTGACTGCTTCTTCCATCCATTGCTGTAAATAATTTTGTTCGCTCTTTCTTTTTGCTTGTGTGTGTATAATAAATCTGTTCTTCCTCCATACTCTGTCTTCTTCTCTTTTCCTTCTCTTTCGGTCGCTTTAGAGGTTTCCCGATTGAATATCTGCGGTGCGATCTGGTCAACGTCGGGTGGAATTGGGTTCTAATCGGGGAGTAACTGTTCGGTCACGGTTGGACCATCCGCTCGGCCCATCATAACATCTAAAACCGCGTCTGTAACAATATATATCAGGATCATGGCATCATATAGAAAGATCGATGATATTAGTCGATGCAAGCAAGCGGGGGGATATGAGTGGGTACGTACCATTCAAGTCTTCATGTCATTGTATAATGTCGCAGGAGTGGCCTCGAGTCGCGGACATCCGAGGTCTTATAGACGCCTCCCAGCGGTTTAAGTGAGCATGACACCTGGGTTCAACATTTTGTACATTTTAACTACATTCTCCCCGCCGTTAGAACTACACTGCTGCTAGGCAGGAAGCGAGCATGCGTCAGCATTAATTGATTGGGGATGTCATTTTATTATTATTGGGGTGTCAAGGAAATATTGTCCTATTGATACATGTCTTTGTGCAATTGTTTTTATGTTTCGCTCTCTGTCAAAGCATCTTTTGGGCTTCCTGCAAAGTGCTATATAAAATAATGCATTATTATTAAATGTCAGCCGGTCCATCCGCAGCGGTCAGGGTGGCGAATTACCCTGCCAGCAAGGGTTCGGAAACTACCGGGTATGACATCCCCAAGCCCGGAGTCCCCTGCTTCGGAGTAGCTGCTGGAGGCAGGTGTCAGAGTGGCACCTCAGTGCCTTCAGGCAGGGGTGTATCTGGCGAAGGGAAGGGCGGCAGATGTTCCCTAGACGCACTCGTAGCCTGGTTAGCAATCATTTCCGATACCGGCAGACTATGAGCCCGTGGGTCGCAATAGTCTTACAGTGGGGTCGTCGGCACAGTAGCTAGATTGGATAATTTGTATCTTGTCGAAGAGCAAATTGCCATTTGTCGCAATGCAACACATTACAGGAAGATGTGCGGATGTGTAAGATGCGTAAGCAGCACATTACAGTAAGCCTCTTTACAGTAAGCTGTAACAGTAAGTAAGATTACATTACAGGAAGCCATTACAGTAAGTCCCTTACAGTAAGCCTGTACCTGACTAGGCTCCCAAGGGTACATGGTCGATCCATGTTAGGTCCATGTCATGGAATTGCCGAGGGAGAGAGAATCGATGAGAGCCATACGGAGCCATAATGAGAGTTACTCGGTACCAGCGTCTCCATGGGAGAGTTGTCAACCGAACCGGGCGAGTATGGCAGATTACGACTACACACAAAATGATCGAAACGCACCTCCCCAGGACGTTACTTAGTGTCGTGCAAAGCGCGCAGAACTTCCGCGATTTATTCGTGTCGTGCAAAGCGCACAGAACCTCCGCGATACATTAGGCATTCCCGTCCTGCAGTACAGCGCTCTGTGGATCAAAGAAGATCGGCTATCTGGATTTGCCAAACTTCCATCCATGCAATGACTGCCGCAGATCTAGCTGGATCGCTCCATGCACCGACGACATGGAGTACCACAATGTCCCGGATGGATTGTCCATCCATGCAACGAATGGTGCAGATCTAGCTGGATCGCCCCATGCACCGACGACATGGAGTACCGCAATGTCCCGGATGGATTGTCCATCCATGGACTGTCCTATTGACATTGACAAACCGAGAGAATGTTCTAATGTCCTCCATGGATTGTTGTCCATCCATGGACTGTCCTTATCTCACCCCTTCTCTCATCCATCCCCCTCCCCCCCCCCCTTTTCCGAGATCGCAGCTGCGCGCTGCGTACCAAAGTCGAGCGACCTTCACAGTCTGGGTCAGAGAGAAATGGAAACTGGCAGCGGCCGGGCGAGGCATCTCGCAGTCTCGAAACGTGTCGTGGAGGCGAGCCAAGAGCTCTGTTCTAGAAACAACAAGCCCAGAGTCAAGGGTGATCAGGTGAGACGGTGCCTCCGTGGCTTGCTCAGGAGACAAGGGAGTCGGGCGCAACGCTCAATGTTACCATCTCATGAGGTCACTGTACTCATGAGGTCACCGTGTACTCCCAAATGCCCCGTGGTCTTATCGAATAACGGCATAAGTCCTCGTTGTGGGCTAGTCACCCTTGAAGGCCTATGTTCTCAGCGAATAACGGCATAAGTCCTCATTGTTGGCTAGTCGCCCGCGAAGGCCTATGTTCTCAGCGAATAACGGCATATGTCCTCGTTGTTGGCTAGTCACCCTCGAAGGCCTATGGTCTCAGCGAATAATGGCATAAGTCCTCGTTGTTGGCCAGACGCCCTCGAAGGCCACCACGGTATGACATGCACGTTTGTGCTGGGGCAGTCAGGTTGAGTATTTCCGCTATCTGTGGAGGTACCAAGGTACACAGAAACTCGGGTAGACGAACTCTGATGACGCAAGCCCGTGAAGCACGCAATTACGTTAATGGCGCTGTAGGGCAAACGCGTGATTAGTCGTTGACGTCATAAATTGGTTCGGGTGCGTGCGGGCGGGTTTGACGGTGATTCGCCCCATCCTCGGATTCCTGGAGCGGAGTTCCAGCTGAGCGGTATCCCCAGACGGAGTAAAGTGGCACACCGAAATCTATAGTCTCGCATTCATTGGGCACCAGCATTCGAGCGGGCTCGAGATTGGTGTACTGAATATGAACCCGGCCGACGAGTGGATTGTATTATCTAGGGCACACTGCATTCGAGGGAAAACCGAAAGTCGAGCTCGGCCCGTTGAACCAGCGCGGCACGCCGAGTCGAGTGGGCGAGCACGCTGGGCAGCGATAAACTGCATGTCCTGAAGTAGCATCTCGTTTGATAGCTTTCGGCCCGTGTTTGTCCGGAGTTAGATGCGGGGGGGGGGGGGGGGGGGGGGATAGAATACATCGAATACATATCACATCCTGAAGTAGCGTCTCATTTGATAGCTTTCGGGCCGTGTTTGTCCAGAGTTAGACATAGTTAGTCATATAGAATACATTGCGCTATGGTATATGATCATCTAGCTTGATGCGACATTCCCGCGGTAGTGCCCGAGTGCTGTGAAAGTCTATGAAGGTCCCGCTCGACGTCCTTAGAAACTGCCGCCAGACGAGGCTCGCTGCCTGTCCGTTAATCGGGACATAGATGATGGCGCTGACAAGCCGGATATCCTTGCTATGGCGAGTCCTCGAATGGTGCCAAGCGAGCCCCTTGCCAAGCGAGCCTCATGAGTTGAGGCGATTCCGGGCAGCGGAGTTCGCCGGCCTCGTTGAGTAGCCACGCGTAGGTGGGATTCCGACCAGCAGCAATCGGGTCCGCCGGCCTCGCAGAGTACGGCCTTTGAGGGGAATCGCATATGATTCGCGCGTAGGAGGTGATTCCGACGAGCAGTGATCAGAATCGCCAGCCTCACAGAGTAGTGCCCGTGATGGGTGCAGCGTGCGATTCGCGCATAGGAGGTGATTCCGGATGAGCAGCGATCGGAATCGCCGGCCTCACAGAGTAGTGCCCGCGATGGGCGCAGTGTGCGGCTTCGCGCGTAGGAGGTGATTCCGACGAGCAGCGATCGGAATCGCCGGCTTCACAAGTCGTGCCCGCGATGGGCGCAGCATGCAGCTTCGCGTAGGAGGTGATTCCGATGAGCAGCGATCGGAATCGCCGGCCTCAGAGTAGTGCCCGCGATGGGCACAACGTGCGGCTTCGCGTAGGAGGTGATTCCACCGAGCAGCGATTGGTCGGGTCGGCCGGCCGAGTGAGCCATGGCAGACATGGGAGTCGTGAACACTCGCGTGGGAGTCTCATCTCGGGCCGAGGCATGCAAATCTAGGATGATTCTCTCAGACGGAGCCGTTAGCGTTTCGAGCAACCGAGGCTAGACTCGTACCTTTGGCTCCAAGCGGGGCCGTCGTCCCGACGGGGTTTCGGCCGCCGGACATTTCCCAGTAGCATCGTTCTCCAGGCATCTTGCTGGAGTTCGTCACGCCTGCTCTGGTGTTCGGGCCTCGGGAGAGCAGTTCGTGCTTTGACGACGCGGTTCCGCAAAATGCTTGCGAGGTTCCAATGCATCCGGTCCCTTCGTGGCAGACCGGCAGCGAGAGTAGTCGGAGCTCTGTGGCTGGAGCGAGCTCGACGGGTCCTCTGCTGGTCATTCTTCTCTGAGGTGGGTCTCGCAGGAGCGTGGAGAATGTCGGGAAACGCTCATCTGAGATCTGCGTTCATCCGGCCATAGCCAGACTCGTGTCTCGCCATTTCCGCAGATCATGATTGAAATTAAGTGTCGTGAAAATCAACCAAGTCCACAACTTTGTCCCATAAGTAGGTTTAATTTCAATCAGATCTCTGGCATCATCCTGTAAAATACAATCATGCAATATATATATCAGGATCTTGGCAACATATAGAAAGATCGATTATCTATCTATAATTCTAGTAATCTCTGTATGTCTGTATGTATGTCTGTGTGTCTGTGACCGCTGTTTCTCGACAACCACGGGTCCGATATACTTGAAACTTGCCAGGTATATTGCTGGGGACCCGAGGAAGTGCCTTTTCAAGGTTTCATATTAATCGGACAAGTAGTTACCGAGCTATGTCCAAAAAACGATTCAACCAATCAGAGAGCAGCGAATTATCACGTGTGCCGAACGTGGCGAACAGACTCTGCCTCGGACGGCACATTTGAGAGCGTATTCATTTATTTCACGTTGGCAAACTATGTTGCCGGTATGTTGGCGTTAAACTATGTTTTAAAACTAATTAAAACTAATTTGCGATTCTTTCGCTTTCCTGCGCGTTTGTGCACGCTATGGCGATTTCTTTACCAAACTCCGCAAGCCGTTCGCTTTGGACCAAACCATTTCATGTAAATAGAGGGAGGGGGGGGGGGGGGATTGTCACCGTACTCGCAAGCCGTTCGCTTTGGACCAAACCATTTCATGTAAATAGAGGGGGGGGGGGGGGGATTGTCACCGTACTCGCAAGCCGTTCGCTTTGGACCAAACCATTTCATGTAAATAGAGGGGGGGGGGATTGTCACCGTACTCGCAAGCCGTTCGCTTTGGCTTTGCGAATGGACCAAACCATTTCATGTAAATAGAGGGGGGGGGGGGGATATAATTTTAGATATATATATATAGTACGGGCATGCCCTAGTCTATCTATAATTCCAGTAATCTCTGTATGTCTGTGTGTCTGTGTGTTTGTCTGTGACCGCTGTTTCTCGACAACCACGGGTCCGATATACTTGAAACTTGCCAGGTATATTGCTGGGGACCCGAGGATGTGCGTTTTCAAGGTTTCATATTAATCGGACAAGTAGTTACTGAGCTATGGCGATTTCTTTACCAAACTCCGCAAGCCGTTCGCTTTGGACCAAACCATTTCATGTAAATAGAGGGGGGGGGGGGGGGGATTGTCACCGTACTCGCAAGCCGTTCGCTTTGGACCAAACCATTTCATGTAAATAGAGGGGGGGGGGGATTGTCACCGTACTCGCAAGCCGTTCGCTTTGGACCAAACCATTTCATGTAAATAGAGGGGGGGGGGGGGATTGTCACCGTACTCGCAAGCCGTTCGCTTTGGCTTTGCGAATGGACCAAACCATTTCATGTAAATAGAGGGGGGGGATATAATTTTAGATATATATATATAGTACGGGCATGCCCTAGTATTAGTCAATGCAAGCAAGCGGGGGGATATGAGCGGGTACGTACCATTCAAGTCTACCTGTCATTGTATAATGTCGCATGAGTGTCCCCGAGTCGCGGACGTCCGAGGTCTTTTCGACGCCTCCCAGCGGTTTAAGTAAGCATGACACCTGGGTTCAACTTTGGTACATTTTCACTACATCCACCATCTCTTATCTTCTCTTATCCACCATCTCTTATCTTCCCCCATCCAAAACTATGTTCTTTTCTACCCCCTAAACAACCCAAAATCCACCTTTTTCAAATTCCATTTTTCTCTCCTGAAAGTATAAATAGTGTCCATTTGTTTTATACCGTTTGCCACCCCACTCTCCCTTCCACAGATCTCCCGATGTCCCAGCTCTTCTGTTGTTGTGCTTCCCTCTCTCCACCCCCCCCCCCCCCTTGTCTCCTGCTCCCTCGATTGTATGTTTTATGTGTTTCTGTTTCTGTTTGTTTGTTTATGTTTATGTTTATGTTTGTTCATGTTTATGTGTTCGCTCTTACACGAGCTTCGACTCTTGGAAATTCTGATCATGTCGCCATCGAAGTTCAGATTTCTTATTCTTCACCATAAACTGTTGTTCATCGTGTCCATTAAACTGTCTTCCAATATAGCAAGGCTGACTGGGATCCCTTGCATTCTTTTCTTCCCGATGTTCACTGGAACTCAATCCTTTTTCACAACCCATCTGAATCTGCTGTGGAAGTGACTGAGTGGATCCGTGTTGGTATGGGCCTCTTTCTCCCTTCTCGAACCTATCAAGTGAAACACCACTCAGCCAGGGTTCACTCCAGCTAGTTCTGCTGCTATCGCCCATTGAATGACTTTTTCAAACAGTATTGCTGTGTTGGCTCGAGTGAGGCACATCGTTTGTTTCACCTTGTGAGCAACCACTGTATATAAATTTTGGAGAATGCTGATCGATGAAATGCAGAATCTGTTTGTAATTCAATCTCAAATAAACATCTCTGTTCTCAATATTTTTAGAGAATTTCTGATAGTGTTCTCAACCATAATCGATCATTGATTCCTGTTCACTTCAATTGCCCTGAAGTACTCACTTCTCCTATTGATAAGGTCAACCTCTTTGCTGAGCATTTTGCTGCAAACTCCATGGACAAATATTGCCCGTTTTTCCTTCTCGTCCTGACACCAGGCTTTCCACTGTCATCAGCACACCCAGGAAAGTTGCTAAGATTATTCAAAGGCCTGACATTTCAAAATCTACTGCACCAGATTGAATCCCTACAATTGCTTTGAAGATGTGTTCACTTGAAATGTCTTCTGTTCTCTCAAAACTGTATTGCTTGTGTATGTCAACATCTGTGTTTCCACTTAGCTGGAAGCAGGCATGTGTAGTCCGTCTTTAAAGGCTCCGGTGAGTAATCAGATCCTTCTCCTATCGGCCTGTTAGCCTTCTACCCATTATCAGCAAAGTGTTTGAATACCTGAGAAAACAACTAATGACTCATCTGGAAACCCACAACCTCCTAAATGATGCTCAGTATGGCTTTAGACAGTCATGGTCTGCTGGTGATGTTCTACCCTAATCACTGAACATGTGAATGGGGCTTTGGATCATCATGGAGAAGCCAGGGTTGTTGCTCTCGACATCTCGAAGGCTAAAATCATATGGCATTTCCTGAAAATTGCTTGATACAATCACTGACGTCCTTGCAAATCGTCAAATCTCTGTGGTACATGAGGGACAGTAACCCCCTGTCCATAATACGATTGTGAGTCCTCAGGGGTCTGTCTGTCTGTGTTGGGTCCAATATTGTTTATGTTATATGTAAATGATCTGCCTGATTGTATTCCTTCTCAATTAGGCATTTACGCAGATGGCTCAACACTGTATACTACCTACTCAGGAACCTTGTCTCCTCCTTCCCGTGACCAGTGGCATCAAGAGCCAGCACGGTACCCGAGGCAAATAACCTCGGGGCCCCAACCCCACCCTTTCTCTCATTGATAACTTTGAGGAACTTTCTTGAATGAAAAACAAAAAACTTTTGAAAAACAAATGGTCACTTTTATTTTGCCGTTTAATCGAAGACATAAGAGATAGCAGGACGTTTGGACCGATAGAATCAATTCGCACCCTCGACTATTGAACACTTTTTCTCCCTAAGATTGGCAAAAAAAAAAAGTGAGAAGATGGTTAATAATTTTTGGACAAAGAGGATACAAACGCCTTTCTTTGTAACGCACATTTCTGGTAAATAACCTTTTTCTGTAGAGTTTGAAACTACTATTAACAGCGGCAAATGTTTTCTTTCTGGCAAGAAAAAGCAAAATTAGCTTCTGGGTTTAAACGTAACGATGAGGAAATGAGGATGAGCCGATGAGGGGTTTTGTTTCACTGCACTGTTTAAAAAAAATTACAGCAGAAGCTCGGGCCCGGATGCAGTGACCCTCCCCCTCCCCTCTCGCCCCCTGAGCCCTCCCCTCGTCACCCATACCCGTGACCATGCAAGTACCACTCTCAATCAGGACCTGGAGAGTGTGAGGAACTGGGGAAAATACTGGCTTGTTACTCTCAACCAAAAATGACCCACTTGTTATCTGTTTCTAGTTCAAGATCACTTTGTTGTCCGACCCTGTCTATGGATTTGTTACCCTTGCTGGAGCTCCCTGTCAGCTGCCTGCTTGGATTGGATATCAGCTCAAACCTCAGCTGGGAAAAGTACATCTCTGGTCGAGCTAAAAGCACATCACAGCACCTTGGCAGCTTATTTCGTACTCGGCGATACCTTTCTCAAGCTGCTATGCTCAATCTATACAAGGCCACTGCAGGTCCTGTCATGGAGTATCATTGTCATATTTGGGCTGGTGCTCTGGCCTGTCACCTTTCTCTTGACAGAATCCAGCAGCGTGTTGCCATTCTGGTGGGACATGAGTTAGCATCATCCCTGGAATCTCTCTCAATTTGCCGCTTTGTTGCTGCAGATATTTCCACGGATTGTGCTCTGAGGGTCGATCAGGTTGTTCCATCTGAGCACTTTCAGTCACTCAACACATCTGGCAGTTTCTTCCCATCCATACACCATATCTGTTCCAAGGAGTAAGACTATAAGTTATTCTTATTTTTATTTTTCCCCACAATGCATTACTCTGGAACAGCTTACCTGCATCCTGCTTTCCCCTCTATCTCAAGCTACCTTGATTCAAGAGGAATGTGAATAAATATACTCCTCCTTTCTTTCTAATATCTATAATTTCCTTTGCGTAGGCCCCACCTCGAGTAGCCTGAAACTCTTTGTAGCCGGCGATATGTCATAAAAATATATATGGATGTGCATTGAGAGTATGTACCCCAATTGGCACCGCCAAACCATTTGGCACCGCCAAACCATTTGGCACAAAAAGGAAACACGTTTGTAAAAGAGCAAGAACCCTGCTTCCGGAACATTTGACGTCAGGAGTGAGAATCGAATATGCGGCACCCCAAAAATTGTGAGGAGTGCAGGGTGAAATTGTACTTCAAATAATTATACAGATATGTCAAGCCAAGGGGAGCCGGACCCGGTGGGCTAACTTGACGAGGATGTGGAGGAGCTAATGGCTCAGGAAGCTGTAAATGAATGTAACATTGTGGGAGAAGGACCAGGAGGGGCAGCAGTGGAGGTGCCGACAGTGATTGAGGACTCAACTCTCCCCTTACCCCCACCCCCTCCCCACCACCAGCCCCAATTGGCATGGAATAGTGGGTCGCCGTTGTCAACGCAGTCTGGTAGCGACCAGTTGATGCTGTTGTCAGGGATTTCAGGCGAGTAATATCCTGAGGGGGGCAGCATTGGTCCACGGTGAACAAACATTGTTATTTCTGAGACAGCACTTGACGGTTGCTCAGCAAACTGCTGGCCTTCTGGCTTTGGGAACTGTTTTGATAAATATCTCTTGGATCCCTTGGCCGATCATGGACAAACATTCTTTCTCCATGCAACTTAACTTGGCAAAGATCCTTGATGCAGAGGTATGACTGAATCTTATATTGGACTGTCCACTGTTGTGTATATGACAAATAGTTTCCCATGAGAAAGAGCTGTTCCTTCGTCAAGGCAAAGCTCAGCTTGTTGTTCAGAATTCCTTTGGGGCTGGGTGTGCGCTGGAAAAGTATTGCTGTGGTTTTGAGATTGTACATATTACTTCAATAAATGTTAAAGGTTTGCCCCTCATAGTTCGTTCCACGAGCAACACGTAGGCCACCTTGTATTATTAGTTATGTCATAGTATGTGTAAGTATAGGCCATTTCCCCTATTAATATCTGTGTTGTGTAAAGACATGAGATTAGGTCCCTTTCATTTTGTGCCCACCCTCCAATTCTACCCCTATGGGCGAAATCCATCTCACGCCCCATTTGGCTGTTCCACATTGAATTAGGGTGCTCCCTAGTCAACTTAACACGAGGTATGCCTCGGAAGGTCGGGGCAGAGTTGAGGGTGGAGCGACAGACGCAATGACGGTAGGGGTTACCAACCAACCAGGGCTTGAGCGGCATGGCATGAGAAGGCGTGGTTAGAGAGATCTGGTGAGTTCGGGAAGGTTAGCTGGGTGGGGCTAAAACGGCCATGCGAACAGCCCTCAGAAGGACTTGCAGAGGGAAAGGACTTGTTGGAAAAGGCTCGCGTAACAAGGACTTGAGGGGGGCGAGCGGATTGTGAGGACTGATTGAGAGGACTCATTGTCGAAAGGACCCACAGAGGATTGATTGGACTTGATCATTGGCAAGAGGGCTGGTTGTGAGCGCATTGTGAGCACTTCAATGTAATAGTGCTTCGAGGTTTTGAAGCGAATAACCCAGCCACTCGAGTAAACGCGGCAATAGCCGCCAGTGAATTACACCACAGCCGTGCCAGAGCCACCCCCCCCCCCCCTACCGTTCGCCCCGTAAATAACCTCTGCGTCCAAACGGCACATTACGAGCTCCTGCCTGCTGCTGGATCCATCTTCGCGGTACGTGCTGGGGACCAGAGAGAGAGAGCTGCACGGAAGCCATCCCTGGACGCGCTGGTAACCATCAACCTGACTTTCATCTGCGATCCCCATGTGAGTGTGTATGTGTGAGACGGGCCCGTTTGTCCTGGGTATTAAGTAAGACTGTATAAGCTGCCCTGTGTCTCTGCTTTCATCATTGTGAATAGTGTAAATAAACTTGTTCTTCTTTTCCAATTCGATCACCTTTGTGATTTCGCCATTGACTAAGCGTGGTATGAATAAGAACCGCTAGAATCGGGTTCCACCATCAACTAAACAGCTCGGATCACGTGTACGCTACCACTCTGCGCATCCACCAACACACGTGGTTTGGGTGAGGCTTAACTCCTCGTTTCAGGGCAGCGCTAGTACTTAGGTAATAGCGAATTTGGTCCTACAACCCTAATTAGCGCTGTCCGGAAAGGACGTCATAGGCCTCGGGTCGTGCCTGGTCAGTCAAAGATGAGGGGATTAATCCCCCCTTGGTAAGGGGAGAAGGCCGGCATCAGTATATAAACTGGTTGCTGTATATAACAGACAGTTGTATATATACAGTAGACAGTAGTAGACAGTAGACACAGTACATACAGTATACAGTAGACAGTAGTATATAACAGTAGAAGCAACAGTATATAAACTGGTTGCTGGCCATAGCTTTTAAGGAATTGTGGATTGCTGTGATGGGATTGATGTTACTGTATCATTGCAGTGGTGTTACTCGTTTACACGCCAATCTTATTTCTTCCATGCACACACTGTTAATACATCTTTTGTAAACTGATATTGTCCGGGTTCGACAGGGTGCTTATTCCTGGTGCGGAGTCGGGTGCCTTCGACATTGTTGATTCGTCAACTAGTGGCACAGATGACGATGAAAATGGATGAGGGACAGGCTGGCTGGCTTAAGGCATTACATGCATGCGCGGCAGGCAGAGGTAAAGGTTGATATGAAGGCTGTCGCCAATGAGGTAGCCGCAACGCTTGAGGCTGTGTGGGGAGAGGTGAGGAAGCATGTATATGGTGTCTGGAACGAGTTCGGGGCAGGTGAGGCTAGAATGATGGAGACAAATGGAATAAAAGAATAGGTAAATGGACTTAAACAAGGAAAAAAGGAATTGTGGAGGGGAAAAAAGAACTGTTCATGCAAATCAGAAGAAATACAAGACCTAAGGACAGCTCAGAAGGGCAAGCAAGAAAGAATGTAAAATGGGACATGATGACCTAACACGGAAGATAAAAGAAATGGGATGAACGATAGAGACAAAATAACAGAAAAGGAAAAAGAATGGAAGACACCAAAGTAATCTTGGAATAAGAACTAAAAGGGGTAAAGTGGAAAATAATAAAGATAGAAAAATCAAATGGATAAAGGCAAAGAAGAATGATTAGAGACAAGTGAGTGGACAAAGAATGTTGAGGAGATCATGGAATATGTAGAAACAATGTGTAAAGATCGGGATAGCGCATGGCAGGTCCAGGTGGAGAGGGTATGAGCGATCAAAGTGGACCATGATGAGGTGAGGCTATGTGAGCTGCAGCAAATTCATGATGTGAAAGGATGCGTGCCGAGCTTGGGTGGAATAAAGAATCAGGGGTTTCTTGGAGTGCCAAGCCTGAGTGTAGTGGAGTGTGTGCCGCAAGCGTGGAGTGGAGTGCATGAAAGAGCGAGAGTACGGGTCGTGCACCGACTCAGACGGGGGTAACCGTTAGCTTGACTGAGTGGAGGGGTAAGGTTACCGAGTGGTAAATATTTTGAATGCTGGGATGTTCTGGTCCTGTGCGCTGTAGATTGAAAAGAACAGGTGTGCAATCGGTACAGGTCCAAGGGAGGTCGCATTTCGAGGCACTTCATGTCACTGTGTTAACAGTCTGTGCCGGGCAAAACACCTGTGTGTGGATGATTGAAAAAATATTTCCCAAGGGATGGTGTGTGGCTCAGCGTGTGTGGCACAAATGGTGCAAACGGCATGAATGGCAAATTCAGCTGCGGGACCTCCACGGGATGGCCCGTATGTAAGGTAGTGTGTAAACTGTCATGGAGTGAAATTGATGGTGGAGTGGATCGTTTGAATAAATTGTGTGCAAGAGATCGTGAGATGGCCGGTGTGTGTAAGTTGTGTGCGCTGGTCCGTGAGGTGTTTTGGGAATGTACCACGGTGGTGCAAGTGTGGGTGTGGTGAAGGTTACGGGGCTGCACATGTACAGTCACGTGAAAAAGTAAGTCAACCCCATGTAAAGTTTTGACTTTTTCAACATATTTCAACATGCAGCTATTTGATCTTCATTTCAACAATATTGATAGATGAAGGTGATATAATATAACAAATATCATGAAACATTTCCATTTTGTAGTCCATTGTATAATTAAAATAAACAGAAAGGCAAATTTCGCATGTAGTTGAGAGACTAAGGGAGATATGAGGCTAAGTTCGTGCAAATCAGTCTAAAAGCACCAAATTTGGCCCAGATGTAGCGCAGGGCATGCTCTAATGATTTAGTGAGAGTGCCTGAGCCGGCGACCCCCGGGGTCACCATGGTGGCCAAATCCAATATGGCCACCACCCGATCAAGGTTTCGGCTATAACTTTTGATCCAGATGAGCTACAAATACAAACGTGGTGTCTATTTTGATGTGTTTTGACCATTAGAAACACGTTGGAATGCTTACCTTTACGATTGGGTGTGTCTGGACCCCTAATTTGCATATTTCCAAGATGGAGACTACCCGACAATGAGTTTTACCATAACTTGTGACTCTTTTGGCAAACTTGGTGTCTATTTTATGCTTTTTGAGCATTAGATACCCATTAAATCCAGCTGTTTACAGTAGTGCTTGTGTACAAGTCATGGAGATGGACAATGACAACGTATACAACTACTCTTTCCTGCCTTTTCCTGTCATCAGAACCACTTTTTTGAGAGGTCATATTTCCATCATAGTCATTAAAGACACAATGAAGATGGCATTGCTCCCCCTTTGCTCATAATAATGCATTTGTATCATTTCAATTGATAGGAGACTTCCTGAAACTAAGGGTAGACCCTCTCGTTTTACTTCTGTCTACAAATACAATTTCATGTCTCACGTAAGTCATGTGTATTATTTTCATACTAGGATGTGCCCGTACGTGGGTGCCCGTTCCTTGCCAAAAAAAAAAAAAAAAAAAAAAAAAATTTCTTCGCCCATGCATGCATGGGCGTGCCCATGGGCCCATGGGCGTGCCCGTAAGTGCGTGATGTGACCGTACAATGAATGTATCGTCCCGACGCCGCAGCTCGGATGGCGCTGCAGTTAATCGGGCCTGTATCAGCAGAGTTATTATAAACGTGTACTACAATCGATCGTACCTTACAACAATCAACACAGATTGCAACGTCAAATAAATGAATACGCTCTCAAATGTGCCGTCCGAGGCAGCGTCTGCTCGCCACGTTCAGCATCAGTACGTCGTCACTATGACTATCCGTAAGTCCGGAAGTGACGTCCTCATTTGACTGTCCGGAAGGTCACATATCGCAGTTACGATGAATCCCAAATTAGTTTTAATTAGTTTTAAAACATAGTTTAACGCCAACATAGCGCCAACATAGTTTGCCAACGTGAAATAAATGAATACGCTCTCAAATGTGCCGTCCGAGGCAGAGTCTGTTCGCCACGTTCGGCACACGTGATAGCTCGCTGCTCTCTGATTGGTTGAATCGTTTTTTGGACATAGCTCAGTAACTACTTCTCCGATTAATATTTAGTTTTAAAACATAGTTTAACGCCAACATAGCGCCAACATAGTTTGCCAACGTGAAATAAATGAATACGCTCTCAAATGTGCCGTCCGAGGCAGAGTCTGTTCGCCACGTTCGGCACACGTGATAGCTCGCTGCTCTCTGATTGGTTGAATCGTTTTTTGGACATAGCTCGGTAACTACTTGTCCGATTAATATGAAACCTTGAAATGGCACATCCTCAGGTCCCCAGCAATATACCTGGCAAGTTTCAAGTATATCGGACCCGTGGTTGTCGAGAAACAGCGGTCACAGACACACAGACACACAGACACACACACATACACACACACATACACACAGAGATTACTGGAATTATAGATAGATATATTTAATACGAATGTCACTTCAATTCAATGTATTTTGATGTATTTGAGTCCATTGATAGTTAAAAAATATATCAACAGCCAACGTGAGCTAAGCCAGCAAAATGAAACAAATATAATCAGGTATTTTCAGGTTTCTTAATCTCAATTTCACAAAGTAACTTTTCCAATCAGGTCTTGTGAGGAGCCGATCTTACTGTAACTGGTTATTGGTGCCGACAGAATCGAAGGAGTGATTGCTTGAAAGGGGACCGTTGCCGGAGCTCAGTGAACAATATGGCCTCTACCTCTGGTAGTACTAGTTAGTAGCAGCATCATCAATTGGGACTTATGCTGTCTCTGCCAATTATATTAGATTTCGTAGTGCAGCGGTCAGAACATAAATTCAGCTTGATTGCAAAAGATCAATCCCATGAGCAATCGAACAGAGTCCTGCAGTCCTGTGGTGGAGCAGCTGGACTCTATGAAAGCACTGAAGCCCTCACACTCTTCATGCTTGCAGTGCCTGACTGCGCCAGGTTGGTGCAAGAGTTCGAAGCTGTGTATAACAGCAGCTCATCATCGTCAACATATCATCATGAAGAGGCACATAGCTTGCAGATCAAGTTCAGGAAAGATGTCAAATCCTTCACCGAGGTTATGGAAACTCACGGAAATCCATTTCTATCAGCGAATCACGACCTCATAGCACTCGACACACAAGACGTTATGGAAACGGAAGTGGCTGGATCGCTCGCAAGTGTTCACGAAGTTGGTATGGCCCTACATTCAGCTTATGTAGAGCAGCAACTTGACAAGGTCACCAAGCCCGTTTCAGATACGATCCCACGGACAAATACCTTGACGTTTGCCAATCAACCTGACCCAAAAGCCAAACATAAAAAGAAGAATGGCGTTCACAAGCAAAACATGACTCTCGTCACCCAACTATTCCTTTCCCTTCAATCCCAGCCCGATGCAGACATGGCAGAATTCTTCAGGTTTGAAAATCAGAGGGAGCCACCCAGAATTTCCAACCAAGGGCTTTTACGCAGCGGCAAAAAGGCGGACATTCTTGAATGCGTGAATGCGGCAAAAACCCACGTAGCAGCAGCCAGGGATGCCACTGTAGTTGTGCTCGATGGAGCAGTAATGGTCCAAATGGACCGGCCAATTACTGCAAAAACATTCCAGGACTATGTAAACACCAATATTGCTGGGTTTGTGAGGTCACACATGAGCCGTGAATCTGTCAGGGTGCTTGGACATTGTGTTCGATACGTATCCAGAGGAGAACCTTAAAGCACAAACTCACGAACGCCGAGGAACGGGGTCAATAACTAAAATAGGAGATGGCAGAACTCCTATTCCAAAGTGTAACTGGAACAGCGACTTCCTGACTAATGACGAGAACAAAAAATAACTATTTGGACTTATCAGCGATGAGCTCACCAAGCATGACATGCAGGGTAAACTTCTCCTTTCTACCAAGAAGGATGTTGTACTCTCCAACAGACCTGAATATGACATATCTGTGCTTCAGCCTTGTAACCATCCTGAAGCAGACACGAGAATGATTCTGCACTTGGCACATGCTGGGGCCAATGGCCATAAAAAGGCATTTGTCCATACGGTCGACAGCGATGTTGTATTACTTGCAATCCACTTCTTCGACACATTAGGCCTCACAGAGCTCTGGATTTGCTTCACATGTGGAAAGAACTACCAGGACATTCCTGTTCACGAGATCCGCAATGCTCTTGGTCCCCAAAGGTCACTGGCTTTACCTCTCTTCCACTCGCTAACGGGATGCGATAATACATCAGCCTTTCTGGTCCATGGGAAAAGGAGTGCATGGGCAGCTTGGGGGGCAACACCGGATCTCACAGAAACCCGGGTCGCCCTCACCTTGGAGCCTGAACAGATCAACTCAGATGTCCATGTCCAAAGACTGGAGCATATGGTCGTCATCATGGACAGCAAGAGCTGTGGCTCCAGCCGAGTAGATGAAACCAGACAACGGCTTTTCTCAAACTGTACCAAGTCCCTCGAGAACCTGCCTCCCAACCAAGCTGCACTGATTCAGCATGTCAAAAGGGCACTGCTGCAGGCCAGATTCTACTGGAATCGGGCAACCTCCGTCCAGCAAAACATCCCAGAGTTCAGTATGTGGGGCTGGTACTGGGACTCCATGACCAAGACTTGGGAACCTTACTGGACCCATCTTGCAGATGCCAGTAAAGCCTGCGCCATCCTCCTCTGCTGTGGCTGCAAAAAGTCATGTAGTGTGTGCTGCAAATACTGTAAAGCTGGAGTCCGTTGCACCTCGATATGTGGATGCGAGGGTGCCTGTACCAACAATGAGGGTCGAGACGACGATATTTGAGTAATCTGGTTGTGTGATTTGGATAAAACAAAAATCCACTCGTCACCTCAACAGCTACGATCCAAAACAGTTGCCCTGGTAAATCAAAATGACTGAGAACATATACCTGAGAACTTATACCCCCCCCCCCCCAATGGACATAATTACTACTCACTTGTACATATATTGATGCACATACTGGTTGTTAACTGTATCAATAGGAATGGGTTCTACTCTTCTATTTGTAGAATTGTTTCAATAAAAATGACATATGTAAGATACATAGGTTGATTGTTTTCACCAGTTTAATCTTAACTCGTTCCTACAACTCTACACTCAATATGGGTGAAGATGTACGTTAAATTAATTTTTTGGGATAGTGGCCATATTGGTAATATGCAAATTAGAGTGCTCCATATAGATTCCATCATATCAATCTGAGTATTTCAATGTGTTTGTAATGCTCAAAAAGCATAAAATAGACACCATATTTGCCAAAAGTCACAAGTTATGGTAAAACTCATTTTTGGGTCGTCGCCATCTTGGAAACATGCAAATTAGGGGTCCAGACATACCCAATCGTAAAGATAAGCATTCCAACGTGTTTCTAATGGTCAAAAAACATAAAATAGACACCACGTTTGTATTTGTAGCTCATCTGGATCAAAAGTTGTAGCCGAAACCTTGATCGGGTGGCGGCCATATTGGATTTGGCACTCTCACTAAATCATTAGAGCATGCCCTGAGCTACATCTGGCCCAAATTTGGTGCTTTTAGACTGATTTGCACGAAAATATCCCTAAGGCCCTCGACTAATGTGGAAAAATTAAGTACACCCTTGGCTCTAATAGGGGGTATTGCCCACTTTGGCAGAAACAACTTCAGTAGGCATTTCTTATAACTGTCTACCAGTCTCTGACATTGACTGGGAGAAATTTTTGCCCACTCCTCCACGCAGAATTATTTCAGCTATGCAATGCTTGAGGGGTTTCTTCCATGCACAGCTCGTTTCAAATCCCCCCACAACATCTAGATGGGATTTAGATCTGGGCTTTGACTTGGCCATTCCATAACCCTCCATTTCTTTCTTTTCAGCCATTCCTTGGTGGATTTACTGGTGTGTTTCGGGTCATTGTCATGTTGCAAGGTCCACCTTCTGTTGAGCTTCAAGTTTCCGACAGATGGCCTCACATTATCCTCAAGCACCCTCTGGTACAATGAAGAATTCATAGTGGATTCTATGATGGTGAGCTTCCCAGGCCCTGATGCAGCAAAGCTGCCCCAAACCATATTTCCACGATCATGCTTTACAGTTGGTATCAGGTTATTGTGGTCAAATTCTGTCTTTGGTTTTCGCCAAACATATCTTCTGGTACTGTGGTCAAATAGCTCTTCCTTTGATTCATCAGTCCAGAGCACATTGTTCCACGAGTGCTGGTCTTTGCCTAGGTGTGCATTGGCAAACTTTAGTCTTGCCCTGATGTTCTTTCTGGACAGCAAAGGTTTCCTCTTGGCACACCTCCCATGTAGATCAAATTTGTGCAGCCTCTTTCTAATGGTAGACTTGTGCACTTTTACATCAACAGTGGCAAGAGATACCAGTTGGTCCCGTGATGACATTCTGGGGTTCATTGAGACTTCTTTCAGCATCTTGCAGTCTGCTCTCAGGCTGAACTTGCTGGGGCGGCCTGTCCTGAACAAGTTGGCAGTTGTTTGGAATCTTCTCCACTTGTAGATGATCTTCCATACAGTGGAATGATTGATTTCAAATTGCTTGGAGATCTTTTTAAATCCCTTCCCAGACTCGTAGTCATCTATAACCTTCTTTCTGAAGGCCTCAGAGAGCTCTTTTGATCTAGGCATGGTGACGCCGCACACTTCAACAACAAAGAGCAGACAAAACTAAATGTCTGAAGTTTAAATAAGACAGGTTCCTCCAAGATCCTCTCTAACGATGTTCTAATCATTTGCACATGAGCTGGTGCACCTGATTCAATTTTTAGGTATTTGAAGTATAAATAAATGTCGGGGTGCACTTACCTTTTGCACATGCGAAATTTGCATTTATATTTATTTAAATTATACAATGGACTACAAAATGTAAATGTTTCATGATATTTGTTTTATTATATTGCCTTTATCTATCAATATTGTTGAAATGAAGCTCAAATAGCTGTACATTGAAATATGTTGAAAAAGTCAAAACTTTACATGGGGTGTACTTACTTTTTCACATGACTGTATGTGTGTGATGTCTGTGGGGGTTCCGCACATGAGCAGTGGATGTGGCGAACATGGAGGAAATCCGCCGAATGTCAGTGCGAAAATTTTAATTAATTTCCAGGTTACGGAAGTACCGCCAAACTTTTCCACAGAGAGGGGCTTACTTAGGATAGAATATTTCGTGCAGTAGCAGCTTAAAAGCTGGAACACCAGAATAATCGCTGCTGTTTGAATGCACTTTGCACCCAAGGAGAAGCTGCCTACCTGTTCATTCCATGGAAGGATTGCCTGCCGAGATCAATTGGGTTGCCAGGTTTGGCGGTCTCACTCGGTCAGTTGTTACTTAACATCCCGTTGGGCCGTGAAGTATCCACAGCATGGCGACTTGCAGGTCCAGAGGTCAGGGAGAGTCCGAGAAGTCCAAATTGTGATGCACCACGAACTCCGCGTCTGCAACAAAAAAGAAAAGTCAGTGTTGAAGGATCTACCAGGGTTCAAAGTGGGGCCAGGTTTGACACCCCAAAATAGATTTATGCTTTATTCACTGAAACTACACACACAATTTCAATGAAACATTACCACAACCTTTACCATACGTGCTGTAACAAAGTTTGTTCAAGGCATTAAAAAAAAATCAGGACCTAAGATAATCTATAGAGGGTGGGGGGAGGTGGCGATGGAGGTTGCCCCCCCCCCCAAAATAGGTTTTTGGGGGGTTTCTTTGTTTAAGGTGTTATGGTGATGTGAGTATGATTGTACATGCTGCCCTGTCTTCTGGCATCCATTGAAATTGGTTAAAATTCCATGATGCGGTTTAAAATGCCATATCATGGGTTTTCAGTGAAGTATTCAGTAGTCAGTGTAGTACACTGCTTTATTCAACCAGGTGAGTGCCCAGGGGTATTGCCCCGATGTTTATATTTAAACTGAAGTCTACATTCCATGATGTAACATGTTCAATGAACTCTCAAGATGGTTCTCAATCCCATTTCCCTGCAAAAGACTGATGTTTATTTGTACACATGTGATCTTTATCCTGTAAAGGTGGAAGGCAGACAACACAACAACAATTCATTTGTCACAGAAGATTCAAAATGTGCTTCTGCAAAGGAAGGTTCAGATGATATTCACATGACAAACGGAAGTGCTTCCTGTTCAGCAACTGGTGAGTGGAAATGTAAAAATTTTTACATGCAATGTTTTGTGTTGAGAAAATATAAAATTTTCACGAAAGTGTCAAATATTTTGATTTTGACAAAAAAAAAGAAAATGTTGTGTTCTTCGTTTCTGTAGAACAATCCAGAAGTGATATGGGACAAATAAAGTCCAGACACAGCTTGACAGTGAAGAAGAAGCCTTTTTTGAAGAAACAATCACGAAAAGAAGACTCACTTACAATAAAAAACAAGTCTGGGCCTCGCAACACCAAGATTAATGTTAAATTAAACAAACACAAAAAGGTTGCAGAAAGGCGATTACGTTATACGTGTAATGTGTGCAGAATGGATTTTGCTTCAACGAGTAACATCAAAATACACATGAGGATCCATACTGGAAAAGGCCTGCACAAGTGTTCTGTCTGTGATAAAGGTTTTTCTTGTAACAGAAATTTGAAAGGACATATGAGGATCCATACAGGAGAGAGACCTTACAAATGCTTGATATGTGATAAAGGTTTCTTTCGTAGCAACAGTTTGAAATTACATATGAGGATCCATACAGGAGACGACCTTACAAATGCTCGATATGTGATGAAGGTTTCTCTCATAGCAGCAGTTTGAAATCACATATGAGGATCCATACAGGAGAGCGCCCTCTCAAATGCTCGATATGTGAAAAACGTTTTTCTCATCGTAGCGGTTTGAAAT
This sequence comes from Myxine glutinosa, assembly GCF_964187855.1. Classification (NCBI taxonomy): domain Eukaryota; kingdom Metazoa; phylum Chordata; class Myxini; order Myxiniformes; family Myxinidae; genus Myxine; species Myxine glutinosa. The sequence goes on from NC_136261.1 coordinate 425,415,377, forward strand.
CACATATGAGGATCCATACAGGAGAGAGACCTTACAAATGCTTGATATGTGATAAAGGTTTCTTTCGTAGCAACAGTCTGAAATCACATATGAGGATCCATACAGGAGAGAAACCCCACAAATGCTCGATATGTGATAAAGGTTTCTCCCGTAAAAACTATTTGAAAGAGCATATGAAGATCCATCCAGGAGTGTGACCTGACAAATGCTCGATATGTGATAAAAGTTTCTCTCAAAAACGCGTCTTGAAATTACATAAAGTCATGTGAAAAAGTAAGTACACCCCATGTAAAGTTTTGCCTTTTTCATCATATTTCAACATACAGATATTTGATCTTCATTTCAACAATATTGATAGATAAAGGTTACATAATATAACAAATATCATGAAACATTTACATTTTGTAGTCCATTGTATAATTTAAATAAACATAAATGCAAATTTCGCATGTGGAAAAAGTAAGTACACCCTTGGCTCTTATAGGTGGTATTGCCCCCTTTGGCAGAAACAACCTAAAGTAGGCGTTTCTTATAACTGTCTACCAGTCTCTGACATCGACTGGGAGAATTTGTTTTCCACTCCTCCATGCAGAATTATTTCAGCTGTGTGTTGCTTGAGGGGTTTCTTGCATGCATAGCTCGTTTCAAATCCCCCCACAACATCTCGATGGGATTTAGATCTGGGCTTTGACTTAGCCATTCCAGAACCCTCCATTTCTTTCTTTTCAGCCATTCCTTGGGGGATTTAATGGTATGTTTAGGGTCATTGTCATGTTGCAAGGTCCATCTTCGGTTGAGCTTCACCTTTCCGACAAATGGCTTCACATTATCCTCAAGCACCCTCTGGTACAATGAAGAATTCATAGTGGATTCTATGATGGTGAGCTGCCCAGGCTCTGATGCAGCAAAGCTGCCCCAAACTATAATATTTCCACTATCATGCTTTACAGTTGGTATCAGGTTCTTGTGGTCAAATGCTGTCTTTGGTTTTCGCCAAACATGTCTTCTGGTACTGTGGCCAAATAGCTCTACCTTTGACTCATCTGTCCAGAGCACATTGTTCCAGAAGTGCTGGGCTTTGCCTAGGTGTTCATTGGCAAACTTAGTTATGCCGTGATGTTCTTTCTGGACAGCAAAGGTTTCCTCCTGGCACACCTCCCATGTAGATCAAATTTGTGCAGCCTCTTTCTAATGGTAGACTCGTGCACTTTGACATCAACAGTGGCAAGAGCTACCTGTAGGTCCCATGATGACATTCTGGGGTTCTTAGGGACTTCTTTCAGCATCTTGCGGTCTGCTCTTAGGCTGAACTTGCTGGGGCGGCCTGGCCTGAACAGGTTGGCAGTTGTTTGGAATCTTCTCCACTTGTCGATGATCTTCCGGACAGTCAAATTATTGATTTCAAATTGTTTGGAGATCTTTTTAAATCCCTCCCAGACTCGTAGGCATCTATAACCTTCTTTCTGAAGGCCTCAGAAAGCTCTTTTGATCTCGGCATGGTGACGCCGCACACTTCAACAACAAAGAGCAAACCGAACTAAATGTCTGAGGTTTAAATAAGACAGGTTCCTCCAAGATCCTCTCTAACGATGTTCTAATCATTTTCACTTGAGCTGGTGCACCTGATTCTAATTTTAGGTGTTTGAAGTAGTGATAAATGTCGGGGTGTACTTATTTTTTCCACATACGAAATTTGCATTTATGTTTATTTAAATTATACAATGGACTACAAAATGTAAATGTTTCATGATATTTGTTATATTATATCACCTTTATCTATCAATATTGTTGAAATGAAGATCAAATAGCTGTATGTTGAAAAAGTCAAAACTTTACATGGGGTGTACTTACTTTTTCACGTGACTGTATGAGGATCCATACAGGAGAGCGTCCTTACAAATGCCCGATATGTGATAAAGGTTTCTCACACAGCGGCCATTTGAAATCACATATGAGGATTCACACAGGAGAGCAACCTCACAAATGCTTGTTTTGTGATAAATGTTTCTCTCATAACATCAGCTTGAAATCACATTTTAGGATCCATGCGAGAGTGCAACCTTACACATGCTCGATATGTGAAAAAGGTTTCTCCCAAAAAAGCAATTTAAAATCACATATCAGGATCCATACAGGAGAGCGACTGCACAAATGCTCTATGTGATAAATGTTTCTCTCGGAAAAATAATTTGAAAATGCATATGAAGATCCATGCAGGAGAGCTGAAATCTGAAATACTAGGATATAAAAAACGAGTTGAAGAGGATTTGAAAATTGAAGAAACATGAAATTGTACCAGTGATAGTTGGAGCAACAGGGATCTGGATGATCAAGAAAACCCCAACTAAATACTTCTAAAGACTTCCGGGGAATATCATGACAAACAATCTGCAGGTGGAGGCTGTCGGAGGTTGTGTGGATTCTAAAAAGAGCCCTTGCAACAAAGCTATGAGAATGAAGTTTCACAAACTGTTTCATGAATAATGATCCTTCACTGAAAAAGGAAGAGGAGATTTTGAGTTCTGGTCCTCCCACTTTCAAAACCCGTCTCTGGAGATGGCAACCAATGAGAGCATCCTTTCAAATAGACCATGGATCGAGTCCACTAATTCTGCTTGGTTTTCGAATTCTGCAGTCTGCGTCTGAGAAGTATCTACAAATGTCCAGGATATGTTGAATAAGTGTATATGAATCATAAATGAAATCTTCCCATGTTCGAAATTTGCACATTAATTAGCAACGGCCAAAAACAAATGACCTCCTTTTCCCCAGCATCGGTTATATAGATACTTCTAAATCGAGATTTAGACCATTGCAATCCAATCATGCAAAATTAGATCATCTGATGTTAGTCGATAAGATTTTGTGGATTATTTCATGTACATAATTCCTATTGGTGTCTGTTGCTATGGTAAAAATTTCCCTCGCAACCAATATTTCACAAACTGCTTATGTGCATCAATTGATTGACAAAAAGTGTAAAATCTGCCCTGTAAATTAGACAAGCCAGGCTCGAGACACTGGTATACTTTTGGGACTCGTGATCCCACCCCACATCCCCATTTTTGTAACTGAGAATACACAAGTACAAAAAGTTTTTATTAAAACAAAAGCCGCGTCGATGTTACACAATGCCTAGATGCAGCTGTGCTCATAACGTCGATGTTATAGGCACAGGACATTCCTATTGATTCGATTCCTTGATGTTATTTTTGTGCAAAGTGAAAATATATCTCGGCAATTTCTCGTGTGTAGCGACACGTGAACGAAGCTATGCTCCTCTCTCCACATTATTGTGACGTATAAATTAAATATTTCATCGTGACGATTGTCATCAAATGGACGAATTTTTAATACTAGGGCATGCCCGTACTATATATATATATCTAAAATTATATCCCCCCCCTCTATTTACATGAAATGGTTTGGTCCATTCGCAAAGCCAAAGCGGACGGCTTGCGAGTACGGTGACAACCCCCCCCCCTCTATTTACATGAAATGGTTTGGTCCAAAGCGAACGGCTTGCAAGTACGGTGACAATCCCCCCCCCCCCCTCTATTTACATGGAATGGTTTGGTCCAAAGCGAACGGCTTGCGAGTACGGTGACAATCCCCCCCCTCTATTTACATGAAATGGTTTGGTCCAAAGCGAACGGCTTGCGGAGTTTGGTAAAGAAATCGCCATAGCTCGGTAACTACTTGTCCGATTAATTTAAAACCTTGAAAAGGCACATCCTCGGGTCCCCAGCAATATACCTGGCAAGTTTCAAGTATATCGGACTGGTAGTTGTCGAGAAACAGCGGTCACATACACACACGCATACACACACACAGACACACACACAGACACACACACAGAGATTACTGGAATTATAGATAGATATCTCGGCATTTTCCCATCAGTTATTTCAGGCGGTGTATGACTGACCATGCCGCGATTAAAATATACATATATATATCTCGGCAATTTCCCGTGTGTGGTGACACGTGAACGAAGCTATGCTCCTCTCTCCACATTATTGTGACGACGTATAAATTAAATATTTCATCGTGACGATTGTCATCAAATGGAAGAATTTTTAATATTTCTCGGCATTTTCCCCTCTGTTATTTCGGGCGGTGTATGACTAAGCATGCCGCGATTTAAAAGAAATATATCTCAATGGACTTGAAGTTACAGGCCTTTGAGAATTCATTTCGTTCTATAAAGGGCAACTTTCATCGGATTTTCTTCCCGTTTTTTTTCAACCGAGTCTAAAACTATGTTAGCGACTGTGAAAAATGAAATGATTTTCGAATTTGATTTGAAAGAAAACTGTGTGAGAGAGGAAGACACCACGGGCCTACAAAACAGGCCTCAAAGCTATGCGAGTTAATAAAATGGTGGATATTTGTTTATATGAAGCCTCTCCCACAATGGGTGGAGCTATGGTTCCCAGAATGGGTGGAGCTTCGAGGTTTTGTCTTCTCTGCAAGAACAACAACAAGAAGAACAACAACAACAACAATAGCAGAGGGCACTCTATGAGCAGCGTCTGCGACGCGGCTAAAAATGAAGCATTAAATGAAATAAATATATATTTTAAACGAAATAATTGTCACCCATATACTGTAATGGGTATTTGTATTTGTATATTATCCCCATACTCCCTCTATTTTGTCCTCTTGAGACACAGACACACACACACACACACACACACACACACACACACACACACACACACACACACACACACACACACACACACACACACTTTTACACACATGCACATCCAGAACATTCTTGTGTATATTCCAAAATGACCCTCATTCACTCTTCTTTCTTGTAAATATTTCCTGTTTCCTTCCCCTTTCTCCATTTAACACACACACACACACGCACACACACACACACACACACACACACACACACACACACACACACACACACACACACACACACACACACACACACTTTTACACACATGCACATCCAGAACATTCTTGTGTATATTCCAAAATGACCCTCATTCACTCTTCTTTCTTGTAAATATTTCCTGTTTCCTTCCCCTTTCTCCATTTAACACACACACACACACACACACACACACACACACACACACACACACACACACACACACACACACACACACACACACACACATGCACTCATTTTAAAAGTCATATCTTAAATAATCTTCATTCATCCTCTCTCTGACTCTTCCTTCCCCCCCCCCCCCCTCAAACCCCCACCTTTCCCTCTCTCATTCTCTCGCAAGCTGTGTGCATCCCTATCTGAAACAACACTAAATAATAGCAAAAGCCACTGAAATAGACCATTTATGTTCAGTTTATAAACGGCTCGTGTGTTTCACATATTCTCTTTGACATGCATATAATATTGCGTATAACAAGTCTTGATGTAAACAAGTTTGTATGAGGACATCATAGTCTGAATCATTACACAAACATGCAACTCCTCCAATTCCTCTGACTATCAACAAGTTAGTGCACATTAAGTACTGTACATATAATTTGGTTCAATAATAAATGGGAAAGGATAGATATTGTACTTGGCATGCATATTCATTGTAATTTTTCATATGAAAATCCGTCCCTGCAGGACAAAAGTTCACATTCTTAAACTACATTAGTTTTGTTTTGCCCTGCAGTGTAAACTGTTCTCAGCTAAAAGAAAACACAGGTATAATCTTTTAACTATGAAATGCATAATTTCCCAGTCTTACATTCATCTGTAATACAAAATTTTGTATTAATTAATCTTTCATTTTCAAATGGAAATGACCCCATTCTATATAAAGACGCAAAACCTTTGTTAAATGAAGAAAAAAGAACCAAAACGCAGAGATTTTTGTTAATACAATAACAAAATGCATTTCTGTCAATAATATTTGTGCATTCAGTAGAAAAACATGAAAATAAATTAATGACTAATAGACTCAAGTGACAAAAACCCACAGAGTACAAGGAAATAATTAAGCTTCTTCATCTCATTCCAGAGTGTCGATTTCTCCCTCGATCTCTGTCAAGTCAGGAACAGACTCCTTAGTACAGCGGATAAGCTCTCATATTTTAACAAATTGTGCATTTTTTAGAAAAGCATGAAATTTCTAGCATAGTTAGTCTATACCATAAGGTTTAATTTCAGATGTGGAGGGAAGTCAGATTTGACCTCTGAAGACCGTGAAAGGTCAAATCCAAAATGGCCGCCAGTCCACCGGGTATAATGTTCAAACGTGCTTATAGGTGTCATTTCCAACTAAATTGGGGATGCCCATTCATTTGGTGATACTTTTGAGATAGCCAGAACTCAAGGACATGTATTTAGGTCATGGTCAAGGTCAAATTATGTTAAATATCTATCTTTATGATACTGCAGTTGGAACTGCTATTGGAAAAAGTTTATTTGAATTTTTAAAACTTTATTTTTTCGGGTACAGGGATAGGTACAGAACACCCAAAGACCAGAAATGATGAAAAAAAAGTGTTTACACTGCAAGGAATGATGCAATAACCTCTGAAAAATAACTGTAGTTAACCAAGTATGTCCACCAAAGCTTACATTAAATCAAGTGCAATGATGAAAATTGGTAATGATCTAAATCTAACAGTCTACAGAACAGAAGCACAGTGCAGTGCACTTGAGTGCAGCTTTGGCACTTGCAGCGTCCAGTGCACCCTTTCTTGCAGCCACAGTCGATCAATTCATGGCAAGATTTTGATGCTTCAGGAAGAGTGGTCCAAAGTGGCTGCCACCCAGTTGTCTCCTTTGTCCAGCCCCAGTGAGGTGGGGCTGGCATCTCTGGATCCATGACCAATGCCTGGTTACAACAGTTGGCCTGGTAGCAAGTGCGCTTGATGTGCTGCTTGAGTGTTGCCTGGGTTGGAGGAATGTTCTCTGGAGTTCTACACTTCTGTGTGAAGAGCTGTTTCCTGGCATCATTCACTTCCGTGCTCTCACTGGTTCTATCGTGGATCAGCACCACAAATCGCTCCAGCAGTAACATTGAGCCTTCACTGACCTCACTTGGCATGCCGAGAAGTTCATTGAAAGCATCATTCACCTCTGGGCATCCCCAATTTAGTTGGAAATGACACCTATGATGTTTTTCGACACTATTTAGTTCCAAAATTAAGCGCGTTTGAACATTAGACTTTGTGGACTGGTGGCTATTTTGGATTTGACCTCTCTCGGTCCTCAGAGGTCAAATCTGACTTCCCTCCACATCTGAAAATAAACCTTATGGTATGCACTAACTATGTTAAAAATTTCATGCTTTTCTCATAAAATGCACAATTTTTGTGTTTATCTGCTGCACTACCTGATTTGCACAGACTTTCGATGAACACAAATCAGTACAGGGAAGCTTGTTGAGAAAACACGAGCACCGCCCATTGAGTACATTGTGTCTTCTTGAAAGAGCAATGGGCAAGTTCCATTACACTTGATGGTGCTGGGGGAAGACCCATCCAGTCCATGGTCAGCAAACCATCATCAATATCCCAACCATTGTTCTTTGGTGATGATATTTCTGGTTTGCTGATAAGGCACATTTTGTGAATGGCGGCTTGGGAGTTTGCTCGCAATATGTGCTTGTGCATGAAATCTCTGTTTAGAGGCAAACCTTTCTCTCCACAGCTCCCAGTCTTGAACATTCTGCATCTTGCTTCATTTGCCTCGCGGCAGCCCTTCTGCCCATAGAGTTCACAGGTGTATGCTTCGATGTCTTCATGCAAGGATGGCGGTACTGTAAACGTCATGCCAAGCTTTTCAAATGTGGAGCAGTGGTCTTTACTTGATGTCAAGGTATTTGCAGATTTTAGTTTACTATTACCATACAAAGCACTCACTGTGTCGCATCCAGTAAAACAATGAAATCCTATTAACGCAGAACAAACTTCTTTCCCGAAATGGTCAATTATGTGACAGACAACAGTTGTGCGTGTATTACTTCCTCTGCCTGTGTGGAAATAGACCTCTGCATCTATGTCCTTGCAAAATGCCACACATAGTACCAAGACATCGGTGTCTGGACTGATCATGATGATGATGTGATCACTGTTATTACAGCGTTCAAAGAGTGTAGTAGAAGTCTCGTATCGGCTTCTTGTGTTGAGAACAGACTTGGGATTTGCAAAACTTCCTCATCATTGCCATGCTTTCCAATAGAATGACACTCAATGCAATGTCCAACAATAATTGTGATGTAATCAATCAGCTTCCCAGTCTTGCACCACTGTTTGAACAGAAATTGGAGCAGATTTTCCTTGTTGTCACCATAAGATCGAAACTTGGACCATTGTTTTGGAGTCCTCTGCTCAGGAGAAAATATTTCACTGATCTGGGTCCCTCCCTCTGCTCGTCTTCCTCTTTCAGCATTCTCTATGCTGCCAGACATGTATCTGTCTGTAATAAAGTGCACAACTTTGGACTTGTTCATCTTTGCCTGTTTCACAAGGACTTTCAACATTTCATCAGCAAACTGTCCAAATGTTGGCTGTGGTTTGACGACTGATGAGTGCCATCGAATCCCATACCCACATTGAGCCAAATGGGATCTCCTCAACTGTGGGTGATGATCAACTGATCCCTCCAGGAAGTGCATGAGTTTGTCATTGTTGGTTTTCACAGGAGAGCCGTCATGGTTTGCCAGTGGTGCAGGAAATGGACCCAATGAATGAACCAGCATCTCTTTGATGTCGACCTTTCTCACTGAACCAACAACAATCAGCCTGCGGACAAATCCTGGTCAGCTGTCAAGGCGATTTCTTTACCCTTCACTTTTGTTATGGTGGACTATCTGTATCCTTGAAAGTCTTCAGCTTCATCTTCGTCATGGTTTCATGAAAACCAATATCATTTGATTGAAGTCTCTTCTGGCAGAATGTTGCAAAGGCAACTTCACCTTTTTGCTTAGCCTCATGAAGGTCTGCAGCGACAGGTCTGATGCAAGCTGACCTGATGTTATGTAAAACAGCTTGTCTCATTCTAGTGAAGGATCAAAAGGGTTGACCATATTTTGAATTGTATCCATGATGTTCTGTATGTTCTCATCACGCTCTATTCGTGTTCTGTCTAAGTCAACACGGGCCCAACATGGAGTGTCACGACCAACCATCGCCATCTCCTGACAATTTCTCGTAATGGCAGTTCTTTCATATTTTAATAATATCCATCTGTGCACTGCACCCTTCTTGATTGTGAATCCAGTCATTCCTCCTTTTGTCTTGGAGTCTCGGTTTACAGTTTGCTCAATTATTTGGTCACAACCAATTTTAGCAAACCCATGCTTCTGTTGTGTTTGTGCAACAAAATTCCCAGCTTGAAACTCTGCATAGATATCAGGGTGACTCTGTCTCAAGCAGCACATCTCAAACCAATACGATGTCAGATACTTTGCATTATTGATTCTGTCATGAAAAGAAACAAGGTGGAATGGAACGGATGCTCGACAGGTGAAGGTTCCAACTGGCTTGCCTTGTAGCCCTGATGAATAGAAGCAAGTCATCAACCATTGAAATATATATGCTCCAGAAGTGGAATTTCTCAATATTCAGGATGTCCATGATGAAGTTCTCATAGCCACTGATAAGCTCCTGAAATTTCTTTGAGTTGACACGGTCGTCAGTCTTCAGCTGGGAATGCCTTCTGCAGGTGAATTGCAAGCTGGGAATCGACATTTCTCTCCTCTTCTGATAGTTTCCAAGTATGACTGCCATCGCAGTCATTGCAGTGCTTCACAAAGTAATTTGTGAGATCATATGCTCCTGTTCTAATGATGGCCACTTATGACTCCCCTGACAGACCCAGTCGCAATCACTTCAGACTCGATGATAATGTCCTGTAAGCCAGCATCAGAATATTGCTTTCCAATAGTCATTCGGCACAACATCATCTTCGATGACTCATTAGGCACAACACTGGCAGCAGCATCCATGTTGATGTCTGCTGCTGTGGGTGGCCAGATCAGCTGAGGATTGGCACAAGTTCCATCGGATATTTTGAGCCTTTGAATAAATGGCCTGGTCCATGACTACAACAATCTTACTGAGTCCCAACCCATCTACTATGGCAAGGCTGCGGCATAGGATCATGTACCCTGTGTTTAACTGAGTCGGACTGGCATCTATGACAGGTAAGTAGCCAATATTTGTTTGTGTTGGAATAGCACCTCTTTTAAACAATGTGTTGAAACCAGTCCATGCAGGTAAGACACTTTCATTCGGGTTTGCTGTCTTTGTGAGAAAGTATGCGCTATCGATTTTCCGTGGCAGTTTATTGGACATGGATATGGTTCTCCAAGTCCAGTTGGACATTCTCAGCATATTTCCGGGGCTCTTTCATTTGCCCTCCATGGTAGAATTCCATGTTGGTTGATGGTGGCTTCAGGGATCGTTTCGTCATTCTCTGCGCAGATATTGCTTCATCAAGTGTCATGAGTGGATACCTGCCTTTGAATTATTATACCATTGGTATTGTGGGTGGTTCCTCTGCCAGATAGTTTCTTCACCGTAGTCATTGTTATCCCGTACAATCGTTGCATGGATATTTGGCTGGATATTTGGAGGTATGAAATGCTCTCCTCACTGTATCTGAAGTTGGGCCAGAGCTGTATCGTGTTCAAGGACCTGGGAAATGGAAGTACAATGTCCCAGGCCATTCAACAGCCCGATAAGCTGAGCAGATCAAGTTATGTGTCCAACTGATATAGCCAACGCTGAGTGCTTAGGCATGAGCCTCCTTCCATTGAATGCAATGTTCATTATATCCTGGCAAGTTGAAATAATCTTCTTACTTCTATCTTCACCAACGTTTACACGTGCAATTTATTGAGGAAGTTCATCGGAGGCTCCTGTTGACCATGCCATGAAGTTCAATGACTCATTAGGCACAACACGAGCAGCAGCATCCATGTTGATGTCTGCTGCTGTTGGTGGCCAGATGAGCTGAGGATTGGCACAAGTTGCAATGACACTCCTCTTCAGTGATTGTGCAGCATGGTAAAGAACTCTATAGTTATGCCCTGCATTCATATGAGATGTGGTTTTATCTTGGTTTGTGTCCGAGTCATCTGTCTCATCTGTGCTCACACCAGAGGAGAGTGGGAGAGCAACCTCCTCTAACACCTCGTCTGTGGACAAATCTTCCACAATCACTAAATCACTCGTTGTTGCGAGATGACCTCAACAACTTCAGAAATGGGTTTGTCTTCTGAAGTCTCTTCTTTAGATAATAGGATTTGTATCCAATATCTACCCCCTCTACCTCACATACCCATTTCGTAAATGAAGATAGTAATTTCTTCAAGCACAGCAATTCACGTTTCTTTGTTATTCTTTCTTCTATGACTGATACACAGAAGTATTTGTATTCTGCCTCACCGAGGTTTTTTTCAAGACCCTCTTCATTCTATTTCCTATTCAGAAATCTTGTGCAGCTCTGGTAACAAGTTAAATGGTACCTAACTTCTAACGCTACAAGATCCTGTCCAAGTATATGCAATAAAATGCTCTCGTCTTTGCGCAATTCTGCAGCATTCCCCAGCTTACCCACTGTTACTATTTCACACAGGATAAGTTTTTCTTTCTTTCCTTTTTTTGCTGAAGTGTTCGATGATGTCCCTTTCTTTGCTGCAAATGATGCATTGGACTGGCAAAAGGTGAGGAGCCCTAGATGGTACAGCATGTCAGTCAGGTCCTTTCTGTCGGAGAAGTTGAAACTTGGGTGCTACTTCATCACTCTGCTTAGCTTCTTGCTTCTGGATTTCACTGGTTGTAGCAGCTGCATTTGAAAAATAATTAAAGCAACAAAGTGAAAATGGAGGAAATAGCATTGAGATCTAATCAATGAATAGCTTTATGTTACAATATTTTAATTTCATAGATTCTATATGTATGTTATAGAGGCCAAAACAGTCATTAATTTTGTGTTTCATTACGCATGATGATACAAATAAAAAGCTTAACCAAGACATACAACATGTAAGTATCTCCACATCAACAAGTTAGTGCAGTGGTCATATATACGTCTGTTTATCAAGACAGGTGCTAAAACGTGCTGAAGTTTTCATCCGATGGGCAGTGAGTGGGCCTGTGCAATTTGTAGTGTGCAGGACTGTCGACAAATTGGTTCCAATCTTGGTCTTGTCAGTGAAACGCATAAAACATGCAAAGTGATGTCCAACGGAGTTAGGAACAACATCGAGAAGATCTGGTGCCAAAACAAGCTCCAAATGTAATCGTTTGATTTTGTTTTGGTGGCAATTGTACTTTCTCTCGTTCCCAAGCTTTTCCACTCATGAACACTTACACGAAAGTTTTGCAAACTTATGTCCGAAATAGAAATTAGATTTGTCTGCACATTGGTCCACAACGTGCATGCAGCACACCATGTTACGATGTCCCAACAACGTGTTCATGCACACACTGTACGATGACTGTGATTGGTTAATTTTTTGGAGCCTGTGTTACAACCGTCATAATTGGTCGAGTAAGTCTTATAATGACATCATTATTTCAGAAGAATTGCCTGCTGCAAGGGTAATTGTATCGTCCTTATTACCTTCACAGTACATTGAAAAAATGTGCTGGTTTTTAAAATGGAACATTCATAAACGTTTTTAGAAATCTTCCAGCAGATTAAAATATTTTAAGTAAAGTACTTCTCTGACGCAGACCGTGGAAAGTAAGAATTTGAGGACTCGGCCCATGGCCTAAAATGTAATATTTGTGATGAGGATTTTATTTCGAAACGGAGCTTGAACTTCCATAGTGCAACCCACGCTGGAGCAATCACATAAAAGGTGCCACACTGGGTTGTTTGTGCCACCCTTGTAAACGATCCTCAGCAGTCGGCAAGGTATTCAGTGAATCAGGAAGGAGAAAGCTATCGTGAATGCGTACATCCCTTTGGGCATCTACGTTGAAAGCACAACTCCTCAGAGTACCATCAGTAACCCCTGACAACCAGCCGGCATCCCAAACCCCTTGATGAAATCCAAACAGCTTGCTGTCACCAGAATGTCCACAGCAATGACTGCAAACTGGAGTCAGAAGGCAACAAGAATCTCAAAATTGTAACCCCATCTGCATCCTCAAACTAAGTTTAAATAAAATGACAGCTTTAAAAAAAATGTAAAATTTGTTAATTTGGTTCTTCATATTCTCATAATATAGAATTGTTGAAAAATTGATGTCAAAAACTTAAATGGAAACAGAACTTAATCTCTCAATCTGATCTTGGATCTCATCATGTTCCTTTCATGGCGTTCCTTCAGTTTCCAGTTTGTAATTCTTGTCTCTGTCCTTGCCATGTATCCAGCCAAGTTCCATTTGAGTTTTTTGCTTGTGACCAGTGTTTACGAATTTTGTTTTCTGCCTGATTTAGTTGTTTTTCTTGTCCCGTTTTAGTTTTGCTCATATGGCAACTTTCCATTGTTTGAACATCAATTTTTACTCGATCTTTGCGGTAGTCCATGTTTCATTGCCATGTGTGGTTTGGGGAGAACACCCATGTTGTAAAATTGTTTATCAGAATAAGACTTCTACTTATATTTTTCATGAAACTTGTATTTGTGAAGGGTTTCACAATAAAGAGAGGTCCTCAAAGCACAAATGCAGTGTCTGTGTGATTGTGAATATGTAATTGCACATTATGATCAATTATTAGTCATTTGAGAGTTTGGAGTTGTCCACATCCCGAAAAGTAATCCTGATTAAACCGAGAGCTGTTCACTAAACCACATGAAAGCCTTGCAGAGAGAGCACTTACCATCATGACATGACTGCACTTCATGCCATAGATGATTGCTGCCAAGCAGCACAGTTACACAGGTCTCAATGTGAAGGCCATACAGCTGGTTGCTCCCAAATTTTTCTCAACATCAATGGTAATGCAATGTTAATGGAGGGAATAGCTTTTAACACAGATGTGAAGAGTTGAAACGAACCCCACCCCCCCCCCCCCCCCCCCCCACACACACAAAAAAGGTTGAGATTCAAGTCGATGTGGCCAGGATATAACAAACAGTCTAATATATATATATATATATATACAAGCAGAAGTACCCGGCATTGCCGGGCGGGTGAGGGGGGAGGGGAGGGGAGAGGAACGGGGGGGGGGGGGGGAGATGAGGGGGAGAGGGGAGAAGAGGAGGGGATGGGGAGGGGGATTGATGGGAGGGGGAAGAAGAGGGGGGAGGGGGAGGGTGAGGGGGGGGAGGGTGAGGGATGGGAGGGGGGGGAAGGGGAGGGCCAGTCAACAATGACGTTGCAGTTCTCATGGTCGGAGAGCAGCACAACAATCGCGACATCGTCCTGCATCTTCACAACAGCACGAAGCGGATTTTGGAGACTCACTGATCCTGTGACGCCCTCCAGTACCGGCGTTGCCGGGCGGGGGAAGGGAGACCCGTACATTCCCAACCCGTACATTCGCCCTCTCAACTCAAGCTCACTCGGACAAAAGCCTCGCACAAATTACACCGTGAAGGCCCAATGGTCATGTCTATGACACAAATCAAGTCCGTGAGGGAGTCGGGCACACTGAATTGAAAATATATGGAATGCTCATACTCCGTGAAAACTGAAGCCGCCGTTTCGCCATCTTGGTTATCCCGACTCGACCAACTCGCTTCGCAGATCTCGTTTGTTTTGAACGTGTCCCAGATTTTAAAAGCCAGACAACTGTTAAAATGCCATTTTGGGCGGCAATAAACTGCTCCAATCGGTTACGGAAGGGTTGTGGAAAGACGTTTCGCAGCTGTTTCAAAGACATTTAATTCATATCACACAAAATCGACAAAAATCGACACAAAACACGATCGCATATAAGGTGAAAAAACGCAATCGCTTTCCACTCTGAATTACGTGCAAACGTGTGACGGAAATCACCATCGCCCAGCATCGAGTGCCAACCAAGATGGCGCCCAGTAACTGCATCTCCACGTATGTGGTGTGAATGGCAATGGTCATTCGATATATTTTCAGTTTAGTGGTCTGGCGGCGGGGATGGAACATCACGTGATCGCTCTGAGCGAATCAGTCTGGCGGCGGGGATGGAACATCACGTGATCGCTCTGAGCGAATCAGCGCGCTGCTCTGGCACCGGCTGAGATAATATTCCTCGCTGAAATGCGCTGAGGTAAATATGAATAGAAAATATGGATCGTCAAATATTTTGAGGTCAGCCATGTTCGTCCCAGGATCAATGGCCATGTCTATGCCAAATATCAAGCACATGAGCCTCTCCGTTTAGGCACCTATCGGTAACATTACACACACACACACACACACACACACACACACACACACACACACACACACACACACACACACACACACACACACACACACACAACTGTGTTTTAGATATATAAGATAGATAGATATATATATATAAACTTTACCTGTTCACCACCATCTCTTATCTTCCCGCACCCAAAACCTTGATCTTTTCTACCCCCGTTAATTCACCCCAGATACACTTTTTAGAAATTCCAAATTCTTTCCTGGAAGTCCGTGCAGTGTCCATATGTTTTATACCTTTCGCACCTCCCCCAAGCCCTCTCCCTCCCAAAGTTCTCTCGATGTCCCTGCTCTGAAATGTTGTGTTTGTGTCCTTCCCCCTCTCTCTCAATCTTGCCTACCGCTCCCCTTATTTTGTGTTTTTTTGTGTTGGTTTGACTTTTTGTGTGGTTAATGTTAACTCTTTCACGAGTGTCGATCTTGTATACAAAAAAAAAATTCATGCTGTAAAGGCCAACAGTATTCGCCCATCATGTTTGGATTGAATCGGCCTTGATATCGAGTCTCCATGATGGCAATTTCCTGGTGAAACCTTCCCCCCATGTTCATCACTGACATCGCCAATATTTTGTGGAAAGAAGTCCAGATGAGAATGGAAGAAATGTATCTTGAGTGACATTCGAGCACCGAGTGCCGGGTAACTCTTCAACATCTTGTCCACAAGCTCTTCATAATTTGGTGTTCGAAAATTTCCAAGGTAATTGTTAGCAAGAGCCACAAAGCTATCCCAAGCAAGGCTTTCCAGCTCAGATAGTCTCGTTACAAAGTCCTGATTAGTGAGTGCAAGAGAAATTTCGGCTGTGGCTGATATTCCTATGGTATGCTTGTTCTCAAAAACTGGATGTGCTCGTGAAAATGGGATATCACAATCGAAATCTACAGGTTCATGTTGGTTAGAATCACCTTAATATATACGAGAACCATAAAACTTTTAAAATGTTGTTGACCAGTGTTATTGTTGTTGTTTTTGAAGGTGGTTGCATGGCGGGCCTTGTAGGTGTAAAAAAACGTAGGGGAAAAATCACTGGAGAAAAACCTCGCTCCAAAATTCTGGGGCGGGTAGAAAATGTCAGACATCACACAAATAATCTACCTTAACGACAAGCTTTAAACTACCTTGATAAAAAAAATCTCCATTGATCAACAAACGTTAACCAAAATTCAATAACGTTTGTACAGCCTCCTTCTAAAGACTGCGTTCCCTGGTGGATGCCAATACCCAACGTTACCGGCGGAGCCATCCCAATTTATGTAATCCAAATTCCCGTGGGCCCTGTCCTTCTGGTACAGTTTAATGACATGGATCGGTGGACCTTCCCCCCCACACACACATAAACCCCAATAATCAAAAGCATTCATTCCAACCTTGCAAATCCATGGTTTAAATGTTATTACACATGTGTGATCCTCAATTCGGCAGCGGAGAGGTACCAAACAACCAAGATGGTGGGGACGCTTCAAGCTGTGGTGCCCACAGCCCAAAAACAAGTCAACCGACTCACGACTTCTTCACCCAGCCCCCTTCCCCCCTTTAACGATTCGGTCCTTGACAACCAAACAGCACCCTCGCTATACCTCCCACCGAGGAGGGTCTCCGAACCATCTAGGATCTCTCAGCCTCTCCTGGGTCGCCAAGGGTCTCCCTGCCATTGGTCGCCCAACCAGACGCCCCCTCCATTGGGTCCCCATTTCCAGACACCACTGGCTGCCAGGGACAAATGACCTCAGAAGGGGCCGCAGTCACTGCTCCTCCAGAGCTTGATCCATTCCTGTTTACATACACACCTTCCCCGCCCATAAAATCCAACACGTCATTCCCTCCCCCACTGCCATTCAATTCTTAAACACTGGTAGTGCAAAAATGGTGGTTGTGTTCATAACTGCCATGGCCTGCATACATCTTATAATCCACATTTACTCTCCAAACACAACTCAACCCTTGACACAAAACAAACATAAACAAAACAAGACAATTCTGGTTTCCAAACCGATTTACCAACCATTGGGTCACTCTCACCTGCTCCCATCTGAATTACCCATGTCCCAATTTCTGAGAAAGAACCGAAAACTTGGGACAGTAAACATCAAGGACAGCTGTAAACTTTACCTAAAGTGCAGGTCATCGCAGGTTGGTCAGGTCCAAGAGTATCATCCACCACTCCTAATTTCCCTTTTTCCCATTGGGTCAATCAATTTTCCACAAATTTTTCCCTTTTGTCCGGCTGACCTGGCAAGCATGTAGATCCGTCTCCTCCGGTGACCTCCACTACACTACTACATTTGGCTACGACAGCTCCACCCTTTACCGTGCAAGGGCTATCGGATAAGTTGAACAGCCAAACCGCCAACATAGGCCCACAAGTGTCCACGGGGATGCGACCCACCATTAATCATTTGGCCCCCTGTGAGGACAACGTCTCCACTAGCCCAAGCTGGCCAATGTGGTGAGCACCTTTTTTTTTTTTTGGTTTTTTTTTGTATACAAGATCGAGGCTCGTGAAAGAGCTAACATTAATCACACAAAAAGACAAACCGACACACAAAACACAAAAAACAAGGGGAGCGGTAGACAAGATGGGGAGAGAGGGGGAAGGACACAAAAGAGAGGGGGAAGGACACAAACACAACATTTGAGAGCAGGGACATCGGGAGGACTTGGGGGGAGGTGGGAGAGGATTAAAACATATGAACACTGCAAGGACTCTGGGGTGAATTACCGGGGGTAGAAAAGATCAAGGTTTTCGATGGGGGAAGATAAGAGATGGTGGTGAACAGCTGTTTTAAAGACCTGGAGTGAGGAGTGGGATTGAAGGGAGTGGGGGAGTTTGTTCCAGAGGCGGGAGAAAAGGGGAATGAAAGAGTGAAGGTGAGCAGAGAGCCTAGACTTTGGCAGTTTAACCAGAAGAGGGTTGCAGGCAGATCTTGTGCGACCTGAAGGAATATTGGGGGGACAGAGCACAGAGAGAGCTGGGGGAGCAAGGCCGGAGAGGAGTCGGTAGAAGACAGAAAGACCACCAACCTGCCTGCGGTGAGTGAGTGAAAGGCCCTCGGCGTTGACTACATCGCAGGAGATTCCAATGATTCTGAAAGCTTTGGCCTCAACAGCGTGAAGCCGAGCAAGGTGTGAGGCAGGAGCACCAGCCCAGAGGGGGGAACAGTATTCCATTGAGCTGCGGATGAAAGCCTTGTATGTGGTGAGGAGCTCAGGTGTGCCAAGGAAGGACTTCGCACGACGGAGGATGCCCAGTCGGCGACTGGCTTTGGAGGCCAGCTTGGAAATGTGGTTTTCCCAAGAAATATCATGGCAGATAGTGAGACCCAAAAGCTTGAGCGACAGAACTTCTTGGAGAGGATTGTTGAGAAAGTAGATGGGAGGGTTGTCCAGTCGGTCCTTTCGGAGAGACATTGTAAGAGTGTGAGATTTGTCAGGATTGAAAGACATGTTCCACTTGTTTGACCAGTCTGTGATTTTGTCCAGGTCTGCAGAGAGTGAGGAGGCTGCAGACTGCCGATCTGAGGGATGAGGAATGGAGCGACAGAGAGTAGAGTCGTCAGCAAAGAGATGGAGAGGATTTTCAAGAGAGTCAGAGAGATCATTGATGAAGACCAGAAAAAGCACAGGGCCCAGAACACTACCTTGGGGAACTCCAGCCTGAACAGGAAGAGGAGATGAGAGAAACCCATTCAGGGCCACACGTTGACTACGACCAGAGAGGAAGTCCGCCAGCCATGCGTGGAGATTTCCATGGATACCAAAGGAGGAGAGTTTGGAGAGCAGAGCAGGGTGCCAGACCGTATCGAAGGCACGTGAAATGTCAAGGGAGACAGCTCTAATTTCCTGTTTGGCATTGAGGACCTCCATCCATTGTTGAGAAAGCAGAAGCAGCATGTCCAGAGTAGAGTGACCAGGTCTGAAACCAAATTGATGATCAGAGATCAAGCCATTGGAGAAGAGGAAAGATTTAATATCTGAAGCAATGATGGATTCCATGACTTTGCTGATAATTGGGAGAAGGCTGATTGGTCTGTAGTTGCTGGGATCTGTTTTTGCACCTTTTTTGTGCAAAGCGGTGATGTTGGCTGATTTCCAAGCAGATGGCAGATGACCTTGAGCAAAAGAGAGGGTGAAGAGAACAGAAAGAGGGAGTGAAAGTGCAGAAGAACATGATTTTAGGACCCGTGGGCTGATGCCGTCAGGACCAGTTGCAGAATCAGAGTCGAGGGTTGACAGAAACTTTTCCACCTTGTCAGGAGGAAAGGACACAGAGTCCAGGAGCAGCTGGGAACGACTGGGTACGGTGGGTACAGAGAGGGATGGGTTTGGGACACAAGATTTAGAGGCAAACACAGAGTTGAGGCATTCAGCTTTTTCACGTGCGGAGTCAGCCATTAAGCCGTTTGAGGTGAGGGAGGGGATGGAGGGGGAACAAACACCAGAAACAGATTTGACCAGACGCCACCAGGATTTGGAAGAGGGAGACAGATAAGAGAGTTCAGTCTTGAGAATGGTGAGATATTGTTTCCTGGCTCTCCTGAGGGTGGACACACACTTGTTTCGGGCTTTGTGAAAGGACACCTGTTGCCAACTCTGCCATTGCAATGGCTTCGGACCTGGGGGGCACGGTCACAGTGTGTGATATGTCCAGCCACACCCCCTGCACCTCCTAGTCATCCCCCATTCCAACCAATTGCAGCCTCTCAGTACCCAACGACATGTGACCTCGCCCAAGGTCAAGTTGACTCGTGTTCCACCAGGAAACTCAATCCCAGAAGACATTGGTCACACACCTCGGCCACCGAAGACACCACATTGACCTCCAGACTGCCCAACTTTATGGCCACAACCACCCAACCCAATAATGGAGCCATCGCTCCCTTAGCCAGTTGGAGGATGGGTCCTGCTACCCTATATATTTTGTCCCAGCCTCCAACACTTTGGTCTTCCACACCTGGATCAATAATGGTGCCACTGTGCAGTGTCCACCATGGCCTCACAAAGATAAGAGATGGTGGTGATCAGCTGTTTTAAAGACCTGGGGGGAGGAGAGGGATTGAAGAGAGTGTGGGAGTTTGTGGGATATTTGGGGGATAGAGCACAGACAGAGCAGGGGGAGCTAGGCCAGAGAAGAGTCGGTAGAAGAGAGAAACACCACCAACCTGCCTGCGGTGAGAGAGAAAAAGGCCCACAGAATCAGCTTCATCGTGGGAGGTACCAATGATTCTGAATGCTTTGGTTTCAACCGCGTGAAGCCGAGCAAGGTGTGAGGACCCAAAATTAATTGGAGCGTGCCCAGACCCCAAAGACCCTGAGGACCCAAAACACCCCAAAGACCCAAAACACCCCAAATATCCAAAACACCCTGAAGACCCCGAAGACCCTTAAATACCCAGAAGAACCAAAATATTTCAAAGACTCTTAAAGACTCAGAGGAAACAAAAGCCCCTGAAGACACCAAAGACCCCAAATTCCCAAAAACAACCCAAAGACCCAAAATACCCTTAAAGGCTCAGAGGATCCAAAAGTCCCTGAAGACCCAAAACACCATGAACACCCAAAAGACACTGAAATGGTCAAAGATGCCTATCCCTCTGAAACGATGCGTGATGAGGGGTGCGGAGCGCACTGAGTCACGCGGGTCTTGCTAATAGGCAACAATTTACAGTTGAAAAATCTCTAATTCCTCATTGAGACCTATCAGCCATGGAGTTCTTCAAGGATATATACTTGGGCCTCTTCTTTACCTTCACCACGAAAGGTGGATGGATGTTATGTTTTCACCCAAGTCTGTCTGTTTGTCTGTCTGTTTGTCTGTCTGCTTGTCTGTCCGTTTGTGAACAATATACCTTAAAAAGATGTGGACGGATTTGGACGAAACTTGTTGGACATGTGTGTGTGTGTGTGTGTGATAAGGAAGAATCGATTCAATTTTGATGAAGATCCAGATCCGGATCCGGCTAGTAGAAAATTTTAAGTGATTCTTCACCATTGGGAGATTGGGCCAAAGACTACACAAAGCAGAATATCTCAAAAAGTTGTGAACGGATGATTTTGATGAAATGTAAATTCCATATTGTGATTTTCTGTTCTACTCTGGGATACAAAACGTCAACTGTTCACCTGGCGGAGGTATGCTCTCTACTGAGTGCCGTTCTAGTTTCTTATTATATGTTAATGACCTACATACTTGTTCTTCTTCATTATTTCTTTTTGTTTTTGCTGATGATACAACTGTCATCTATTGCAATCCTCTTTGATCAACATTCTCAATAATGAACTCACTAAGGTTTCTTCCTGGCTTAAATCAAACAAACTCTCTATAAATCCCAATAAAACCAAGTGTATGTTTTTATGAAATCCACCAAACCTCTGTCTGACACTATTTCCTCTGTCTATATGGACAATGAACCCATTACTTTTATTCATTCGACGAAATTTCTCGGTGTTCTCCTGGATGACAAACTTTGCTGGTCGAATCATATTTTATCGATTGCTCAGATTATTTCTCGAAACACGAACTTTCTGTCTAAACTTCGAACCTTCCTTCCTCCTTATGTTTTATTGCCCCTCTATAATACCTGAATCCTCCCTCGCCTGAACTATTGTAACATTGTCTGGGCACGCTCCAGTTACAATCAGCGACACTCACTCTCAGTTATTGAAAATCGCGCTGTCAGGATCTGCACCTTCTCTCACCCACGTGACCAAACTGCACCTCTTTTGACCAAACTCAACACATTGACACTTTGTCTCATTCATAAATTACATCCAGGGATATTCATGTATAAACAAATTAACAAACTTCTTCCACAAGTTTTTTGATCTTACTTTACAGTTGTCCATGATATCCACTCTCATTTCACGAGAGATCACAACATAACTTATTCCCACCTTTTACCCGCACATCTTACTCCATGAATTCTCTCCGTTATTTTGTGCCACGTGTTTGGAATATAATTCATGGAGCAGTGAAGGCCCCAGTCGTCTGTGAGTGGGTTTAACTCTTCCTTTAAACAAAGTTTGATCAAGCATTATTGTTTGTTTCCTTTCCACACGTTCATTTCTTATTCAATTTTGCAAGTCTCGCCTTATTGTTATTTCATTATTTTTATTTGTTTATTCTGGTTATTGTTAATCATTGTATTTTTCACGATTTCCCCTTCATTTTTTACCATTCGGCATCCTAATCTAATTTATCGTTTGTCATTTATATTGTTAATCCAGCGTCATATCGATGCAAGCCTTGGTTTCTGAACATGCCTCCATATTTGCTTCCATTATACATTACTAGGGCGTGCCCGCACGTACGTGCTTGCCCGTACGTGCTTGCCCGTACGTGCGTGCAAAAAAACATGCGTGCAAACAACAACAACAAAAAAAAACTTTGAAACCACGTGGCAGTAACGACCACAGAACCCCCCCTCTATTTACATGAAATGGTTTGGTCCATTCGCAAAGCCAAAGTGAACCCCCCCCCCCCTCTATTTACATGAAATGGTTTGGTCCATTCGCAAAGCCAAAGCGAACGGCTTGCGAGTACGGTGACCATACCTTGGGAACCACTTGTCCGATTAATTTCAAACCTTGAAAAGGCACATCCTCGGGTCCCCAGCAATATACCTGGCAAGTTTCAAGTATATCGGACCGGTAGTTGTCGAGAAACAGCGGTCGCATACAGACAGACAGACAGACACACACAGAGATTACTGGAATTATAGATAGATGTTGATTATATCCCAATGAGTTTTTTAAATTCCGAAGTATTACTTCTGTGAACGATCTTCAAAATGTGTTTCAGGTTCAACCCTCGACGGCTGGGTTCGAATCCCGACCCAGATATAAACTGCCGTTCAGGTGTTTCGCAGGCAGGTGATTCATCAAGGTGTTCTTCTTCATTCCACGGATGGTCGTAAAGCCGGACGTCCTCTGTGCTAGCATTAATTGGTGAACGTTAAATATCCCACGGTGTCCTTCAGGAAGAGCAGGTAACCCACCTGGAGTGTCATTGATAGATCTCGCCTTGAGGGCACCACCTATTTGTTCACGGTTTTGTCTCCCGATAGGTACCAGGTAAGTATGATTTGTTCATCACAGGACATGATGCGACACCTCAGGATTCCGTCCACGCGTGATGACGCGACCTTTAACTTTGTGACGTCACCAAGCCTGTTGTTGAATCGTTATTTTATCTCTCGATTGTTACGTCATCACAATAATCTTTTGCTTTGCGATTCGTTCGCAAAGGTGACATGAAAATACCACCAGGTGTACATCCTGATGTGAACAGAGAATTCTCCTCCGGTAAGTTTGTTGTGAATCGGACAGTTTTGTTTAATTTACTATTTTAATTTGATTAAGCGAACAGTTCGTTATCTTGTCGAACAGTTTGTTATCTTGTCAAACAGTTTGTTATCTTGTCAAACAGTTTGTTATCTTGTCAAACAGTTTGTTATCTTGTCAAACAGTTTGTTATCTTGTCAAACAGTTTATCTTGTCAAACAGTTTGTTATCTTGTCGAAGTTTGTTATCTTTTCGAACAGTTTGTTATCTTGTCGAACAGTTTGTTATCTTGTCGAAGTTTGTTATCTTGTCGAACAGTTTGTTATCTTGTCGAACAGTTTGTTATCTTGTCGAAGTTTGTTATCTTGTCGAACAGTTTGTTATCTTGTCGAACAGTTTGTTATCTTGTCGAAGTTTGTTATCTTGTCGAACAGTTTGTTATCTTGTCGAACAGTTTGTTATCTTGTAGAACAGTTTGTTATCTTGTCGAACAGTAAGGTATCATTCTAATACAAGTTTAATGAATCACTGGTATGAATGTCTAATGTTTGTCCATTTAATATATTTTCAGGTAACCTATTGAGGAGGTGACTTGTTGGATGATGTACGAACGAGGAAACGTTAAATCACATGTCAGAAGTTACCCCTGAGACGTTGCAAAAAGTTACCCTTAAAAGGATCCCAGCACTCTACTGTGCAGTGGAGAACAAAACTGATGATGTAGCATTTTGTGTGAGAAGAATTGAATGAAGAAGAAGAACAAATTGTTGAGAAGGTACCTGTATGTCATGTCACATGTGGAAATTGTGAAAGGGTGAAATCATCACGTGTCCAACACATGTGACAAAAATGCAGCAATGAACTCTGGGATCATCAGGTGTAGATCCACCTTGGGTCATCCGGTACTAAATCCATAGACCATAGAAATCAGTGCTTTGTTTTAGTCAGGCTAACGATGTTTTTTCGTTCAAAATTTTGGTAGATTAGCAAAACTATACATTTTTGGAATAATCAGAGCATGAGGAATCCAAAAATTAATGTTTACATTTGCGTAGACACCTTTGCGAAAATGACACTCAGGACAGTGATGAAGATCTGTAAAAGCATATTCCTGAACGGTATAGACCTCGTAGATCCTGTGTATAGGACTTATAGTTCAATCTGATACTACCTATAACTTCCTATAACAACCTATAACTTCAAAGGACTTGCAATATCATGTATTATGTAATACAGTTATATCACAAATATAAAGACAATGGTTTTCAATTACCTTTGTTTGTTGCTTTTCTATAATCCTAAGCACCATTTTGAGGCCTGTATTGGATTTCTTCACCCAGAAAACATGGGATTAGCATATTTAATTAAGTCTCTAGGTTGACTAGAAGCCGAGATCGCGCAAAATATGTATTTTATGGCGGCCATTTTCAAAATCCAAAATGGCGGCCATGCAGGTGTCTGTGCAAATGCCAACATTGATTTTCAGATTCTCCATGCTCTGAAGATTCCAAAAATGTACAGGTTTGCTAATCCCAAAATTTTGAAAGAAATTATATTTGTTAACATAGTGAACCTGACTATCTTCATCACTGTCCTGAGTGTCATTTTCGCAAAGGTGTCTACGCAAATGTAAACATTAATTTTTGGATTCCTCATGCTCTGAATATTCCAAAAATGTATAGTTTTGCTAATCTACCAAAATTTTGAACGAAATTATATTTGTTAACATAGTGAACCTGACTATTTGTGTGAAGGAACGAGATCACACAGGTGAACATCAACTACTACCTGTGAGTACAAAGGATAATCGACAAATGTGATATGGGAGCAAGAAAAGGTACTCAGTGATGATGATATGGTACACCGTATCCAGGTATATGGCAACAATTGTGGTGACGTGATTGATAATGAGTTCAGGTTCCAAAGTCCTGTGTGTGTACAAATATGACAAAGTCTCACCTGCAGATGAAACACACCTGTGATCCAGTACATGATGATACTCTGCAGTGGTTCACCTCTAACAAAGATCGTAACTTATCTGAAGACCCGAACACAATCATCTTTCTGAGTTCACTTCACCGCAAATACAGGTGCTGGTTGTCCGTACCTAGTATAGTGAATACCACTTTATACAGGTGCTCCATTCTCAAAAAGGAATGAAGAATACGACGCACACCGTGGATCAAAGGTCATGATAGAACCACAAAAAGGTAAATCTTCTATCATTTGTTCATCAGATATGTCAACAGGTTATCTTCTATCAAAGGTTACCTGCCTGAAGAAACGTGCAGAGGAAAGTGGTGCGAATCCACAACCACAGGTGCTAAGCCTGAAAAGAACGTTATCTTCCACCATTCTGCTAAATCATTCCGGAATGATGTGAAGGACACCTGTGAGAAACTGAGAAAAAGAAGAACCCAGAAGATGATCCATCGCTGTTTATTCAACGCTGTGATTCTGCACCTGAATGTGTACCTGTGTCCCTCTACAATCACGTGGCCTGGATGGTAAATGATGCAACTCCAGAGATGATCGAGTCAGACTTAAATTGGAACTGAATGAGAGAAATCAGGAAAAGTCCTCAATATAGATCAAGGTATTTGTGCACCTGTTGCAGGTATCCCCACGAGCATTTCACACCTTAAAACAAACCAGGAGTAAAGAAGGAGTTTAAATATTGAACCGTTTTATCAATATCATCAGGTATCAAATAGCCAAATATGTATCGCTTCCATGTCATGGACTAGTCAGGTGGACCAGGAACAAGGTGAGCTCTTGATTCCCACAAACCATAAAAGTGGAAATTTCACTCAAAGTGCCATTGGTAACCTGGACTTCCATGAACACAAGGGAAGGCACAACAACGTGTGGCACTACCCACAACATCTACCAACATTCAGGTAACGATGATGAGGTGTTGAAAGCTGTTACATCAGGACCATGAACCAAAACACCTGGTGAGCTCCATGGGCAGGAATTCAGCTCTTCCAGACTAAGGTGAGTGGTCTAACCTTGAGAGATCGACAGCAAAGTCGTTCCTTGTTTGGCCGGAAACTTGTACAAGAACCAAGAGATACCAATGTGTCTTGCGTCCATCAAAATGGTCCTCGTACCAAAAAGGTGTGTGGAAGCTGAAAGAGCTGCCAGGTGGGAACAGCACCTTGAGGTATAAACATGCTGCCACACCTGATATCTACTGGACACAGTAAACACGTGGCAGGTATCCCACAATACCTGATGGTGATGAAGAAGCATCGACCACCAGATATAGGTGCAGAATTCCAACAGGTACATTTCACTGTGAGTGAAACCAGCGGGAAGTTCAATGGTGTTTGGACTGACGAGGCTTCAGAACAGAACCAGGTATGGTGTTTAATGATGGATTCTTCTTCTTCTTTTGAATGCGGCACAAGGTGTCGGGGCAGCATCATTGACTGAGTGCAGGGACCTCTGCAGGTTACGGTGGATTTGTTCTGTAATTTGTTCAGGATGCCGGCGATAGCTCACCTGCTCTTCATGAAGGATACCTTGGGATCTTTAACATTCAACAACGATTGTCGGGAGACGGGATTCCTGTTTAACGTTCATCCGAGGGATGGTACTCGCATTAATGGATCATCCCACCTGTGAAACACCGGGATGAGCCCCTACCGCACATTGATGGATCATCCTACCTGTGAAACACTGGGATGAGCCCCTACCGCACATTGATAGATCATCCTACCTGTGAAACACCGGGATGAGCCCCCTACCGCGCATTGACGGATCATCCTTCCTGTGAAACACTGGGATGAGCCCCCTACCGCTCATTGATGGATCATCCTACCTGTGAAACACCATGATGAGCCCCTATCGCACATTGATGGATCATCCTACCTTTGAAACACCGGGATGAGCCCCATACCACGCATTGACAGATCATCCTCCCTGTGAAACACCATGATGAGCCCCCTACCGCGCATGGATGGATCATCCTACCTGCTGTGAAACACCGGGATGAGCCCCCTACAGCGCACTGATGGATCGTCCTACCTGTGAAACACCGTGAGTGTTGAAAAACCACTTTTCGCACTTGTGTTGGTGCAGGAAACCACTTTTGCACTTGTGTTAGTGTTGAAAAACCACTTTTCGCACTTGTGTTAGTGTTGAAAAACCACTTTTCGCACTTGTGTTGTTGCAGGAAACCACTTTTGCACTTGTATTATTGTGGAAAAAACACTTTTTGCACTTGTGATAGTGTTGAAAAACCACTTTTCGCACTTGTGTTGGTGCAGGAAACCACTTTTGCACTTGTATTAGTGTGGAAAAAACACTTTTGCACTTGTTATAGTGTTGAAAAACCACTTTTCGCACTTGTGTTAGTGTTGAAAAACCACTTTTCGCACTTGTGTTGTTGCAGGAAACCACTTTTGCACTTGTATTAGTGTGGAAAAAACACTTTTTGCACTTGTGATAGTGTTGAAAAACCACTTTTCGCACTTGTGTTGGTGCAGGAAACCACTTTTGCACTTGTATTAGTGTGGAAAAACCACTTTTCGCACTTGTGTTAGTGTTGAAAAACCACTTTTCGCACATGTGTTTGTGTTGAAAAACCACTTTTCGCACTTGTGTTAGTGTTGAAAAACAACATTTCGCACTTGTGTTGGTGCAGGAAACCACCTTTGCACTTGTATTAGTGTGGAAAAAACACTTTTTGCACTTGTGATAGTGTTGAAAAACCACTTTTCGCACTTGTGTTAGTGTTGAAAAACCACTTTTCGCACTTGTGTTGGTGCAGCAAACCACTTTTGCACTTGTATTAGTGTGGAAAAAACAATTTTGCACTTGTGATAGTGTTGAAAAACCACTTTTCGCACTTGTGTTAGTGTTGAAAAACCACTTTTCGCACTTGTGTTTGTGAAGGAAACCACTTTTGCACTTGTATTAGTGTGGAAAAAACACTTTTTGCACTTATGATAGTGTTGAAAAATCACTTTTTGCACTTGTGTTAGTGTTGAAAAACCACTTTTCGCACTTGTGTTGGTGCAGGAAACCACTTTTGCACTTGTATTAGTGTGGAAAACCACTTTTCGCACTTGTGTTAGTGTTGAAAAACCACTTTTCGCACTTGTGTTGGTGCAGGAAACCACTTTTGCACTTGTATTAGTGTGGAAAAACCACTTTTCGCACATGTTTTAGTGCAGGAAACCACTTTTGCACTTGTATTAGTGTGGAAAAACACTTTTCGCACTTGTGTAGTGTTGAAAAACGACTTTTCGCACTTGTGTTGGTGCAGGAAACCACTTTTGCACTTGTATTAGTGTGGAAAACCACTTTTCGCACTTGTGTTAGTGTTGAAAAACCACTTTTGGCACTTGTGATAGTGTTGAAAAACCACTTTTCGCATTTGTGTTAGTGTTGAAAAACCACTTTTCGCACTTGTGTTGGTGCAGGAAACCACTTTTGCACTTGTATTAGTGTGGAAAACCACTTTTCGCACTTGTGTTAGTGTTGAAAAACCACTTTTCGCACTTGTGTTAGTGTTGAAAAACCACTTTTCGCACTTGTGTTGGTGCAGGAAACCACTTTTGCATTTGTTTTCGTGTGGAAAAAACACTTTTCGCACTTGTGTTAGTGTTGAAAAACCACTTTTCGCACTTGTGTTAGTGTTGAAAAACCACTTTTCGCACTTGTGTTAGTGTTGAAAAACCACTTTTCGCACTTGTGTTGGTGCAGGAAACCACTTTTGCACTTGTATTAGTGTGGAAAACCACTTTTCGCACTTGTGTTAGTGTTGAAAAACCACTTTTCGCACTTGTGTTAGTGTTGAAAAACCACTTTTCGCACTTGTGTTAGTGTTGAAAAAACACTTTTCGCACTTGTGTTAGTGTTGAAAAACCACTTTTCGCACTTGTGTTGGTGCAGGAAACCACTTTTGCACTTGTATTAGTGTGGAAAAACCACTTTTCGCACTTGTGTTAGTGTTGAAAAACGACTTTTCGCACTTGTATTGGTGCAGGAAACCACTTTTGCACTTGTGTTGGTGCAGGAAACCACTTTTGCACTTGTATTAGTGTGGAAAAAACACTTTTTGCACTTGTGATAGTGTTGAAAAACCACTTTTTGCACTTGTGATAGTGTTCAAAAGCCACTTTACGCACTTGTGTTGGTGCAGGAAACCACTTTTGCACTTGTATTAGTGTGGAAAAACCACTTTTCGCACTTGTGTTAGTGTTGAAAAACCACTTTTCGCACTTGTGTTAGTGTTGAAAAACCACTTTTCGCACTTGTGTTGGTGCAGGAAACCACCTTTGCATTTGTTTTAGTGTGGAAAAAACACTTTTCGCACTTGTGTTAGTGTTGAAAAACCACTTTTCGCACTTGTGTTAGTGTTGAAAAACCACTTTTCGCACTTGTGTTGGTGCAGGAAACCACTTTTGCACTTGTGTTGGTGCAAGAAACCACTTTTGCACTTGTGTTAGTGTGGAAAAAACACTTTTCGCACTTGTGTTAGTGTTGAAAAACCACTTTTTGCACTTGTGTTGGTGCAGGAAACCACTTTTGCACTTGTATTAGTGTGGAAAAAACACTTTTTGCACTTGTGATAGTGTTGAAAAACCACTTTTCGCACTTGTGTTAGTGTTGAAAAACCACTTTTCGCACTTGTGTTGTTGCAGGAAACCACTTTTGCACTTGTATTAGTGTGGAAAAAACACTTTTTGCACTTGTGATAGTGTTGAAAAACCACTTTTCGCACTTGTGTTAGTGTTGAAAAACCACTTTTCGCACTTGTGTTCGTACAGGAAACCACTTTTGCACTTGTATTAGTGTGGAAAAAACACTTTTCGCACTTGTGTTAGTGTTGAAAAACCACTTTTCGCACTTGTGTTGGTGCAGGAAACCACTTTTGCACTTGCATTAGTGTGGAAAAAACACTTTTGCACTTGTTATAGTGTTGAAAAAACCACTTTTCGCACTTGTGTTAGTGTTGAAAAACCACTTTTCGCACTTGTGTTGTTGCAGGAAACCACTTTTGCACTTGTATTAGTGTGGAAAAAACACTTTTTGCACTTGTGATAGTGTTGAAAAACCACTTTTCGCACTTGTGTTGGTGCAGGAAACCACTTTTGCACTTGTATTAGTGTGGAAAAATCACTTTTCGCACTTGTGTTAGTGTTGAAAAACCACTTTTCGCACATGTGTTTGTGTTGAAAAACCACTTTTCGCACTTGTGTTAGTGTTGAAAAACAACATTTCGCACTTGTGTTGGTGCAGGAAACCACCTTTGCACTTGCATTAGTGTGGAAAAAACACTTTTTGCACTTGTGATAGTGTTGAAAAACCACTTTTCGCACTTGTGTTAGTGTTGAAAAACCACTTTTCGCACTTGTGTTGGTGCAGCAAACCACTTTTGCACTTGTATTAGTGTGGAAAAAACAATTTTGCACTTGTGATAGTGTTGAAAAACCACTTTTCGCACTTGTGTTAGTGTTGAAAAACCACTTTTCGCACTTGTGTTTGTGAAGGAAACCACTTTTGCACTTGTATTAGTGTGGAAAAAACACTTTTTGCACTTGTGATAGTGTTGAAAAACCACTTTTTGCACTTGTGTTAGTGTTGAAAAACCACTTTTCGCACTTGTGTTGGTGCAGGAAACCACTTTTGCACTTGTATTAGTGTGGAAAACCACTTTTCGCACTTGTGTTAGTGTTGAAAAACCACTTTTCGCACTTGTGTTGGTGCAGGAAACCACTTTTGCACTTGTATTAGTGTGGCAAAACCACTTTTCGCACATGTTTTAGTGCAGGAAACCACTTTTGCACTTGTATTAGTGTGGAAAAACACTTTTCGCACTTGTGTAGTGTTGAAAAACGACTTTTCGCACTTGTGTTGGTGCAGGAAACCACTTTTGCACTTGTATTAGTGTGGAAAACCACTTTTCGCACTTGTGTTAGTGTTGAAAAACCACTTTTGGCACTTGTGATAGTGTTGAAAAACCACTTTTCGCATTTGTGTTAGTGTTGAAAAACCACTTTTCGCACTTGTGTTGGTGCAGGAAACCACTTTTGCACTTGTATTAGTGTGGAAAACCACTTTTCGCACTTGTGTTAGTGTTGAAAAACCACTTTTCGCACTTGTGTTAGTGTTGAAAAACCACTTTTCGCACTTGTGTTGGTGCAGGAAACCACTTTTGCATTTGTTTTCGTGTGGAAAAAACACTTTTCGCACTTGTGTTAGTGTTGAAAAACCACTTTTCGCACTTGTGTTAGTGTTGAAAAACCACTTTTCGCACTTGTGTTAGTGTTGAAAAACCACTTTTCGCACTTGTGTTGGTGCAGGAAACCACTTTTGCACTTGTATTAGTGTGGAAAACCACTTTTCGCACTTGTGTTAGTGTTGAAAAACCACTTTTCGCACTTGTGTTAGTGTTGAAAAACCACTTTTCGCACTTGTGTTAGTGTTGAAAAAACACTTTTCGCACTTGTGTTAGTGTTGAAAAACGACTTTTCGCACTTGTGTTGGTGCAGGAAACCACTTTTGCACTTGTATTAGTGTGGAAAAACCACTTTTCGCACTTGTGTTAGTGTTGAAAAACGACTTTTCGCACTTGTATTGGTGCAGGAAACCACTTTTCGCACTTGTGTTGTTGCAGGAAACCACTTTTGCACTTGTATTATTGTGGAAAAAACACTTTTTGCACTTGTGATAGTGTTGAAAAACCACTTTTCGCACTTGTGTTGGTGCAGGAAACCACTTTTGCACTTGTATTAGTGTGGAAAAAACACTTTTGCACTTGTTATAGTGTTGAAAAACCACTTTTCGCACTTGTGTTAGTGTTGAAAAACCACTTTTCGCACTTGTGTTGTTGCAGGAAACCACTTTTGCACTTGTATTAGTGTGGAAAAAACACTTTTTGCACTTGTGATAGTGTTGAAAAACCACTTTTCGCACTTGTGTTGGTGCAGGAAACCACTTTTGCACTTGTATTAGTGTGGAAAAACCACTTTTCGCACTTGTGTTTGTGTTGAAAAACCACTTTTCGCACTTGTGTTGGTGCAGGAAACCACTTTTGCACTTGTATTAGTGTGGAAAAACCACTTTTCGCACTTGTGTTAGTGTTGAAAAACGACTTTTCGCACTTGTATTGGTGCAGGAAACCACTTTTGCACTTGTGTTGGTGCAGGAAACCACTTTTGCACTTGTATTAGTGTGGAAAAAACACTTTTTGCACTTGTGATAGTGTTGAAAAACCACTTTTTGCACTTGTGATAGTGTTCAAAAGCCACTTTACGCACTTGTGTTGGTGCAGGAAACCACTTTTGCACTTGTATTAGTGTGGAAAAACCACTTTTCGCACTTGTGTTAGTGTTGAAAAACCACTTTTCGCACTTGTGTTAGTGTTGAAAAACCACTTTTCGCACTTGTGTTGGTGCAGGAAACCACCTTTGCATTTGTTTTAGTGTGGAAAAAACACTTTTCGCACTTGTGTTAGTGTTGAAAAACCACTTTTCGCACTTGTGTTAGTGTTGAAAAACCACTTTTCGCACTTGTGTTGGTGCAGGAAACCACTTTTGCACTTGTGTTGGTGCAAGAAACCACTTTTGCACTTGTGTTAGTGTGGAAAAAACACTTTTCGCACTTGTGTTAGTGTTGAAAAACCACTTTTTGCACTTGTGTTGGTGCAGGAAACCACTTTTGCACTTGTATTAGTGTGGAAAAAACACTTTTTGCACTTGTGATAGTGTTGAAAAACCACTTTTCGCACTTGTGTTAGTGTTGAAAAACCACTTTTCGCACTTGTGTTGTTGCAGGAAACCACTTTTGCACTTGTATTAGTGTGGAAAAAACACTTTTTGCACTTGTGATAGTGTTGAAAAACCACTTTTCGCACTTGTGTTAGTGTTGAAAAACCACTTTTCGCACTTGTGTTCGTACAGGAAACCACTTTTGCACTTGTATTAGTGTGGAAAAAACACTTTTCGCACTTGTGTTAGTGTTGAAAAACCACTTTTCGCACTTGTGTTGGTGCAGGAAACCACTTTTGCACTTGCATTAGTGTGGAAAAAACACTTTTGCACTTGTTATAGTGTTGAAAAACCACTTTTCGCACTTGTGTTAGTGTTGAAAAACCACTTTTCGCACTTGTGTTGTTGCAGGAAACCACTTTTGCACTTGTATTAGTGTGGAAAAAACACTTTTTGCACTTGTGATAGTGTTGAAAAACCACTTTTCGCACTTGTGTTGGTGCAGGAAACCACTTTTGCACTTGTATTAGTGTGGAAAAATCACTTTTCGCACTTGTGTTAGTGTTGAAAAACCACTTTTCGCACATGTGTTTGTGTTGAAAAACCACTTTTCGCACTTGTGTTAGTGTTGAAAAACAACATTTCGCACTTGTGTTGGTGCAGGAAACCACCTTTGCACTTGCATTAGTGTGGAAAAAACACTTTTTGCACTTGTGATAGTGTTGAAAAACCACTTTTCGCACTTGTGTTAGTGTTGAAAAACCACTTTTCGCACTTGTGTTGGTGCAGCAAACCACTTTTGCACTTGTATTAGTGTGGAAAAAACAATTTTGCACTTGTGATAGTGTTGAAAAACCACTTTTCGCACTTGTGTTAGTGTTGAAAAACCACTTTTCGCACTTGTGTTTGTGAAGGAAACCACTTTTGCACTTGTATTAGTGTGGAAAAAACACTTTTTGCACTTGTGATAGTGTTGAAAAACCACTTTTTGCACTTGTGTTAGTGTTGAAAAACCACTTTTCGCACTTGTGTTGGTGCAGGAAACCACTTTTGCACTTGTATTAGTGTGGAAAACCACTTTTCGCACTTGTGTTAGTGTTGAAAAACCACTTTTCGCACTTGTGTTGGTGCAGGAAACCACTTTTGCACTTGTATTAGTGTGGCAAAACCACTTTTCGCACATGTTTTAGTGCAGGAAACCACTTTTGCACTTGTATTAGTGTGGAAAAACACTTTTCGCACTTGTGTAGTGTTGAAAAACGACTTTTCGCACTTGTGTTGGTGCAGGAAACCACTTTTGCACTTGTATTAGTGTGGAAAACCACTTTTCGCACTTGTGTTAGTGTTGAAAAACCACTTTTGGCACTTGTGATAGTGTTGAAAAACCACTTTTCGCATTTGTGTTAGTGTTGAAAAACCACTTTTCGCACTTGTGTTGGTGCAGGAAACCACTTTTGCACTTGTATTAGTGTGGAAAACCACTTTTCGCACTTGTGTTAGTGTTGAAAAACCACTTTTCGCACTTGTGTTAGTGTTGAAAAACCACTTTTCGCACTTGTGTTGGTGCAGGAAACCACTTTTGCATTTGTTTTCGTGTGGAAAAAACACTTTTCGCACTTGTGTTAGTGTTGAAAAACCACTTTTCGCACTTGTGTTAGTGTTGAAAAACCACTTTTCGCACTTGTGTTAGTGTTGAAAAACCACTTTTCGCACTTGTGTTGGTGCAGGAAACCACTTTTGCACTTGTATTAGTGTGGAAAACCACTTTTCGCACTTGTGTTAGTGTTGAAAAACCACTTTTCGCACTTGTGTTAGTGTTGAAAAACCACTTTTCGCACTTGTGTTAGTGTTGAAAAAACACTTTTCGCACTTGTGTTAGTGTTGAAAAACGACTTTTCGCACTTGTGTTGGTGCAGGAAACCACTTTTGCACTTGTATTAGTGTGGAAAAACCACTTTTCGCACTTGTGTTAGTGTTGAAAAACGACTTTTCGCACTTGTATTGGTGCAGGAAACCACTTTTCGCACTTGTGTTGTTGCAGGAAACCACTTTTGCACTTGTATTATTGTGGAAAAAACACTTTTTGCACTTGTGATAGTGTTGAAAAACCACTTTTCGCACTTGTGTTGGTGCAGGAAACCACTTTTGCACTTGTATTAGTGTGGAAAAAACACTTTTGCACTTGTTATAGTGTTGAAAAACCACTTTTCGCACTTGTGTTAGTGTTGAAAAACCACTTTTCGCACTTGTGTTGTTGCAGGAAACCACTTTTGCACTTGTATTAGTGTGGAAAAAACACTTTTTGCACTTGTGATAGTGTTGAAAAACCACTTTTCGCACTTGTGTTGGTGCAGGAAACCACTTTTGCACTTGTATTAGTGTGGAAAAACCACTTTTCGCACTTGTGTTAGTGTTGAAAAACCACTTTTCGCACATGTGTTTGTGTTGAAAAACCACTTTTCGCACTTGTGTTAGTGTTGAAAAACAACATTTCGCACTTGTGTTGGTGCAGGAAACCACCTTTGCACTTGTATTAGTGTGGAAAAAACACTTTTTGCACTTGTGATAGTGTTGAAAAACCACTTTTCGCACTTGTGTTAGTGTTGAAAAACCACTTTTCGCACTTGTGTTGGTGCAGCAAACCACTTATGCACTTGTATTAGTGTGGAAAAAACAATTTTGCACTTGTGATAGTGTTGAAAAACCACTTTTCGCACTTGTGTTAGTGTTGAAAAACCACTTTTCGCACTTGTGTTTGTGAAGGAAACCACTTTTGCACTTGTATTAGTGTGGAAAAAACACTTTTTGCACTTGTGATAGTGTTGAAAAATCACTTTTTGCACTTGTGTTAGTGTTGAAAAACCACTTTTCGCACTTGTGTTGGTGCAGGAAACCACTTTTGCACTTGTATTAGTGTGGAAAACCACTTTTCGCACTTGTGTTAGTGTTGAAAAACCACTTTTCGCACTTGTGTTGGTGCAGGAAACCACTTTTGCACTTGTATTAGTGTGGAAAAACCACTTTTCGCACATGTTTTATTGCAGGAAACCACTTTTGCACTTGTATTAGTGTGGAAAAACACTTTTCGCACTTGTGTAGTGTTGAAAAACGACTTTTCGCACTTGTGTTGGTGCAGGAAACCACTTTTGCACTTGTATTAGTGTGGAAAACCACTTTTCGCACTTGTGTTAGTGTTGAAAAACCACTTTTGGCACTTGTGATAGTGTTGAAAAACCACTTTTCGCATTTGTGTTAGTGTTGAAAAACCACTTTTCGCACTTGTGTTGGTGCAGGAAACCACTTTTGCACTTGTATTAGTGTGGAAAACCACTTTTTGCACTTGTGTTAGTGTTGAAAAACCACTTTTCGCACTTGTGTTAGTGTTGAAAAACCACTTTTCGCACTTGTGTTGGTGCAGGAAACCACTTTTGCATTTGTTTTCGTGTGGAAAAAACACTTTTCGCACTTGTGTTAGTGTTGAAAAACCACTTTTCGCACTTGTGTTAGTGTTGAAAAACCACTTTTCGCACTTGTGTTAGTGTTGAAAAACCACTTTTCGCACTTGTGTTGGTGCAGGAAACCACTTTTGCACTTGTATTAGTGTGGATAACCACTTTTCGCACTTGTGTTAGTGTTGAAAAACCACTTTTCGCACTTGTGTTAGTGTTGAAAAACCACTTTTCGCACTTGTGTTAGTGTTGAAAAAACACTTTTCGCACTTGTGTTAGTGTTGAAAAACCACTTTTCGCACTTGTGTTGGTGCAGGAAACCACTTTTGCACTTGTATTAGTGTGGAAAAACCACTTTTCGCACTTGTGTTAGTGTTGAAAAACGACTTTTCGCACTTGTATTGGTGCAGGAAACCACTTTTGCACTTGTGTTGGTGCAGGAAACCACTTTTGCACTTGTATTAGTGTGGAAAAAACACTTTTTGCACTTGTGATAGTGTTGAAAAACCACTTTTTGCACTTGTGATAGTGTTCAAAAACCACTTTACGCACTTGTGTTGGTGCAGGAAACCACTTTTGCACTTGTATTAGTGTGGAAAAACCACTTTTCGCACTTGTGTTAGTGTTGAAAAACCACTTCTCGCACTTGTGTTAGTGTTGAAAAACCACTTTTCGCACTTGTGTTGGTGCAGGAAACCACCTTTGCATTTGTTTTAGTGTGGAAAAAACACTTTTCGCACTTGTGTTAGTGTTGAAAAACCACTTTTCGCACTTGTGTTAGTGTTGAAAAACCACTTTTCGCACTTGTGTTGGTGCAGGAAACCACTTTTGCACTTGTGTTGGTGCAAGAAACCACTTTTGCACTTGTGTTAGTGTGGAAAAAACACTTTTCGCACTTGTGTTAGTGTTGAAAAACCACTTTTTGCACTTGTGTTGGTGCAGGAAACCACTTTTGCACTTGTATTAGTGTGGAAAAAACACTTTTTGCACTTGTGATAGTGTTGAAAAACCACTTTTCGCACTTGTGTTAGTGTTGAAAAACCACTTTTCGCACTTGTGTTGTTGCAGGAAACCACTTTTGCACTTGTATTAGTGTGGAAAAAACACTTTTTGCACTTGTGATAGTGTTGAAAAACCACTTTTCGCACTTGTGTTAGTGTTGAAAAACCACTTTTCGCACTTGTGTTCGTACAGGAAACCACTTTTGCACTTGTATTAGTGTGGAAAAAACACTTTTCGCACTTGTGTTAGTGTTGAAAAACCACTTTTCGCACTTGTGTTGGTGCAGGAAACCACTTTTGCACTTGTATTAGTGTGGAAAAAACACTTTTGCACTTGTTATAGTGTTGAAAAACCACTTTTCGCACTTGTGTTAGTGTTGAAAAACCACTTTTCGCACTTGTGTTGTTGCAGGAAACCACTTTTGCACTTGTATTAGTGTGGAAAAAACACTTTTTGCACTTGTGATAGTGTTGAAAAACCACTTTTCGCACTTGTGTTGGTGCAGGAAACCACTTTTGCACTTGTATTAGTGTGGAAAAACCACTTTTCGCACTTGTGTTAGTGTTGAAAAACCACTTTTCGCACATGTGTTTGTGTTGAAAAACCACTTTTCGCACTTGTGTTAGTGTTGAAAAACAACATTTCGCACTTGTGTTGGTGCAGGAAACCACCTTTGCACTTGTATTAGTGTGGAAAAAACACTTTTTGCACTTGTGATAGTGTTGAAAAACCACTTTTCGCACTTGTGTTAGTGTTGAAAAACCACTTTTCGCACTTGTGTTGGTGCAGCAAACCACTTTTGCACTTGTATTAGTGTGGAAAAAACAATTTTGCACTTGTGATAGTGTTGAAAAACCACTTTTCGCACTTGTGTTAGTGTTGAAAAACCACTTTTCGCACTTGTGTTTGTGAAGGAAACCACTTTTGCACTTGTATTAGTGTGGAAAAAACACTTTTTGCACTTGTGTTGGTGCAGGAAACCACTTTTGCACTTGTATTAGTGTGGAAAACCACTTTTCGCACTTGTGTTAGTGTTGAAAAACCACTTTTCGCACTTGTGTTAGTGTTGAAAAACCACTTTTCGCACTTGTGTTGGTGCAGGAAACCACTTTTGCATTTGTTTTCGTGTGGAAAAAACACTTTTCGCACTTGTGTTAGTGTTGAAAAACCACTTTTCGCACTTGTGTTAGTGTTGAAAAACCACTTTTCGCACTTGTGTTAGTGTTGAAAAACCACTTTTCGCACTTGTGTTGGTGCAGGAAACCACTTTTGCACTTGTATTAGTGTGGAAAACCACTTTTCGCACTTGTGTTAGTGTTGAAAAACCACTTTTCGCACTTGTGTTAGTGTTGAAAAACCACTTTTCGCACTTGTGTTAGTGTTGAAAAAACACTTTTCGCACTTGTGTTAGTGTTGAAAAACCACTTTTCGCACTTGTGTTGGTGCAGGAAACCACTTTTGCACTTGTATTAGTGTGGAAAAACCACTTTTCGCACTTGTGTTAGTGTTGAAAAACGACTTTTTGCACTTGTATTGGTGCAGGAAACCACTTTTCGCACTTGTGTTGTTGCAGGAAACCACTTTTGCACTTGTATTATTGTGGAAAAAACACTTTTTGCACTTGTGATAGTGTTGAAAAACCACTTTTCGCACTTGTGTTGGTGCAGGAAACCACTTTTGCACTTGTATTAGTGTGGAAAAAACACTTTTGCACTTGTTATAGTGTTGAAAAACCACTTTTCGCACTTGTGTTAGTGTTGAAAAACCACTTTTCGCACTTGTGTTGTTGCAGGAAACCACTTTTGCACTTGTATTAGTGTGGAAAAAACACTTTTTGCACTTGTGATAGTGTTGAAAAACCACTTTTCGCACTTGTGTTGGTGCAGGAAACCACTTTTGCACTTGTATTAGTGTGGAAAAACCACTTTTCGCACTTGTGTTAGTGTTGAAAAACCACTTTTCGCACATGTGTTTGTGTTGAAAAACCACTTTTCGCACTTGTGTTAGTGTTGAAAAACAACATTTCGCACTTGTGTTGGTGCAGGAAACCACCTTTGCACTTGTATTAGTGTGGAAAAAACACTTTTTGCACTTGTGATAGTGTTGAAAAACCACTTTTCGCACTTGTGTTAGTGTTGAAAAACCACTTTTCGCACTTGTGTTGGTGCAGCAAACCACTTTTGCACTTGTATTAGTGTGGAAAAAACAATTTTGCACTTGTGATAGTGTTGAAAAACCACTTTTCGCACTTGTGTTAGTGTTGAAAAACCACTTTTCGCACTTGTGTTTGTGAAGGAAACCACTTTTGCACTTGTATTAGTGTGGAAAAAACACTTTTTGCACTTGTGATAGTGTTGAAAAATCACTTTTGCACTTGTGTTAGTGTTGAAAAACCACTTTTCGCACTTGTGTTGGTGCAGGAAACCACTTTTGCACTTGTATTAGTGTGGAAAACCACTTTTCGCACTTGTGTTAGTGTTGAAAAACCACTTTTCGCACTTGTGTTGGTGCAGGAAACCACTTTTGCACTTGTATTAGTGTGGAAAAACCACTTTTCGCACATGTTTTAGTGCAGGAAACCACTTTTGCACTTGTATTAGTGTGGAAAAACACTTTTCGCACTTGTGTAGTGTTGAAAAACGACTTTTCGCACTTGTGTTGGTGCAGGAAACCACTTTTGCACTTGTATTAGTGTGGAAAACCACTTTTCGCACTTGTGTTAGTGTTGAAAAACCACTTTTGGCACTTGTGATAGTGTTGAAAAACCACTTTTCGCATTTGTGTTAGTGTTGAAAAACCACTTTTCGCACTTGTGTTGGTGCAGGAAACCACTTTTGCACTTGTATTAGTGTGGAAAACCACTTTTCGCACTTGTGTTAGTGTTGAAAAACCACTTTTCGCACTTGTGTTAGTGTTGAAAAACCACTTTTCGCACTTGTGTTGGTGCAGGAAACCACTTTTGCATTTGTTTTCGTGTGGAAAAAACACTTTTCGCACTTGTGTTAGTGTTGAAAAACCACTTTTCGCACTTGTGTTAGTGTTGAAAAACCACTTTTCGCACTTGTGTTAGTGTTGAAAACCACTTTTCGCACTTGTGTTGGTGCAGGAAACCACTTTTGCACTTGTATTAGTGTGGAAAACCACTTTTCGCACTTGTGTTAGTGTTGAAAAACCACTTTTCGCACTTGTGTTAGTGTTGAAAAACCACTTTTCGCACTTGTGTTAGTGTTGAAAAACCACTTTTCGCACTTGTGTTAGTGTTGAAAAAACACTTTTCGCACTTGTGTTAGTGTTGAAAAACCACTTTTCGCACTTGTGTTGGTGCAGGAAACCACTTTTGCACTTGTATTAGTGTGGAAAAACCACTTTTCGCACTTGTGTTAGTGTTGAAAAACGACTTTTCGCACTTGTATTGGTGCAGGAAACCACTTTTGCACTTGTGTTGGTGCAGGAAACCACTTTTGCACTTGTATTAGTGTGGAAAAAACACTTTTTGCACTTGTGATAGTGTTGAAAAACCACTTTTTGCACTTGTGATAGTGTTCAAAAACCACTTTACGCACTTGTGTTGGTGCAGGAAACCACTTTTGCACTTGTATTAGTGTGGAAAAACCACTTTTCGCACTTGTGTTAGTGTTGAAAAACCACTTCTCGCACTTGTGTTAGTGTTGAAAAACCACTTTTCGCACTTGTGTTGGTGCAGGAAACCACCTTTGCATTTGTTTTAGTGTGGAAAAAACACTTTTCGCACTTGTGTTAGTGTTGAAAAACCACTTTTCGCACTTGTGTTAGTGTTGAAAAACCACTTTTCGCACTTGTGTTGGTGCAGGAAACCACTTTTGCACTTGTGTTGGTGCAAGAAACCACTTTTGCACTTGTGTTAGTGTGGAAAAAACACTTTTCGCACTTGTGTTAGTGTTGAAAAACCACTTTTTGCACTTGTGTTGGTGCAGGAAACCACTTTTGCACTTGTATTAGTGTGGAAAAAACACTTTTTGCACTTGTGATAGTGTTGAAAAACCACTTTTCGCACTTGTGTTAGTGTTGAAAAACCACTTTTCGCACTTGTGTTGTTGCAGGAAACCACTTTTGCACTTGTATTAGTGTGGAAAAAACACTTTTTGCACTTGTGATAGTGTTGAAAAACCACTTTTCGCACTTGTGTTAGTGTTGAAAAACCACTTTTCGCACTTGTGTTCGTACAGGAAACCACTTTTGCACTTGTATTAGTGTGGAAAAAACACTTTTCGCACTTGTGTTAGTGTTGAAAAACCACTTTTCGCACTTGTGTTGGTGCAGGAAACCACTTTTGCACTTGTATTAGTGTGGAAAAAACACTTTTGCACTTGTTATAGTGTTGAAAAACCACTTTTCGCACTTGTGTTAGTGTTGAAAAACCACTTTTCGCACTTGTGTTGTTGCAGGAAACCACTTTTGCACTTGTATTAGTGTGGAAAAAACACTTTTTGCACTTGTGATAGTGTTGAAAAACCACTTTTCGCACTTGTGTTGGTGCAGGAAACCACTTTTGCACTTGTATTAGTGTGGAAAAACCACTTTTCGCACTTGTGTTAGTGTTGAAAAACCACTTTTCGCACATGTGTTTGTGTTGAAAAACCACTTTTCGCACTTGTGTTAGTGTTGAAAAACAACATTTCGCACTTGTGTTGGTGCAGGAAACCACCTTTGTACTTGTATTAGTGTGGAAAAAACACTTTTTGCACTTGTGATAGTGTTGAAAAACCACTTTTCGCACTTGTGTTAGTGTTGAAAAACCACTTTTCGCACTTGTGTTGGTGCAGCAAACCACTTTTGCACTTGTATTAGTGTGGAAAAAACAATTTTGCACTTGTGATAGTGTTGAAAAACCACTTTTCGCACTTGTGTTAGTGTTGAAAAACCACTTTTCGCACTTGTGTTTGTGAAGGAAACCACTTTTGCACTTGTATTAGTGTGGAAAAAACACTTTTTGCACTTGTGTTAGTGTTGAAAAACCACTTTTTGCACTTGTGTTAGTGTTGAAAAACCACTTTTCGCACTTGTGTTGGTGCAGGAAACCACTTTTGCACTTGTATTAGTGTGGAAAACCACTTTTCGCACTTGTGTTAGTGTTGAAAAACCACTTTTCGCACTTGTGTTGGTGCAGGAAACCACTTTTGCACTTGTATTAGTGTGGAAAAACCACTTTTCGCACATGTTTTAGTGCAGGAAACCACTTTTGCACTTGTATTAGTGTGGAAAAACACTTTTCGCACTTGTGTAGTGTTGAAAAACGACTTTTCGCACTTGTGTTGGTGCAGGAAACCACTTTTGCACTTGTATTAGTGTGGAAAAAACACTTTTCGCACTTGTGTTTGTGTTGAAAAACCACTTTTCGCACTTGTGTTAGTGTTGAAAAACCACTTTTCGCACTTGTGTTGGTGCAGGAAACCACTTTTGCACTTGTGTTGGTGCAGGAAACCACTTTTGCACTTGTGTTAGTGTGGAAAAAACACTTTTCGCACTTGTGTTAGTGTTGAAAAACCACTTTTTGCACTTGTGTTGGTGCAGGAAACCACTTTTGCACTTGTATTAGTGTGGAAAAAACACTTTTTGCACTTGTGATAGTGTTGAAAAACCACTTTTCGCACTTGTGTTAGTGTTGAAAAACCACTTTTCGCACTTGTGTTGGTGCAGGAAACCACTTTTGCATTTGTATTAGTGTGGAAAAACCACTTTCGCACTTGTGTTAGTGTTGAAAAACCACTTTTCACACTTGTGTTAGTGTTGAAAAACCACTTTTCGCACTTGTGTTGGTGCAGGAAACCACTTTTGCACTTGCATTAGTGGGGAAAAAACACTTTTCGCACTTGTGTTGGTGCAGGAAACCACTTTTGCACTTATGTTAGTATTGAAAAACCACTTTTCGCACTTGTGTTGGTGCAGGAAACCACTTTTGCACTTGTATTAGTGTGGAAAAACCTCTTTTTGCACTTGTGTTTGTGTTGAAAAACCACTTTTCGCACTTGTGTTGGTGCAGGAAACCACTTTTGCACTTGTATTAGTGTGGAAAAAACACTTTTTGCACTTGTGATAATGTTGAAAAACCACTTTTCGCACTTGTGTTAGTGTTGAAAAACCACTTTTCGCACTTGTGTTGGTGCAGGAAACCACTTTTGCACTTGTATTAGTGTGGAAAAACCACTTTTCGCACTTGTGTTAGTGTTGAAAAACCACTTTACGCACTTGTGTTGGTGCAGGAAACCACTTTTGCACTTGTATTAGTGTGGAAAACCACTTTTTGCACTTGTGTTAGTGTTGAAAAACCACTTTTCGCACTTGTGTTAGTGTTGAAAAACCACTTTTCGCACTTGTGTTGGTGCAGGAAACCACTTTTGCACTTGTGTTAGTGTTGAAAAACCACTTTTCGCACTTGTGTTAGTGTTGAAAAACCACTTTACGCACTTGTGTTGGTGCAGGAAACCACTTTTGCACTTGTATTAGTGTGGAAAAAACACTTTTTGCACTTGTGATAGTGTTGAAAAACCACTTTTTGCACTTGTGATAGTGTTGAAAAAACACATTTCGCACTTGTGTTAGTGTTGAAAAACCACTTTTTGCACTTGTGTTGGTGCAGGAAACCACTTTTGCACTTGTATTAGTGTGGAAAAAACACTTTTCGCACTTGTGTTAGTGTTGAAAAACCACTTTTTGCACTTGTGTTGGTGCAGGAAACCACTTTTGCACTTGTATTAGTGTGGAAAAACCACTTCGCACTTGTGTTAGTGTGAAAAACCAATTTTCGCACTTGTGTTTGTGTTGAAAAAAACCACTTTTCGCACTTGTGTTGGTGCAGGAAACCACTTTTGCACTTGTATTAGTGGGGAAAAACCACTTTTCGCACTTGTGTTGGTGCAGGAAACCACCTTTGCATTTGTTTTAGTGTGGAAAAAACACTTTTCGCACTTGTGTTAGTGTTGAAAACCCACTTTTCGCACTTGTGTTAGTGTTGAAAAACCACTTTTCGCACTTGTGTTGGTGCAGGAAACCACTTTT
This sequence comes from Myxine glutinosa, assembly GCF_964187855.1. Lineage (NCBI taxonomy): Eukaryota > Metazoa > Chordata > Myxini > Myxiniformes > Myxinidae > Myxine > Myxine glutinosa. The sequence continues at coordinate 425,460,172 of NC_136261.1, forward strand.
GCACTTGTGTTGGTGCAGGAAACCACTTTTGCACTTGTGTTAGTGTGGAAAAAACACTTTTCGCACTTGTGTTCGTGTTGAAAAACTACTTTTTGCACTTGTGTTGGTGCAGGAAACCACTTTTGCACTTGTATTAGTGTGGAAAAAACACTTTTTGCACTTGTGATAGTGTTGAAAAACCACTTTTCGCACTTGTGTTAGTGTTGGAAAACCACTTTTCGCACTTGTGTTGGTGCAGGAAACCACTTTTGCATTTGTATTAGTGTGGAAAAACCACTTTCGCACTTGTGTTAGTGTTGAAAAACCACTTTTCACACTTGTGTTAGTGTTGAAAAACCACTTTTCGCACTTGTGTTGGTGCAGGAAACCACTTTTGCACTTGCATTAGTGGGGAAAAAACACTTTCGCACTTGTGTTGGTGCAGGAAACCACTTTTGCACTTATGTTAGTATTGAAAAACCACTTTTCGCACTTGTGTTGGTGCAGGAAACCACTTTTGCACTTGTATTAGTGTGGAAAAACCTCTTTTTGCACTTGTGTTTGTGTTGAAAAACCACTTTTCGCACTTGTGTTGGTGCAGGAAACCACTTTTGCACTTGTATTAGTGTGGAAAAAACACTTTTTGCACTTGTGATAGTGTTGAAAAACCACTTTTCGCACTTGTGTTAGTGTTGAAAAACCCACTTTTCGCACTTGTGTTGGTGCAGGAAACCACTTTTGCACTTGTATTAGTGTGGAAAAACCACTTTTCGCACTTGTGTTAGTGTTGAAAAACCACTTTACGCACTTGTGTTGGTGCAGGAAACCACTTTTGCACTTGTATTAGTGTGGAAAACCACTTTTTGCACTTGTGTTAGTGTTGAAAAACCACTTTTCGCACTTGTGTTAGTGTTGAAAAACCACTTTTCGCACTTGTGTTGGTGCAGGAAACCACTTTTGCACTTGTGTTAGTGTTGAAAAACCACTTTTCGCACTTGTGTTAGTGTTGAAAAACCACTTTACGCACTTGTGTTGGTGCAGGAAACCACTTTTGCACTTGTATTAGTGTGGAAAAAACACTTTTTGCACTTGTGATAGTGTTGAAAAACCACTTTTTGCACTTGTGATAGTGTTGAAAAAACACATTTCGCACTTGTGTTAGTGTTGAAAAACCACTTTTTGCACTTGTGTTGGTGCAGGAAACCACTTTTGCACTTGTATTAGTGTGGAAAAAACACTTTTCGCACTTGTGTTAGTGTTGAAAAACCACTTTTTGCACTTGTGTTGGTGCAGGAAACCACTTTTGCACTTGTATTAGTGTGGAAAAACCACTTTCGCACTTGTGTTAGTGTTGAAAACCAATTTTCGCACTTGTGTTTGTGTTGAAAAACCACTTTTCGCACTTGTGTTGGTGCAGGAAACCACTTTTGCACTTGTATTAGTGGGGGAAAAACCACTTTTCGCACTTGTGTTGGTACAGGAAACCACTTTTGCACTTGTATTAGTGTTGAAAAACCACTTTTTGCACTTGTGTTTGTGTTGAAAAACCACTTTTCGCACTTGTGTTGGTGCAGGAAACCACTTTTGCACTTGTGTTAGTATTGAAAAACCACTTTTCGCACTTGTGTTGGTGCAGGAAACCACTTTTGCACTTGTATTAGTGTGGAAAAACCTCTTTTTGCACTTGTGTTTGTGTTGAAAAACCACTTTTCGCACTTGTGTTGGTGCAGGAAACCACTTTTGCACTTGTATTAGTGTGGAAAAAACACTTTTTGCACTTGTGATAGTGTTGAAAAACCACTTTTCGCACTTGTGTTAGTGTTGAAAAACCACTTTTCGCACTTGTGATAGTGTTGAAAAACCACTTTTCGCACTTGTGATAGTGTTGAAAAAACACTTTTCGCACTTGTGTTAGTGTTGAAAAACCACTTTTCGCACTTGTGTTAGTGTTGAAAAACCACTTTTCGCACTTGTGTTAGTGTTGAAAAACCACTTTTCGCACTTGTGTTAGTGTTGAAAAACAACTTTTCGCACTTGTGTTGGTGCAGGAAACCACTTTTGCACTTGTATTAGTGTGGAAAAACCACCTTTCGCACTTGTGATAGTGTTGAAAAACCACTTTTCGCACATGTGTTAGTGTTGAAAAACCAATTTTCGCACTTGTGTTAGTGTTGAAAAACAACTTTTCGCACTTGTGTTGGTGCAGGAAACCACTTTTGCACTTGTATTAGTGTGGAAAAAACACTTTTCGCACTTGTGTTATTGTTGAAAAACCACTTTTCGCACTTGTGTTAGTGTTGAAAAACAACTTTTCGCACTTGTGTTGGTGCAGGAAACCACTTTTGCACTTGTATTAGTGTGGAAAAACCACTTTTCGCACTTGTGTTATTGTTGAAAAACCACTTTTCGCACTTGTGTTAGTGTTGAAAAACAACTTTTCGCACTTGTGTTGGTGCAGGAAACCACTTTTGCACTTGTATTAGTGTGGAAAAACCACCTTTCGCACTCGTGATAGTGTTGAAAAACCACTTTTCGCACATGTGTTAGTGTTGAAAAACCACTTTTCGCACTTGTGTTAGTGTTGAAAAACCACTTTTCACACTTGTGTTGGTGCAGTAAACCACTTCTGCACTTGTATTAGTGTGGAAAACCACTTTTCGCACTTGTGTTAGTGTTGAAAAACCACTTTTCGCACTTGTGTTAGTGTTGAAAAACCACTTTTCGCACTTGTGTTGGTGCAGGAAACCACTTCTGCACTTGTATTAGTGTGGAAAAACCACTTTTCGCACTTGTGTTAGTGTTGAAAAACCACTTTTCGCACTTGTGTTAGTGTTGAAAAACCACTTTTCGCACTTGTGTTAGTGTTGAAAAACCACTTTTCGCACTTGTGTTGGTGCAGGAAACCACTTTTGCATTTGTTTTCGTGTGGAAAAAACACTTTTCGCACTTGTGTTAGTGTTGAAAAACCACTTTTCGCACTTGTGTTAGTGTTGAAAAACCACTTTTCGCACTTGTGTTAGTGTTGAAAAACCACTTTTCGCACTTGTGTTGGTGCAGGAAACCACTTTTGCACTTGTATTAGTGTGCAAAAAACACTTTTTGCACTTGTGATAGTGTTGAAAAACCACTTTTTGCACTTGTGTTAGTGTTGAAAAACCACTTTTCGCACTTGTGTTAGTGTTGAAAAACCACTTTACGCACTTGTGTTGGTGCAGGAAACCACTTTTGCACTTGTATTAGTGTGGAAAAAACACTTTTTGCACTTGTGATAGTGTTGAAAAACCACTTTTTGCACTTGTGATAGTGTTGAAAAACGACATTTCGCACTTGTGTTAGTGTTGAAAAACCACTTTACGCACTTGTGTTGGTGCAGGAAACCACTTTTGCACTTGTGTTAGTGTTGAAAAACCACTTTTCGCACTTGTGTTAGTGTTGAAAAACCACTTTTCGCACTTGTGTTGGTGCAGGAAACCACTTTTGCATTTGTTTTAGTGTGGAAAAAACACTTTTTGCACTTGTGTTAGTGTTGAAAAACCACTTTTCGCACTTGTGTTGGTACAGGAAACCACTTTTGCACTTGTATTAGTGTTGAAAAACCACTTTTTGCACTTGTGTTTGTGTTGAAAAACCACTTTTCGCACTTGTGTTGGTGCAGGAAACCACTTTTGCACTTGTATTAGTGTGGAAAAAACACTTTTTGCACTTGTGATAGTGTTGAAAAACCACTTTTCGCACTTGTGTTAGTGTTGAAAAACCACTTTTCGCACTTGTGTTAGTGTTGAAAAACCACTTTTTGCACTTGTGTTGGTGCAGGAAACCACTTTTGCACTTGTATTAGTGTGGAAAAAACACTTTTCGCACTTGTGTTAGTGTTGAAAAACCACTTTTTGCACTTGTGTTGGTGCAGGAAACCACTTTTGCACTTGTATTAGTGTGGAAAAACCACTTTCGCACTTGTGTTAGTGTTGAAAAACCAATTTTCGCACTTGTGTTTGTGTTGAAAAACCACTTTTCGCACTTGTGTTGGTGCAGGAAACCACTTTTGCACTTGTATTAGTGGGGAAAAACCACTTTTCGCACTTGTGTTGGTACAGGAAACCACTTTTGCACTTGTATTAGTGTTGAAAAACCACTTTTTGCACTTGTGTTTGTGTTGAAAAACCACTTTTCGCACTTGTGTTGGTGCAGGAAACCACTTTTGCACTTGTGTTAGTATTGAAAAACCACTTTTCGCACTTGTGTTGGTGCAGGAAACCACTTTTGCACTTGTATTAGTGTGGAAAAACCTCTTTTTGCACTTGTGTTTGTGTTGAAAAAACACTTTTCGCACTTGTGTTGGTGCAGGAAACCACTTTTGCACTTGTATTAGTGTGGAAAAAACACTTTTTGCACTTGTGATAGTGTTGAAAAACCACTTTTCGCACTTGTGTTAGTGTTGAAAAACCACTTTTCGCACTTGTGATAGTGTTGAAAAACCACTTTTCGCACTTGTGATAGTGTTGAAAAAACACTTTTCGCACTTGTGTTAGTGTTGAAAAACCACTTTTCGCACTTGTGTTAGTGTTGAAAAACCACTTTTCGCACTTGTGTTAGTGTTGAAAAACCACTTTTCGCACTTGTGTTAGTGTTGAAAAACAACTTTTCGCACTTGTGTTGGTGCAGGAAACCACTTTTGCACTTGTATTAGTGTGGAAAAACCACCTTTCGCACTTGTGATAGTGTTGAAAAACCACTTTTCGCACATGTGTTAGTGTTGAAAAACCAATTTTCGCACTTGTGTTAGTGTTGAAAAACAACTTTTCGCACTTGTGTTGGTGCAGGAAACCACTTTTGCACTTGTATTAGTGTGGAAAAAACACTTTTCGCACTTGTGTTATTGTTGAAAAACCACTTTTCGCACTTGTGTTAGTGTTGAAAAACAACTTTTCGCACTTGTGTTGGTGCAGGAAACCACTTTTGCACTTGTATTAGTGTGGAAAAACCACTTTTCGCACTTGTGTTATTGTTGAAAAACCACTTTTCGCACTTGTGTTAGTGTTGAAAAACAACTTTTCGCACTTGTGTTGGTGCAGGAAACCACTTTTGCACTTGTATTAGTGTGGAAAAACCACCTTTCGCACTCGTGATAGTGTTGAAAAAACACTTTTCGCACATGTGTTAGTGTTGAAAAACCACTTTTCGCACTTGTGTTAGTGTTGAAAAACCACTTTTCACACTTGTGTTGGTGCAGTAAACCACTTCTGCACTTGTATTAGTGTGGAAAACCACTTTTTGCACTTGTGTTAGTGTTGAAAAACCACTTTTCGCACTTGTGTTAGTGTTGAAAAACCACTTTTCGCACTTGTGTTGGTGCAGGAAACCACTTCTGCACTTGTATTAGTGTGGAAAAACCACTTTTCGCACTTGTGTTAGTGTTGAAAAACCACTTTTCGCACTTGTGTTAGTGTTGAAAAACCACTTTTCGCACTTGTGTTAGTGTTGAAAAACCACTTTTCGCACTTGTGTTGGTGCAGGAAACCACTTTTGCATTTGTTTTCGTGTGGAAAAAACACTTTTCGCACTTGTGTTAGTGTTGAAAAACCACTTTTCGCACTTGTGTTATTGTTGAAAAACCACTTTTCGCACTTGTGTTAGTGTTGAAAAACCACTTTTCGCACTTGTGTTGGTGGAGGAAACCACTTTTGCACTTGTATTAGTGTGCAAAAAACACTTTTTGCACTTGTGATAGTGTTGAAAAACCACTTTTTGCACTTGTGTTAGTGTTGAAAAACCACTTTTCGCACTTGTGTTAGTGTTGAAAAACCACTTTACGCACTTGTGTTGGTGCAGGAAACCACTTTTGCACTTGTATTAGTGTGGAAAAAACACTTTTTGCACTTGTGATAGTGTTGAAAAACCACTTTTTGCACTTGTGATAGTGTTGAAAAAAGACATTTCGCACTTGTGTTAGTGTTGAAAAACCACTTTACGCACTTGTGTTGGTGCAGGAAACCACTTTTGCACTTGTGTTAGTGTTGAAAAACCACTTTTCGCACTTGTGTTAGTGTTGAAAAACCACTTTTCGCACTTGTGTTGGTGCAGGAAACCACTTTTGCACTTGTGTTAGTGTTGAAAAACCACTTTTTGCACTTGTGTTAGTGTTGAAAAACCACTTTTCGCACTTGTGATAGTGTTGAAAAAACACTTTTCGCACTTGTGATAGTGTTGAAAAACCACTTTTCGCAGTTGTGTTGGTGCAGGAAACCACTTTTGCACTTGTATTAGTGTGGAAAAAACACTTTTCGCACTTGTGTTAGTGTTGAAAAACCACTTTTTGCACTTGTGTTGGTGCAGGAAACCACTTTTGTACTTGTATTAGTGTGGAAAAAACACTTTTTGCACTTGTGATAGTGTTGAAAAACCACTTTTCGCACTTGTGTTAGTGTTGAAAAACCACTTTTCGCACTTGTGTTGGTGCAGGAAACCACTTTTGCACTTGTATTAGTGTGGAAAAACCACCTTTGCACTTGTGTTAGTGTTGAAAAACCACTTTTCGCACTTGTGTTAGTGTTGAAAAACCACTTTTCGCACTTGTGTTGGTGCAGGAAACCACTTTTGCACTTGTATTAGTGGGGAAAAACCACTTTTTGCACTTGTGTTAGTGTTGAAAAACCACTTTTCGCACTTGTGTTAGTGTTGAAAAACCACTTTTCGCACTTGTGATAGTGTTGAAAAACCACTTTTCGCAGTTGTGTTGGTGCAGGAAACCACTTTTGCATTTGTTTTAGTGTGGAAAAAACACTTTTTGCACTTGTGTTAGTGTTGAAAAACCACTTTTCGCACTTGTGTTGGTACAGGAAACCACTTTTGCACTTGTATTAGTGTTGAAAAACCACTTTTTGCACTTGTGTTTGTGTTGAAAAACCACTTTTCGCACTTGTGTTGGTGCAGGAAACCACTTTTGCACTTGTATTAGTGTGGAAAAAACACTTTTTGCACTTGTGATAGTGTTGAAAAACCACTTTTCGCACTTGTGTTAGTGTTGAAAAACCACTTTTCGCACTTGTGTTAGTGTTGAAAAACCACTTTTCGCACTTGTGATAGTGTTGAAAAAACACTTTTCGCACTTGTGTTAGTGTTGAAAAACCACTTTTCGCACTTGTGTTAGTGTTGAATAACCACTTTTCGCACTTGTGATAGTGTTGAAAAAACACTTTTCGCACTTGTGTTAGTGTTGAAAAACCACATTTCGCACTTGTGTTGGTGCAGGAAACCACTTTTGCACTTGTATTAGTGTGGAAAAACCACTTTTCGCACTTGTGTTAGTGTTGAAAAAAGACATTTCGCACTTGTGTTAGTGTTGAAAAACCACTTTACGCACTTGTGTTGGTGCAGGAAACCACTTTTGCATTTGTATTAGTGTGGAAAAACCACTTTCGCACTTGTGTTAGTGTTGAAAAACCACTTTTCACACTTGTGTTAGTGTTGAAAAACCACTTTTCGCACTTGTGTTGGTGCAGGAAACCACTTTTGCACTTGCATTAGTGGGGAAAAAACACTTTTCGCACTTGTGTTGGTGCAGGAAACCACTTTTGCACTTATGTTAGTATTGAAAAACCACTTTTCGCACTTGTGTTGGTGCAGGAAACCACTTTTGCACTTGTATTAGTGTGGAAAAACCTCTTTTTGCACTTGTGTTTGTGTTGAAAAACCACTTTTCGCACTTGTGTTGGTGCAGGAAACCACTTTTGCACTTGTATTAGTGTGGAAAAAACACTTTTTGCACTTGTGATAGTGTTGAAAAACCACTTTTCGCACTTGTGTTAGTGTTGAAAAACCACTTTTCGCACTTGTGTTGGTGCAGGAAACCACTTTTGCACTTGTATTAGTGTGGAAAAACCACTTTTCGCACTTGTGTTAGTGTTGAAAAACCACTTTACGCACTTGTGTTGGTGCAGGAAACCACTTTTGCACTTGTATTAGTGTGGAAAACCACTTTTTGCACTTGTGTTAGTGTTGAAAAACCACTTTTCGCACTTGTGTTAGTGTTGAAAAACCACTTTTCGCACATGTGTTGGTGCAGGAAACCACGTTTGCACTTGTGTTAGTGTTGAAAAACCACTTTTCGCACTTGTGTTAGTGTTGAAAAGCCACTTTACGCACTTGTGTTAGTGCAGGAAACCACTTTTGCACTTGTATTAGTGTGGAAAAAACACTTTTTGCACTTGTGATAGTGTTGAAAAACCACTTTTTGCACTTGTGATAGTGTTGAAAAAACACATTTCGCACTTGTGTTAGTGTTGAAAAACCACTTTTTGCACTTGTGTTGGTGCAGGAAACCACTTTTGCACTTGTATTAGTGTGGAAAAAACACTTTTCGCACTTGTGTTAGTGTTGAAAAACCACTTTTTGCACTTGTGTTGGTGCAGGAAACCACTTTTGCACTTGTATTAGTGTGGAAAAACCACTTTCGCACTTGTGTTAGTGTTGAAAAACCAATTTTCGCACTTGTGTTTGTGTTGAAAAACCACTTTTCGCACTTGTGTTGGTGCAGGAAACCACTTTTGCACTTGTATTAGTGGGGAAAAACCACTTTTCGCACTTGTGTTGGTACAGGAAACCACTTTTGCACTTGTATTAGTGTTGAAAAACCACTTTTTGCACTTGTGTTTGTGTTGAAAAACCACTTTTCGCACTTGTGTTGGTGCAGGAAACCACTTTTGCACTTGTGTTAGTATTGAAAAACCACTTTTCGCACTTGTGTTGGTGCAGGAAACCACTTTTGCACTTGTATTAGTGTGGAAAAACCTCTTTTTGCACTTGTGTTTGTGTTGAAAAACCACTTTTCGCACTTGTGTTGGTGCAGGAAACCACTTTTGCACTTGTATTAGTGTGGAAAAAACACTTTTTGCACTTGTGATAGTGTTGAAAAACCACTTTTCGCACTTGTGTTAGTGTTGAAAAACCACTTTTCGCACTTGTGATAGTGTTGAAAAACCACTTTTCGCACTTGTGATAGTGTTGAAAAAACACTTTTCGCACTTGTGTTAGTGTTGAAAAACCACTTTTCGCACTTGTGTTAGTGTTGAAAAACCACTTTTCGCACTTGTGTTAGTGTTGAAAAACCACTTTTCGCACTTGTGTTAGTGTTGAAAAACAACTTTTCGCACTTGTGTTGGTGCAGGAAACCACTTTTGCACTTGTATTAGTGTGGAAAAACCACCTTTCGCACTTGTGATAGTGTTGAAAAACCACTTTTCGCACATGTGTTAGTGTTGAAAAACCAATTTTCGCACTTGTGTTAGTGTTGAAAAACAACTTTTCGCACTTGTGTTGGTGCAGGAAACCACTTTTGCACTTGTATTAGTGTGGAAAAAACACTTTTCGCACTTGTGTTATTGTTGAAAAACCACTTTTCGCACTTGTGTTAGTGTTGAAAAACAACTTTTCGCACTTGTGTTGGTGCAGGAAACCACTTTTGCACTTGTATTAGTGTGGAAAAACCACTTTTCGCACTTGTGTTATTGTTGAAAAACCACTTTTCGCACTTGTGTTAGTGTTGAAAAACAACTTTTCGCACTTGTGTTAGTGTTGAAAAACCACTTTTCGCACTTGTGTTGGTGTTGAAAAACCACTTTTTGCACTTGTGTTGGTGCAGGAAACCACTTTTGCACTTGTATTAGTGTGGAAAAAACACTTTTCGCACTTGTGTTAGTGTTGAAAAACCACTTTTTGCACTTGTGTTGGTGCAGGAAACCACTTTTGCACTTGTATTAGTGTGGAAAAACCACTTTCGCACTTGTGTTAGTGTTGAAAAACCAATTTTCGCACTTGTGTTTGTGTTGAAAAACCACTTTTCGCACTTGTGTTGGTGCAGTAAACCACTTTTGCACTTGTATTAGTGGGGAAAAACCACTTTTCGCACTTGTGTTGGTACAGGAAACCACTTTTGCACTTGTATTAGTGTTGAAAAACCACTTTTTGCACTTGTGTTTGTGTTGAAAAACCACTTTTCGCACTTGTGTTGGTGCAGGAAACCACTTTTGCACTTGTGTTAGTATTGAAAAACCACTTTTCGCACTTGTGTTGGTGCAGGAAACCACTTTTGCACTTGTATTAGTGTGGAAAAACCTCTTTTTGCACTTGTGTTTGTGTTGAAAAACCACTTTTCGCACTTGTGTTGGTGCAGGAAACCACTTTTGCACTTGTATTAGTGTGGAAAAAACACTTTTTGCACTTGTGATAGTGTTGAAAAACCACTTTTCGCACTTGTGTTAGTGTTGAAAAACCACTTTTCGCACTTGTGATAGTGTTGAAAAACCACTTTTCGCACTTGTGATAGTGTTGAAAAAACACTTTTCGCACTTGTGTTAGTGTTGAAAAACCACTTTTCGCACTTGTGTTAGTGTTGAAAAACCACTTTTCGCACTTGTGTTAGTGTTGAAAAACCACTTTTCGCACTTGTGTTAGTGTTGAAAAACAACTTTTCGCACTTGTGTTGGTGCAGGAAACCACTTTTGCACTTGTATTAGTGTGGAAAAACCACCTTTCGCACTTGTGATAGTGTTGAAAAACCACTTTTCGCACATGTGTTAGTGTTGAAAAACCAATTTTCGCACTTGTGTTAGTGTTGAAAAACAACTTTTCGCACTTGTGTTGGTGCAGGAAACCACTTTTGCACTTGTATTAGTGTGGAAAAAACACTTTTCGCACTTGTGTTATTGTTGAAAAACCACTTTTCGCACTTGTGTTAGTGTTGAAAAACAACTTTTCGCACTTGTGTTGGTGCAGGAAACCACTTTTGCACTTGTATTAGTGTGGAAAAACCACTTTTCGCACTTGTGTTATTGTTGAAAAACCACTTTTCGCACTTGTGTTAGTGTTGAAAAACAACTTTTCGCACTTGTGTTGGTGCAGGAAACCACTTTTGCACTTGTATTAGTGTGGAAAAACCACCTTTCGCACTCGTGATAGTGTTGAAAAACCACTTTTCGCACATGTGTTAGTGTTGAAAAACCACTTTTCGCACTTGTGTTAGTGTTGAAAAACCACTTTTCACACTTGTGTTGGTGCAGTAAACCACTTCTGCACTTGTATTAGTGTGGAAAACCACTTTTCGCACTTGTGTTAGTGTTGAAAAACCACTTTTCGCACTTGTGTTAGTGTTGAAAAACCACTTTTCGCACTTGTGTTGGTGCAGGAAACCACTTCTGCACTTGTATTAGTGTGGAAAAACCACTTTTCGCACTTGAGTTAGTGTTGAAAAACCACTTTTCGCACTTGTGTTAGTGTTGAAAAACCACTTTTCGCACTTGTGTTAGTGTTGAAAAACCACTTTTCGCACTTTAGTCTAGTAGGAAGACTAGGTCCCCCTGCACCCCCCGGAGATATACTTCTAATCAGTGTTTCTAGATTGGAAAAAATGTGTAGAAAATGACTAGCTATGGCCCCAAGCTGAAAAAATGTCCCACATACCATTTGTATGCAAATTACTGCTGCCATTATCAAAAAAACGATTTTTGACATATCTCAGCCAATATTGCAGATAATTGAAAAATGAAGGTGTCTAGACCCATGTTTTGAAGGGCATAGATCATGATAGAACTATTCATAACATGATTACATGTGTCTATGGTATACTAGTATGCATATTAATGCTGTAATTACAAAATAATCAGTTTTACAAATGATAAGGATACGTTAATACTGCAGATAACTTAACATGGTACATAAGGGGTCTAAACCCAGGTATTTTCAAGGTTAAATGTCAACAAGATGCTCCTGAGTCTTGCATAGGGGCGGGACATTGGCAGTAACATTGGTACCACTCAACTTTTCTTCCCACCATTGACTTTGTATTGCGAGAGATTTTCACTTGCTTATTTAAAGGTTTCTCACCCAGCCCACGTAAAATCTACCAACTCCTGCTGTTAACTCCCAAACATATTTTTTTATGTTATCCAATCACAGTGCAGAAATGACAGACTAGAGATCCAAATTAGTGCTGCTATAGCTGCCATTTTACATTTCCATCCATGTAACATGCGCGCTCGCGCGCTCGTATCAATTGGTAATGTCGCGCGCTCGTATCAATTGGTAACGTTGATGTTATTGAATACCTCAGTTGAAAGTTCAGTCTTCCATTCCATCTGTGTGTTGTTCTTGGTATTCATCCTCCAATCTAGCCAGGTAAGATGCTAACTATAATGTTACTCACACTCTTGACTTCAGTTTCTGCATGAAATCATAAACAGGCAGAATAACAGCTGAGCCAGCTAGCACCATGTTAGCTAACGTTAAAGCTAGCCTCATCTATGTACAGTATGTTCCTAATGTCGGTGTAACTTAAACTTTTGTTAATGCCAAACATGAGACATATCTGTTGACTTCTGTATATGAATTGAACCAGAAAGAGGCACGACAGCTGAGCTAGCTACAGTAACTTAGCACAATGTTTCATTGGCCTAGATAGCTAACGTTAGTGTGGAAGAATTTAGATGTTTTAGCTATTAGCACTTTTGATGCCACTAAACATGGTTTAGTCAGCTAAAAAGTACCCTAGTGTAGAACATGACTCAGAACCTCTGTTACCTCACTGAAAACTCAGAGCCTCCTTTCACAGGCACTTTTAACATCATTCGTGATTTCTTATTTGTCATTTAACAGTGATGGTAGACATCGACAGCAAGCATGCCCAAAAGAAAACGGAGTGTAGAACCTGCAGCCCAAAGCTCTCCTCCTACATGCATCCTTCATGTACCATCCATGTCTGATCATGGGGATTTCACGCCCCTCCGTAAAATTAAAGGATCTGCTTCAGAAAAACTGCAACTGCTTCAAAAGATCCGGGATAGACGTCTCAACCAACCGCATGACTCCCCATGTCGTATGCAATCAGTATGTGATCAGATCCCGGCAACTCTTCCTGATGACCTAGAAAGAGTAGGATATCACAGCAAGTGTTATAAGCACTTTGTCCGCCACTTTCATCGTCTGGGAGATGATACAGAACCAGGGCCATCAACCTCATCATGGCATCACTCTCCTCGTAAACCAGGAGGTTCTGCTGAACCCATCTTCCCGCCAGAGTGTATATTTTGTGAGAAAGTTGAGACCAAAGATGCTCATCGCAATACTGAGAGGCCTACAACCTTCCCATCCTTTAAAAACAAAGAAAATGCATGGGAGCAAATCGAAACACGGGCTGAGAAAATGGGTCTCTATCGACTCCATCGAAAGGTGAAAAACAAAGACCTCTTTGCATGTGAGGCCAAACACCATCCGTCATGTTTTAAAGCTTTCCGCACAGCATTCTACAACTATGAGCGTGCGATTCACAGAGCCGAAGCACCAAAGGAGCAGGCTTGCATGTCAGCCGCCCATGCAAAGGCATTCAACTCAGTACTGGAACACATTCAAACCCAGGTCATCCAGCAGAATAAAGTTCTACAGCTTTCTTCCTTGCGCTTGCTCTATGTCGAGGAACTGAAACTGAATGGATATGAGAACTCAAATTATCGGTCAGAGAAACTACTGAAACGCCTACAGAATGACCCAATCAAGGAGCATATCCACTTCACGAAGGTTGATCATGACAAATGTGATGTCATTTCTTTCTGGCTTGTGCACAGCTCAAACATAACAGTTTCCAATGCTCTCGCACGAGCATTCACACTCGGAAGCACAAACAAGAACCAAAATGTTGCCCTCCAACTTCGCCAGGGTATTCTACAGGCTTTCAGAGAGTGTAAAGACCAACCATGGCCACCAACAGCTGAAGACATGGAGCTCAATCCTGAAGACATCCTACCTCCAGACCTTGTCCGCTTTCTCAGCGTGCTAATGACTGGCAAGGAGGGCATCGAGACAGAAAAGGTGAAGCGTCTGGTCTTCTCCATTGGACAAGATCTGTGCCGTGCAGTGTCAGATGGAAAATGGAAGTTACCAAAGCACATTCTCCTCTGTGTGACTGTAAGGCACCTGTTCCGAAGCAAACAGCTCACCACAATACTACACAGGCTTGGACACTCTGAGAGCTACGATTTCGCCTTGGAGTTGGAAACTGCTCTCGCCAAGGTCCTGGATGAAGTCTCAACTTATCGTACACCACAAATTGTGACAGGAGAGGGCAACCTTGTATTCCACTGTGAGTGGGACAACTTGAATAAAACCACTACCAGTGTGCACGGCAGCAACATTGTAAACAGTGCTGGAGGAATCATGGTGCAGGAGGTCAAGCCCGGGTTCGAGAGCAGCAAGGACCGAATGCTACCTACCATCAATAGGTCACAACAGCGTAGCCTGAAGGTCGACACACCAAAAACTCTCCCACCCTTGCACTTTACTCGCGTTGGCCCTCCTTGTGTGTTTGTGGAAATGGACAGGAGTGGACAAGAGGCAGCTACCAGGCTGGAGAGAACAGAGATGGCTGTGCTGATCGTGGAGGGGAAGGCCCACCAACTTGCCTCAACGAATGGCAAGGTAAAATTGAAAGCCCTTCGTGAATGGCGATTCAATTTGTAATTTTTCCTGAAAAAAAGGTGATTACCTGTGATGTTTGTCTAGATCTGAAACTGGCAGTGACTGGTGATTGAAATGCGGTGCCTTTTTGTGTTTCAGGTCGAGGTACGTGAACTCCCCACGATCTACAGCAACCAGGAAGAGACTGATACCAGGGTGGTTCTGTACCTCCATCATGCTGCTACCATCGGATACAAGAACGCTGTAGTCAGAACACCGGACACAGACATCCTCCTGATCCTGCTCCACCATGCCCACAACATCAAGCTGACGGTGTACCTGGATACAGGGTCAGGGAAGCATCGCCAACTTGTCAACGTCTCTGAGCTGGCAGAATCCCTGGGAGAGGACTACTGTGCCACTCTCCTGGGGTACTATGTGTTCAGCGGAGAAGACTGCACCAGTGCCTTCAAAGGGAAGGGAAAAGTCGGGCCCTTGAAAAAGCTGGAGAAGAATCCCAGGTTTCACAGGGCATTCGGTGAACTGGGTGACAACTGGGATGCCAACCCTGAGGTGGAGAGGCAGTTAGAAAAATTCACCTGTGTGATGTACGGCCAGAGTCGCGAGTCATCAGTGGACATTGTCCGTGCCAAGCTGCTACGAAAAATGGTGGGAGAGGACAAGACCCTCACATCCAAGTCCAAGGTTGATCTGGCTCGCCTTCCTCCATGCCAGTCTGCCCTGAAGCCGCACATCCAGCGTGTGAACCACCGCGTAGCATTGTACAAAAGAGCCGATCAACCTATCATCGAAAAGCCAAAACCTTATGAGGAGCAAGGATGGATAAGGACTGATGAAGGACTGTTGAAACCAATGTGGTCC
>NC_136261.1:425475671-425623171 GCF_964187855.1 Myxine glutinosa
CCTCCTCCTCCTCCCCCTCCCTTCCCCTCCTCCTCCTCCCCTTCCCCTTCCCCTCCTCCTCCCCTTCCCCTTCCCCTCCCCTTCCCCTCCTCCCACCCCTCCACCTCCCCTTCCCCCCTCCTCCTCCCCTTCCCCTCCCCTCCTCCCCTTCCCCTCCTCCTCCTCCCCTTCCCCTCCTCCCTTCTCCTCCTCCCCTTCCCCTCCTCCTCCTCCCCTTCCCCTCCTCTCCCCTTCCCTCCTCCTCCCTTCCCTCATCCTCCTCCTCCCATTCCCAGCCTCCTCCTCCCCTTCCCCTCCTCCTCCTCCCCTTCCCTCCTCCTCCTCCCCTTCCCCTCCTCCTCTCCTCCTCCTCCCCTTCCTCCTCCTCCTCCCCTTCCCCTCTCCCCCTCCTCCTCCCCTCCTCCTCCTCCTCCTCCCCTTCCCCTCCTCCTCCTCCCCTCTCCTCTCCTCCTCCTCATCCTCCCCGTCTCCCCGCCTCCTCCTCCTCCTCCCCTTCCCCTCCTCCTCCTCCTCCCCTTTCCCCTTCCCTCCTCCTCCCCTTCCCCTTCCCTCCTCCTCCTCCTCCCTTCCCTCCTCCTCCTCCTCCCCTCCCCTTCCCCTCCTCCTCCTCCTCCCCCCTCCCCTTCCCCTCCTCCTCCTCCCCTTCCCCTTCCCCTCCTCCTCCCCTTCCCCTTCCCCTCCCCTTCCCCTCCTCCGCCCCTCCCTCCCCTTCCCCTCCTCCGCCCCTTCCCCTCCTCCTCCTCCTCCTTCTCCCCCCTCTTCCTCCTTCTCCCCTCCTCCTCCTCCCTCCCCTTCTCCTCCTCCTCCTCCTTCTTCCCTCCTCCTCCTCCTCCCCTTCTCCCCTCCTCCTCCTCCTCCCCCTCCCCTTCCCCTCCTCCTCCCCTTCCCTTCCCCTCCCCTTCCCCTCCTCCCCCCCTCCTCCTCCCCTTCCCCCCTCCTCCTCCCTTCCCCCTCCTCCTCCTCCCCTTCCCCTCCTCCTCCTCCCCTTCCCCTCCTCTCCTCCTCCCCTTCCCCCTCCTCCTCCTCCCCTTCCCTCATCCTCCTCCTCCCCTTCCCCCTCCTCCTCCTCCCCTTCCCCTCCTCCTCCTCCCCTTCCCCTCACCTCCTCCTCCCTCTCCTCCTCCCCTTCCCCTCCTCCTCTCCCTTCCCCTCCTCCTCCTCCTCCTCCCCTTCCTCCTCCTCCTCCCTTCCCCTCCTCCTCCTCCTCCTCCCTCCTCCTCCCCTTCCCCTCCTCCTCCTCCTCCTCCCCTCCTCCTCCTCCTCCTCCCCTTCCCCTCCTCCTCCTCCCTTCCCCTCCTCCTCCTCCTCCCCTTCCCCTCCACCTCCTCCCCTTCCCCTCCACCTCCTCCTCCTCCTCGTACATCGATTGGAGAAATCCGTGGATCGGGATTCGGGAATGTTTGTTTTGATAAATGATAACGAGATGAGACGAGTTTGTTTATTAAACGGGATAATCAGAGATAACGGTTTAAAATAATGTTATCATCACATGAAAGAGTTTAAACCCCCGCGGAATGTTCCCTCATTCGGTTATTCATTCGCAAGAAAACAAACTGAGGGTGAAAAGGAAGTTGAAAAATCCAGCTTATGTTATTAAAATAATCACGTGCCTGCTGGGAGACTTGAATGTGCGGGAGTTCACACGTTCATTCTACGAGGCTGCGTCATCACGTTGTTCAACACGTCACTGAACGAGGCTCACCCCCTATGACCTCAGTTCGCGGGAGTTTTCACCCGATTCAAAATCTTCATCAGCAGGAGAGGTAACGTGGGCACGTGGCCGTACTCGTACCCGGGTTAAGAAGTTATCAAGTTATTAATGTTGAAAATGTTGTACAATGATCGTGTTTTGTTTCACTCTGGTAAAGAAGGAGTGTGTGGAGAGTGCGATCGGGAAGACCCGTGTGGTTCGGCAGGATGACGTCAGTTTTAGGGCCTCAGAGGAACCACAGAGTTCCAGGTTCATTAGTTTCACCACCGTTAGATCGATGGAGGTTTGTTTTCATGTCTGTTTATCTATTTGTGAACAATATATCTGAAAGAGTTGTGGACGGATACGGCCGAAACATGGTGGAGACGCTGGTGTGGGACACAGACGAACATGGTGGAGACGCTGGTGTGGGACCACGGACGATTTTATTTATACTAGTGGCGTGGCCGTACGTGCATGACGAACGTGCGTGGGCGTACGTGAAAAAAATCCGTTCAGCTGCACGACGCCTCGTCACGTGCGTAGCGTCGCGTGCCAGGCGAGCAGCTCGTGCTTCCTCAGATTCCGCAGCTCGTGCTTCCTCAGATTCCATGGCGCGAGCACGACGCGCAGTTTCCTTCCTTCGCTCTCGTAAACGACGAATGGATTGGGGCATCGTGTTTACAATTACTGGAATTATAGAGAGATAACAATAGGCCCCCTTCAAAATCCCCAATCTCTCTCCAAAACCGACACTAAACACCTACAGTCGAGGTTGCGTTCTGCCGATGATCTCCCTGCTCGTTTCGTGGCCGCGGCGCAGAACGCCATTACGCACGTGGTCCAAGGTGGAGAGGAGGGGGAGGGGTGACCACAAGGCAGCGCAGAACGCCATTACGCACGTGGTCCGAGGAGGGGGGAGGGGCGACCACAAGACGGCGCAGAACGCCATTACGCACGTGGTCCAAGTTGGAGGGGAGGGGGAGGGGTGACCACAAGGCGGCGCTCTATGTATGTGTTTGCTAAATAAATGGCCATGACTTGGTAACCACTTGTCCGATTAATATGAAACCTTGAAAAGCACATCTCAGGTCCCCAGCAATATAGCTGGCAAGTTTCGATTAGATCAGACCGGTGGTTGTCGAGAAACAGCGGTCACAGACGCACAGAGATTACTGGAATTATAGAGAGATACCAAGTCGAGGCTCATGTTAACATGCTAACATATGGAACATATAATAAAGGGAGCGAGAGGGGTGAGGGGGAAGTACAATAACAGTGGAAAACAGGAATATCGGGAGGTTTGTGGAAGAGAGAGGGGAGGGCTGGGTGCGAGGTTAAAGGTTCGAATCGGTTAAAGGTTCGATTCCAATAAACGTTTGAATCTGTTAAAGGTTTGAATCGGTTAAAGGTTCGAATCGAGTAAAGGTTCGAATCGATTAAAGGTTCGAATCGGTTAAAGGTTCGAATCGGTTAAAGGTTCGAATCGGTTAAAGGTTTGAATCGGTTAAAGGTTTGAATCGGTTAAAGGTTCGAATCGGTTAAAGGTTCGAATCGGTTAAAGGTTCGAATCGGGTAAAGGTTGGAATCCAATAAACGTTTGAATCTGTTAAATGTTCGAGTCCGGTAAAGGTTTGAATCGGGTAAACGTTTGAATCGGGTAAACGTTTGAATCGGATAAACGTTTGAATCGGGTAAACGTTTGAATCTGTTAAAGGTTCGATTTCGGTAAACCTTTGAATAAGCTAAAGGTTCGAATCCGTAAACGTTTGAATAAGCTAAAGGTTCGAATCTGGGAAACGTATGAATCGTGTAAAGGTTCGAATCCGGTAAACGTTTGAATCGGTCAATGGATCGAATCCGGTAAACGGTTGAATTGGGTAATGGTTCGAATCCGGTAAACTGTTGAATTGGGTAATGGTTCGAATCCGGTAAACGTTCGAATCGGTTAAAGGTTCGAATCAGGTAAAGGTTTGAATCGGTCAATGGTTCAAATCCAGTAAACGGTTGAATTGGGTAATGGTTCGAATCTGGTAAACGTTTGAATCGGTTAAAGGTTCGAATCGGGTAAACGTTTGAATCGGTTAAAGGTTCGAATCGGGTAAAGGTTTGAATCGGTCAATGGTTCAAATCCGGTAAACGTTTGAATCGGTTAAAGGTTCGAATCTGGTAAACGTTTGAATCGGTTAAAGGTTCGAATCGGGTAAAGGTTTGAATCGGTCAATGGTTCAAATCCGGTAAACGGTTGAATTGGGTAAAGTTTAGAATCCGGTAAACGTTTGAATCGGTTAATGGTTCGAATCCGGGAAACGTTTGAATCGGTTAAAGGTTCGAATCTTGTAAACGTTTGAATCGGTTAAAGGTTCGAATCGGGTAAAGGTTTGAATCGGTCAATGGTTCAAATCCGGTAAATGGTTGAATTGGGTAAAGTTTCGAATCCGGTAAACGTTTGAATCGGTTAAAGGTTAGAATCTGGTAAACGTTTGAATCGGTTAATGTTTCGAATCCGGTAAACGTACATGGGATAAACAAGATGGACACTGCAGGGATTTTAGGAAAAAAAAACACGGAATTTGAAGGAGGTCTATTTGAGGTAGGTTAACGGGGGTAGAAAAGATCAAGGTTTCGGATGGGGGAAGATAAGAGATGGCGGTGAACACCTGTTTTGCAGACCCGGAGGGAGGAATGGGACTAGTTATACTAGTTATGCTAGTTATACTAGTTATACACCAAAACAAACAACGAAAACGACCGGGAAAGACTTATCTTTGAGGAAGTTGGCAGAGGTGAAAATCGCACATCCACAGCTCAGAGACTGGAACCGGAAGTGATGATACCAGGAGAACCCTTCGAACTTCGTTTTACTAAAACTCCCATTGAGTGATGGATCAGATGTTTCACTCATGAAATCTCATTATAATCTCTGTTTATGTGTTTGTCGACACGAGTACATTGTCATGAGACACCTGGCAGTCTGTTGTGTTACCTGTTTGTGATTATCGAGTGCACCTTCTGATGATCTTCTTATCCAGTTTGTCATTTCATTTAATACCCTGAATGATTATTCCGAATGTTAATACTCGGGGATTGTTCTTTATGTGAATACGCAAGGGAAATCCCGTCAAATGATGGATTCACCCATTCAACACAACACACGGGATCACAGTAAATACAAAGTTATCGATTACATCCGACAAATTATTTGCAATAAATAATGCAGTTCAATAAACAAGACTATCTGGGAAAGATTAGCGGTGACAGGAGAAATTTGTCAACACATTCCATATTGGAATGAGAGCGTTGTAATTTCAGCATGCTACATTAATTATTTATTTATATATATATATATACTTGCTCTTCCATTACTTAAATATTTCTAATTTTCAATCTCCATTTGCAGGTTTCAATTCAACCCTGCTTCACACTCATCTCTCACCCCAAGGAAATGGCTTCTTCTTCTTCTTCTGATATTGGAGTTATTTTGAATGAACTCACATGCCCAGTGTGCTTTGATCTCTACAAGGAGCCCGTTGGTTTGCCATGTGGGCACTCGTTTTGTCGTGTGTGTATAGAGAATTCCTGGGAAAACGGGGAAGAAGACACAGGTTGTGTTTGTCCAAATTGCCGTGAGGTTTTTCCACAAAAACCAAAGCTCAAGAAGAATGTGATCATTGCCAACTTGGTAGAAAATATGAAGTTGAAAAAGGGAAAGTTTGGATTGGAGGTCCGAGATACAGAACATAGTGATGTGAATGTTAAGGAAGGAATGAAATCAGGGGGCATTGAGAGTTTCTGTGAGGTTTGTAATCGAGAGGCAGCCAAGAGGTGTGTACCTTGTGAGATCCTCTGCTGTGCGAAACACCTGAAGCCTCATAAACAGAAAGGGCACAAACTGGTGGATCCTGGAGTGAAGATTGAGGAACTAAGATGCATTGAGCACAGAAAGCCAATCCAACTCTATTGTAAGGATGATGGGAGGTTGATGTGCATCACGTGCACAGGTGGACAACATCGGGAGCACGACGTTGTTGCTTTGGAGATTGCTCATGCTGAACTGAAGGTGAGTAAATCAGTGAAAAAATAGTTATTGCATGTGTTATATCTATACTATTTTGGTTATTTCCGTGAAATTAGCTCATAGAATGTGTCCAGGTGCCCAGCCGTCCGTCCGTGTGTATATATGTACGTCCATCAACCTTTGACTAAAATATCTCCTCACAAACTACCCAACCAATTATGGATCTAATTTGTAACGATTTATCAGGCCAGCAAGGTCCCACCCATTGTGCTCACCATCTGTATGAGTGCCCCTTTAAAGGAGGTAAAAAGGTTCTGCCTTAAATATTGGTATTTTATTTAAAAATCATCTTCTCAGAAACCATGCGACAGATCCCGACCAAACTTGCCAAGAGGCATCTGGACCATGCCCTAACCTTAGGTTGTGCTCCATTTGGGAAATCTCACCTGGAAAGGGGGCCATGGGCCCCTCCCAAATCCATCATTTTCACGAAAACATCTCCACAACTACCTCAACGATTATGGACCAAATTTGGTACAACGCATCAGGGCCTGTTGCTAGAATCTCAGATAAGCCTGCCCTGTGGTTAAACCGCATATCCGGAGCATTAAATGTATCCACTGGGAAGGTTCCAGTAAGTAGGCCCTGGAAAGTAATGTTACACTTATAGGGTTATCTAGAAATGCCATACCACAGGGCAATGAAATACCATAGGGCCAGGTAGAATTGTATAGATTACCATGCTCCGTATGTTGCAATGAAGAAGAAGAAACCCCATGTACCATAAGTAGGGAGCCGTTGAACCCTATGTCGTGTAAGAGTTTATCTTTGTTCCCATGATAAGGGGTGTGGTTATGTTAATTAGTTAGGGATTAATGGTAAATTCCCTGTATGTAAATGGCCTCTGTACTTTTCCCCTTGTTCCTTATGACGCATTAAAAACATACGCTACACCTAATATAAACAGTAAATGAAAACCAACTGGAACAGGACATTAAACAATACCGCTGGCGCTGTCAGCGGCCACATCACAACATCAAGCAGGCAGGTCCGTGAGGCCACACCCTGAAGAGCAGTGATTGGTCTGGTATTGTCGAGTGATGAGAGGGACTCGCTGATGGGAGCAGGCAGAGATGTCATTGCGATGACATCAGAACCTTGAGAACGAAAGAACGGGGTCCAGACATTTGTCCCTCTCTTGGTCCTGGCTTTCGTCGTAGGCGGTCACGTTTTACCTGTGTGGTCACCTGTGAGGAGATCGCTGAAAGCCTTATGGGTGCCTTTTGGGAGCTTTGCAAGTGAAAGGGAGGAGTTTTTGGCAGCTGTGTTGTTCTTCTGAGGCGGAAGGGGCCACGAGCGAGCCGAAGGAGGTCATGCTATCTGCTTGCCTTGTGCCGGTGGCTACTGAGGGCGGGGTGCCACCGCCATCTTGTGCGCTTCCCATGGGGTGCCTTCAAGCTTCAACGACCACCAAGCTCCCAAAGTGCTCGTCGAGACCAGAGCTGAGTGCTGGCAGAAACATTAATTATTTTTTGCTGCGACGAGCAGTTCCAGGAGAGGACCACGTTGTTGTTGTTGTTGTTGTTGTTGTTGTTGTTGTTG
Organism: Myxine glutinosa; assembly: GCF_964187855.1. Taxonomy (NCBI): domain Eukaryota; kingdom Metazoa; phylum Chordata; class Myxini; order Myxiniformes; family Myxinidae; genus Myxine; species Myxine glutinosa. Next base: position 425,482,982 of record NC_136261.1, read on the forward strand.
TTGTTGAGGTACCTTTTTGAACAGCGCATGCGCATACATGATACACAATGTGCATGCGTGCATTATTGCAACAGATATCCTCATGATTCTACACGTTGCAGCTGGTGACCACACTGTGGTCATTGTTCTCTTGGTATTTTATCATTCCCCTTGTCTGTATATGAGTCCATATGGAGGGTCCCTCAATTAGAATTTTAGTTTTACCGTGCATTGTTTTGTTACCGACATTTCTTTCAATAAAGCCAGTATTTTTGCATTATAATTCCGTGTCGGGTTTGAGTTGATTATCACAGGTTCAAAGACGTCCAGTGGGACCCATGAAGGTAAGAGCTTCGTTACCCATCACTGCCCTCATCCCCCGCGCGTATTCACACCGCCATTAGATTGAACGCTTTGGAGTAAAAGCTCAATCGGCTATCCGTCCCTAGGGGTGCTCACCCCGGGAACGCGACAGTAAGGTCTCGTGGGATTGTGCTCCTCATCCGGATCTATCCCCTGTAAGAGGCTGAAAAGGGGGTTTTGCTTCTGTTGAACACGAGGTAATGTCGCTGATCCGACTTCTCTCTTTCATATAATTTTAACATATCATATTTTTCAAATTCCATCTGCAGAATGGGGCATGGGGGAAATAACTGTCAGTCCCCCATGGCACCCTCCCCAGCCATCTAATGTCAAGACAGCTGAGAAACAGTTTTAGTGATTAATGTCATCCTGGGACTTTTTCTCGTACAGCTCTAGAGTTAAAGAGAAGAGATGATTTTAAAATTTTAATAAAATTCCCATCACATTAACTGTGCTCCTTATCACAAATGTATATTCCATCTCTATATATAGTTGTATTTTCTGTCTGTTTGTCCACCAAAAGAATCGGCCCAACCGGTAGTAACCCCATAATATTGTATACAAATCCTCTTGGCAAATGGAGATGCAAGAAAACATTTTCAAACCTACAGGTTAGGGGTTTCAGGGTGGGGGGCGGGGGGTGGGGGAAGACACCAATTCTCTAGATGTAAATGTGTATCATATAGCACCACCCGGTGTTAGCCCGTTTTACAAATCATCTTGTATCTTCTGAATTCCTTCCACACAAGGTGTGGTTACCTCTGCTAGTATTTATATAATTTTGTGCAGGATGTTCCTTTTTAATCCACCACCGGTTCACGATTCTTCACTTCTGTTGTTTCTTTATTCTGTGCAGGGTGTTTTGGCTGCAAAGTATCCTCATGTGTCACAGTCAATGGAAAGCGTTGCATCCCAACTACGGCATGTTCAGGAAGAGGAAGCGCAAACAGAGGTGGGAATCACCAATAAGTCATCGTTGTTTTGTGAAGGGGTGTACGATGATGTCCTTCCTGCTGTCCTTTCTTCCTTCCGTGTGTGCGTCAGTTATCAAGGTTTTTTTTCTTTTTTTTCCAACGATAACTGGAGAACCACTGAAGGGGTTTTAACCAAACTTGGCACAAGTACGGATTGAAATTCAAAAGATAAACTGATGGTATTTTTGGGTTCAACAGGTGAAAGTCTCATTTTACAGACCACGAGTCGAGTTACAAACATCAAATGTTGTTACTCTTCTCCTTCTCTGTCTTCTTCTCTTTCTCTCTCTCCCTTCTGTGACTTTTAATTTTTATGGCGTAGCCCATAGAGCAAAGCCGTATAGAACAGTGTTTGCCCGTCCATATGTATGTATGTATGTATGTATGTCCCCTCAAACGTATACCAATTAGAGCTGAGGATCTGGTCACATGAAAAGGTGAAGTGATTACGTCTGAAGTCATTACGGCGGTACGTGGCTAACTCCTCACACATTTTGACTCCAATTTCGTTCAGGCCGAACATAATCATTGAAACGTGTTGCAGTTTGGTTTTTAGTTTATTTTAATTTATATTTAAATTTAGCAAATGGTGGAGTTCCAATGCTTCAATATGAATTCATCATGACTGTCCAGACACCTTGAGCCCCCTGCATTGTACGGTTCGGTGCTGGGTTCTGCCTCTGAGGCCTACTTGGTTATGCAGTGACCGATCCTCTGATGGTGTCGGTGCCGGCGAGGTGCACCCTCCCTCCCATGCCAGCATGGACTGTGTGCACCTTGCTGCATCTGATGTTATTATTGTTATCAAAATGCAGTATTTGTAAATTGACTGTAATTTAGCCTTTTAGCTTATATTATTGCATTATTATTACTAGCAACGGGACCCGCCCTAAGGGCGGGGCTTCAATTGGGAAGCCCAAATGAAAAGGCAAAATATCAGAAATTGAAGGCTTTTATTTTATTTTAAACGATTCATATAAACATCCGTTGAATCATATCACACACAAATCGTCAAAATCTAAACAGTACATGGTGCCCATTTTGAAAAAAAGATTGAATTCTGCAAAACGGAAGTGGCCGCTACACGTCTTTCTCAGTCGCACGTTTATGTGTGAAGAGTGCGTGCCAAATCTAACATAGAAGCGGCCGCCTCACCTGTTTCTCAGTCGCTTTTCACACGCTGCCAAGTAACTTTGGAACCGCATGTTTATATAGGAAGAGTTCATCAGGAGTCGATCTACTCTCTCCTCTTACGTAGAATTTCAACAAAAGCCACATCATTGTTCATATCGGTAAATATTATTCCATCGTGTTTGAAAAAACTGGAAAATTGGGGAAAATTTGGAAAAACAATATAGCCTATTTTACTCCAAGGGGTCCCAGGATTACCCACCCAAAATTTTGTTGCGATCGGTTCAGCCGTTTTTGCGGTACCTTCAAACGGATGGACGGACATTTGGTGAATTATAGTAAGATTATTATTATACAGCAGTATTGTTTTCTTAATAATAATAATAATAATAATAATAATAGCATTAATACTAATAATATAGTAAATATAATCATAACACTGCAATCCTTTTGTCGTTATTGCAAAGTTTCTAGATTGAAGCGATGTATGGTTGGTTCATTGTATCTCTAAACATAAAATAAACAAAGCAGTGTCTCAATGCCTCCACTTCTGGTCTTGCTGGTGAGGTTTAATTTGTCGCAGCTCTCCACGCTCTCAATCGAAATCGAAGTTAAGTAATTGTTCCCATTTGTATTTTCGTTATAACTGTATTTATTTTATGGTGTTGTACGTATAGTGTGTCCCGAGGAAGATTTTCGGTGCAAATCTTTCATACCTGTATAGAAAATCGTGTTAATTCGTGTCGTGTCTTTTGAGGCCTTGCACAGTGTCCAACCTTGAGGCTTTGTTTTTCTCTCAGCGGTTCGTCGTTTGTGCTCCAATAACTTTCGTTCTCTGTTTTCCCAGTCTTTTCACCCCATAGCCTACTTCTTTGTTTAAAATCCCAACAAAAAAACAAACAAACAAAAAAAAACATTTCCTTCTCTGTTCTTATTTGTTGTTCTCATTCGTTTATTCATTCTTATACGTTCGTTCGTTCTTCGACCACGTGTTTCTCCCCCATTTCCCCCAGATAGTTTTCACTGTTAAACTTTAAAATGTTTACACTTTCCCCTCAAGTTCTGTATTCCGTCGTATATTATAACACCATTTTCTTCTTCTTCTTTAAAAGGTAGCTTTCGACTTGCTCACCAAATCTATTCATCCCCCCCAAAAATTCCATGTCTTACAGTGCCTCTTTTCTACATTCCCTAAACTATCCTGCACTCCATCCTCCCTCCAGGGTCCTTAAACGTATTTTTGACTCGAAGGTCACAAGAAACTCATTTTGCAATAAATGTTCGTTTCCCATTAATCGTACACTTTCTAAAATCCAATCTCACCCCTCTCCTCCAAATCTTCCCCATAACCCCTCCCCTCCAAATCTTCCCCATCACCCCTCCCCTCCAAATCTTCCCCATCACCCATCCCTTTCAAATCTTCCGCCTTGCCCCTCCCCTCCAAATCCTCCCCATCACCCAGCCCTTTCAAATCTCCCCCTTGCCCCTTCCCTCCTAAACTCCCCCCACATTCCTCCCCTCAAAGACTCCCCCCTCACCCCTCCCCTCCAAATCTCCCCCATATCCCATCCCTTTCAAACCCCTCCCCTTGTCCCTTCCCTCCTAAACTCCCCCCACACTCCTCCCCTCAAAGACTCCCCCCTCACCCCTCACCTTCAAATCTCCCAACCCTCATTTCTTCTCAATTTCCTCCCTCTCACTCCCCCTCCTCAAAGCATCCTTCCCGCTTCTTCCCCCTTCCAACTCTCACCTCCATCTCCCCAAAACTTCTGCCTCGCTCTTCCCCCTCCTCAAATAACACCTCATTTTGCCTCACCCAATCACCATCAAACCTTTTGTCCGCCCCATCCTTCCCTTTCTCCGAGCTATTCTGAAATCTCTGACACACCTTCAACAGCTCTTCCGACCTCTTCCACCTCTTCCACCTCTTCCACATCTTACCCTACCCCTCCTCACCCCTGTTCTGTATCCGATGCTCCCCCTTCCTCTTCATTAACGGTATGGACCTCAAACATCCGGAGCCTTCGTTCAAACTTAACTGATCTCTCCATACAAGTTGCTTCTGACAAACCAGACGTGATCTGCTAAACAGAAACTTTCCTCCTTCATGATGTCTCTGATTCCTTAGTATCTCTCCCGGGTTACTCCCTCCTCCGGTATGATAGACCTGAGCCTCGTCCTGGAGGTGGGGTTGCTATCTTTATCAAAAACTCTCTTCCTCACTCGCCCTGCACTGCACTCTCTCCACCTGACCCCCAGGAATACCTCTGGCTACGGCTTCCCCTTCGCTCCCACCTCTTGTTCATATGTGTGTTGTACCGTCCACCAAACAGTGATGACTCCATCTACATCTCGCTGTCTGATAATATGGACCAACTTCTATCGACTCATCCCAACTCTCTTCCTCATATGTGGTGATTTCAATTGTCACCATGCCAGGTGGCTGGGTGTGGGTACCGCTCTCACCAGCCATGGCTACTCAGCAAAGGACTTCTGCGACTCACTGGGACTGACACAATCTGTCGATTTCCCGACCCGGCTCTCAAACAACGGAGCATCTTCTCTTCTGGACTTGGTTGTGACTAACTTCCCTGAAAATGTCTGCTGCTCTTCTTCTGCTCCAATCGGCTCATTTGATCATGTGCTTGTTAAAGTGGACATCTCTCTAACCATTCTCAGGGAGCCTGCTCAGCGTCGACGAGTCTGGCATTTCACTCAGGCCAACTGGCACGATCTTCAAGCAGCCATCAATCATCTGGACTGGTCTCCCATCTCTACCACCTCTGACATCAACTCATTCTGGGAATTCTTCCAAAGTAAATTGCTCTCTCTCATGCACAGATTTATCCGATCTCGTCTTCAGTTGTCATACCCTTCCTCCCGTCCATGGTACACGGAATCTTGTGAGGCTGTTGCCCAGAAACAACTTGCCTTCGTCTCCTGGAAAGCAAATCCAATGGAAGGAAATCTCATTTCCTTTCACAAAGCCCGAAACAAGTGTGTGTCCACCCTCAGGAGAGCCAGGAAACAATATCTCTCCATTCTCAAGACCGAACTCTCTTATCTGTCTCCCTCTTCCAAATCCTGGTGGCATCTGGTCAAATCTGTTTCTGGTGTTTGTTCCCCCTCCATTCCCTCCCTTATCTCAAACGGCTACACAGCTGACTCCGCACGTGAAAAAGCTGAATGCCTCAACTCTGTGTTTGCCTCTAAATCTTGTGTCCCAAACCCATCCCTCTCTGTACCCAGTCATACCCAGCTGCTCCTGGACTCTATGTCCTTTCCTCCCGCAAGGTGGAAAAGTTTCTGTCAACCCTCGACTCTGATTCTGCAACTGGACCTGACGGCATCAGCCCATGGGTCCTAAAATCCTGTTCTTCTGCTCTTTCACTCCCTCTCTCTGTTCTCTTCACGCTCTCTTTTGCTCAAGGTCAATTGCCATCTGCTTGGAAATCAGCCAACATCACTGCTTTGCACAAAAAATGTGCAAAAACAGATCCTAGCAACTACAGACCAATCAGCCTTCTCCCAATTATCAGCAAAGTCATGGAATCCATCATTGCTTCGGATATGAAATCTTTCCTCTTCTCCAATGGCTTGATCTCTGATCATCAATTTGGTTTTAGACCAGGTCACTCTACTCTGGACATGCTGCTTCTGCTGTCTCAACAATAGATGGAGGTCCTCAATGCCAAACAGGAAATTAGAGCTGTCTCCCTCGACATATCACGTGCCTTCGAAACGGTCTGGCCCCCCGCTCTGCTCACCAAACTCTTCTCCTTTGGTATCCATGGAAATCTCCACGCATGGCTGGCAGACTTCCTCTCTAGTCGTAGTCAACGTGTGGCCCTGAATGGGTTTCTCTCATCTCCTCTTCCTGTTCAGGCTGGAGTTCCCCAAGGCAGTGTTCTGGGCCCTGTGCTTTTTCTGGTCTTCATCAATGATCTCTCTGACTCTCTTGAAAATCCTCTCTATCTTTTTGCTGATGACTCCACTCTCTGCCGCTCCATTCCTCATCCCTCAGATCGGCAGTCTGCAGCCTCCTCACTCTCTGCAGACCTGGACAAAATCACAGACTGGGCAAACAAGTGGAACATGTCTTTCAATCCTGACAAATCTCACACTCTTACGATGTCTCTCCGAAAAGACCGACTGGACAAACCTCCCATCTACTTTCTGAATAATCCTCTCCAAGAAGTTCTGTCACTCAAGCTTTTGGGTCTCACTATCTGCCATGATCATTCCTGGGAAAACCGCATTTCCAAGGTGGCCTCCAAAGCCAGTCGCCGACTGGGCATCCTCCGTCGTGCGAAGTCCTTCCTTGGCACACCTGAGCTCCTCACCACATACAAGGCTTTCGTCCGCAGCTCAATGGAATACTGCTCTCCCCTCTGCGCTGGTGCTCCTGCCTCACACCTAGCTCGTCTACACACTGTTGAAACCAAAGCATTCAGTATCATTGGAAACTCCCGAGATGACGCTATCTCCGAGGGCCTTTCACTTACTCACCGCAGGCAGGTTGGTTGTCTTTCCGTCTTCTACTGACTCCTCTCCGGCCTTGCTCCCCCAGCTCTCTCTGGGCTCTGTCCTCAAAATATTCCTACAGGTCGCACAAGATCTGCCTGCAACCCTCTTATGGTTAAACTGCCAAAATCAAGACTCCCTGCTCACCTTCACTCCTTCATTCCTCTTTTCTCCCACCTCTGGAACAAACTCACTCACGCACTTCAATCCCACTCCTCCCTCCAGGTCTTTAAAACGGCTGTTCACCACCATATCTTATCTTCCCCAATCCAAAACCTTGATATTTTCTACCCCCGCTAATTTCACCCCAAATCCACTTTTTGAGGTGCCGACTTCTTTCCTGGAAGTCCTTGGTGTCCTTATGTTTTATACCTATCCTGCCCCGCCCCCCCCCCCCCCCCCAGGCTCTCTCCCTCCCACACATCTCTCGATGTCCCTGCTCTCAAATGTTGTGTTTGTGTGCTTCCTCCCCTTCTCTCCCCATCTTGTCGACCACTTCCCTTTTTATATACTTTGTTTGCTTGTTTCTTTGATTTGTGTGTTTGAAAAATGTTAGCTCTTTCACAAGCCTCGACTCTGTATACTATATATATATATATATATATATATATATATATATATATATATATTATATATATATATATATATATATATATTATCGATATATATATCGATATATATATATCTATATATATATATATATATATATATATATATATATAGTTACTATATATATATATATATATATATATATATATATATATATATATATATATATATATTATATATATATATCGATATATATATCGATATATATATATATATATATATATATATATATATATATATATATATATATATATATATATATATATATATATATATATATATATATATATATATATATATATATATATATATATATATCGATATATATATCGATATATATATATATATATATATATATATATATATATATATATATATATATATATATATATATCTATATATATATATATATATATATATATATATATATCGATATATATATCGATATATATATATATTGCCTTCGTATATATATATATATATATATGTAGGGAGCTGTTATGCCCCTCCCCCTTTGTTGATCCTTGCTGCTTTACCAATTACCAAGTCTAACCAATTATCTGTTTTGTTTTGACTGATTGCTGTACTCTTTTATAATACTTAGTCCTTTCTTGTGCATTGAGGATGTGTAATATCCTAATAAGGAGTTCTGTGCTTGTGAGCTCTTGCCCTGTGTGGGCACAATCTCTTGTTCCCCTTCCTAGCCTTGGTTGCTGCTGTTATCTCTCAGCCTCCCTCTTGACTTTGCCAATATCCTGTGGGTTGACACATTTATGAGTGTCCCCTCCCTTTGTACTTTCCCAACCAAGGTCTCTATACAGAAAGTAGTAAACATGTTGCCACATATGGCTGACCATCTCCTTATCTAAAGCTAACCCATGAGTGGCCTTGGATGAGCTTCCTCTAACTAACTGAACAACAGGATGGGACTAATGGTGGGAGGACCAATGAGCCCATTCTGTCTCTGTATCTTGTGAGCTAAACCCACCCCTGATATTCCTTATATAAAGCAAGTTTTAATCGAATTATTTCAGAGCATCCTGTTGTAGTGTTGGTCATTTCTTGTGAGCTTCATGCGACATCTTGCTGTCCTCAAGCTTGTGTAAACGAGTTCTAATAAATATATCCGTTGCTCCTTTCTCTGAGTCTTCTGAGTCCCAAGTTCTAAGTCCCAATCCGACAAGTGGTGGCAGCGGTGGGATCAGTCTGTGCAGTCCGGGACGCGGTCCCAGGCAAGTGAGTGGTGAGACCAGCTGGCAATTGATCCGGGTCAGGTGAGCTGTGGTTTTCTTTTATTTTTTCCTTTATAGCCTGGGGGTCAGTCCAAATTGTAAACCACTCTCTTGCTCGGGTGCCGTTTGTTCCGTTCCCTGCTCATACCTGTTCCACGAACCTAAATTTAAATACGGACCGCTTGGGTCCCGGAGCAACTGATTGTTTATGGACTCGTCAGGGTAACGTTACGTAAGGGGAAGTGCCCCACGTTGGGCGCCTGAGGTTAAGGGGTAATAGATCTCTGGGTTGTGAGGGTAAGGATAAGGGCGGCGTCCCGATCCGAGGCCTACCCGGGAGACGTCGGAATTATAAGTAAGATTAGAAGTATTATAAGGGCGTAGGACGCCAGGAGAGTACAGGAAGGTTAGGTTAGACGGCTGTGTAGGCGGACGAGCCTCTCAGGAGAGTAGGTAGCACGGCTGTACCGCGAGGCGGGCGATCCTCACGAGTACAAGGCTGCGAGTTAGGTAGCGCGGCTGTACCGCGAGGCGGGCGACCCTCACGAGTACAAGGCTGCGAGCCTCTCAATAATTAGGTAGACGGCTGTACCGCGAGGCGGGCGATCCTCACGAGTACAAGGCTATGTCGGTGAACTAAATTTTCCTAGGATGGGTAACAGTATGGGTAATAAGACTGTAAAGGCAGGTGAACCGCTCAGAAATACCCCAGCATTTTTCATGTTTCGGAGGTATGGCTATGATGCTGCGAGACCAGGGAAGTCATGGGTTGCGCTGACTAAGGACTTAGGTGAACCGTGGCCCGAAGGAGGGTCTTTTGCGCTGGAAAAATTGGACGTGTTGTATGAGGCATTAGAAAAGTTTGAACAGGCCAGGAAACACTTCCCGCCTGACTATTGGAAAGTCTTTGGTTGGTGGAAGGAAGAAGCGATGAAGCGACACGCAAAGTCGAAACAGGCCAGCTTGGCTGGTGAGGTAACAAAACTCAAGGGTCTGAGGAAACAGGCGAATAAAGTGCAGGATGAAGCGATTAAAGAAATAGAAAAGCAGGCCAACGCGCGACTGATGTCGCTCGTTGAAAACCCCGACCCCGCGGGAGGGGAGGTAGTGACCAATCTACCCTCCCCAGCCCCAGACCTAAGCCCTGTCCCGGGGTTTCAGGCACCACCTATCCTTTCTGCGCTCCTGCCACCACCTCCCTGCAACCCCGCTACCCTCGCGCCCCAGAAACCCCAGAACCACCCGAGTCAGGGAAGTCCGTTTGCACAACTCGGGGCTAACGGGATAGATGACGGGACCGACATTGCGGGGTTCCCGCCACCGATAGGACAGGATGGGTTATACCCCTCACTGGTAGGCTGTAATGGGAAAGAGACCTCACAAACTACCCCATTGGAATGTCAGGAAATAATGGGAAGGAAAACATTGTGCCCCGTACAAATTATTGGAGTTAATGCTCAAGGTCAGGGGGTTCGAGAAAGGGTACCATGGAAAGAATCCTCTTTAACGGTAATGCGGGAAAGGATCCAACATTTGCTTATTGAGGATCCACGGCAGATAGTGCCAACCATGTCAAATTGGTTTTTAGCTGGCGAGTGCGACTATCGAGACGTAACTCATATGGGAGTATCCGTGCTCCCACCCAAAGTATGGGAAAGGGCTTGACAAAGAGCACACTGGCCGCCGGTCAACCCAAGGGCAGCAGGAGCGGGCCAGATAACACTAGCGCAATGGGAGGCACTGAAGGTCCGGCTGCTGGATGCCATTGAGCATGCGCTGTTGCCAGCAGGGGGTCCGGATTGGGGAAAAATCGGGGCCATAAAACAAAAACCAGGAGAACAAATTGGAGATTACCGAGAAAGGTTGGAAAAGGCCATCGCGCGCTGGGGAGGACTGAGTCCGATGCAGCTAGGAGGACTACCCCAACCATTGGTAAATCAATATCTAATTGAGGGGCTTTGGCCGATATTAAAGAAACAGGTACAGTCCGTCCTCTTTGGCTGGAAAGGAATGACAACCAACGAGTTATGCGACAAGCTGGAACAATGCCCGGGCTCCTCCTTAGAGGAGAAGAAGGATATTAAGGAGGAAATATTGCAAATGTTTGTTCAGGAGAAACGGGCTCAATTTAATCAAAATAAAAAGGGGGATCAGAGTCAGAGCCAGATACGTGAACAGTGCCAGAAGTGGGGGCCTGTCCGAGGTTATGAGGACCATGGGAAGGGGTGTGTGCCTTTCTATAGGGGTCAATTCCCCAACGGAGAGTGGATCCACCACGAAAGCCGCCACTGCGATGGTTGTACTGACGAAGACTTTGGACTAATTAATATGGACGAGATAAAACAACAATGGACAATACGCCGACTGGGCATCCTCGTCGACTCGGACAGTCGCCGACTGGGCATCCTCCGTCGTGCGAAGTCCTTCCTCGGCACACCTGAGCTCCTCACCACATACAAGGCTTTCATCCGCAGCTCAATGGAATACTGTTCTCCCCTATGGGCCGGTGCTCCTGCCTCACACCTAGCTCGGCTTCACGCTGTTGAAACCAAAGCTTTCAGAATTATTGGAATCTCCCGCGATGAAGCTATCTCTGAGGGCCTTTCACTCACTCACCGCAGGCAGGTAGGTGGTCTTTCTGTCTTCTACCGACTCCTCTCCGGCCTTGCACCCCCAGCTCTCTCTGTGCTCTGTCCCCCAAATATTCCTACAGGTCGCACAAGATCTGCCAGCAACCCTCTGATGGTTAAACTGCCGAAATCTCGGCTCTCCGCTCACCTTCACTCTTTCATTCCTCTTTTCTCCCGCCTCTGGAACAAACTCCCTCACTCCCTTCAATCCCACTCCTCCCTCCAGGTCTTTAAAACAGCTGTTCACCACCATCTCTTATCTTCGCCCATCCAAAACCTTGATCTTTTCTACCCCCGCTAATTCACCCCAGATCCACCTTGTTTGAAATTCCAACTTCTTTCCTGGAAGTCCTGGCAGTGTCCATATGTTTTATACCTCTCCCACTGCCCCCTTCCCACGCCCCCCCCCCCCCAAAGCCCTCGCCCTCTCTCAGATCTCTCGATGTCTCCATGTCTCTCGGTCCCTGCTCTCAAATGTTGTGTTTGTGTCCTTCCCCCTCTCTCCCCATCTTGTCTACCGCTCCCTATGTTATATGTTTTATGTGTCGGTTTGTCTTTCTGTGTGATTAATGTTCGCTCTTTCACGAGCCTCGATATTGTATAAAAAAAAAAAAAAAAAAAAAAAAAAAAAAATACCACCCCCTCTTCCCCCTCCTCCTCAAAACCCTCAAACCTGGACCATACCAGGGCCTCCTCCCCAAAATTGGTACCCACCAAGACCCCTTCTCCAAACCCCTGGACCACCCCCCAATAGTGGGATGCAGAACGGACCAAGGGGAAACTGGGCCCCGTCTCGGGGTCCGCCGCAATGGCAACCAGTAAACCAGTCACAGTGGGGGCCGCCAGAACGCCGGCAGGGCGGCAGGGGCGTTGTAGAGGGACGACCTATGGCCTCCGCACCACCGTTTTCCGCAGGAACCGTGTTTTTATTGCAAACAAATGGGACACTGGAGACGTGATTGCCCAAGTGCTCGTAAGGGGTTTCCGCCCCAACACAATTGAGGGGCCTATTGACGGGACGCTGGCGGGTCGCCCAAGGAGTGTCCTCTTTTGACCATGACACCGGCAGAGGAACCGACCTTGACGTTGGACGTGGAGGGAAGACAATTAGAATTTCTCGTCGATACGGGAGCGACTCGCAGCACAATTAACAAGGGGCAATTGCCCTCTTTGCGCCCCACGGCGAGGAACGTTCAAATACTGGGTGTTTCGGGCTTACCCCAAGCACTTCCTATTTCGGAGGAAGTGCGAGTAACATGCGGCCCGCTGGAGGCTTAACATGCGTTCTTGATGACCACTACCGCCCCGACAAATTTGTTAGGACGGGACTTGTTGTGCCGATTGGGCTGTCAAATCTCATGTACAGAGGAGGGAGTTTTTGTAGATGTCGCGGAATCTAAACGCGACTTGTTGATGATGGCATTGTCTCGGCCCGGCCCCACCGCGTATTGGTGGCGCTTGGACGAAGGGGCTCTGGCTACGTGGACGCATATCATAGATAATGTGTTTCTGGGCAGTTCAGTTCTGCGGGATTGGCTACAACTGCACCAAATTTCGATAAAAAACTTAAAGGATAATCCACCCCATTGCACTGCATACTATGATGCAACGGGCGAGGACGAGAATTATCGAGAGAAGGTTAAGGAAAAGCTGGGCGAGCGCACGCCTCTACACTTATCACGGATATGGATCGGCCGTGAGGGAATAGGAATCGAGGCAGTCCTAACCTCGAGTCAGCGTGCGTTGACCCAATACCCCGAAGGAGCGACCGCCCATGTTACCCTCACTACTGCCAAGGGGTGGCCTCCGGAAAGTGTAGGTTGGATGGTGGGGCGGTTACGAGAAGTTCCCTTACAGGGTTATCGGTGTAAGAGGGGCCGCTGGACTTTGAAACGGCTAAAAAATGGCGAAGGGTTCTCAATTGACATCAAGACACAACGGAGGGATGGAGTGTTCGAAGTGGCAGAGTTGCCCCCTAAGGGCACCTATGCCATGAGGGCAGTGCTAACGGACCCGGGTGAGTCAGATTACCTCCTAGCGGAGGTGCCAGACAATTTATGGCCTCAGAGAGATGATGAGGTTGGACGGATGCGAGACGCCGAACCTCTGGTGATATCAGTGCAGCCGGCGATGCGCTTGCCAAACGTAAAACAGTATAAGCTACGACCTGAGGCTGATGTAGGCATAGCACCAGTAATTCAATCCCTAGTGGAACAGAAAATTATCGTGGAAACTAACAGCCCATGTAATACACCTATTTTGCCAGTAAAAAAGCCGACGAAAGACAAATGGAGGTTTGTACAGGATTTAAGGGAGGTGAACAAGGTGATACAGGGCATACACCCACTAGTTCCAAATGGAGAAACCCTCATGATGTCAATCCCGCCGGACGCAACATACTTCACCGTTATCGACCTTTGTTCTGCGTTTTTCTCTGTGCCCATCGCGGCTGAGTCACAATACTTGTTCGCTTTCACCCATAGGTGGCGCCAGTACACTTGGACAGTACTACCTCAGGGGTTTTCAGATAGCCCCACTTTGTTTTCCCGGGCGCTGCACCGCGACCTGGCGGATGTGGAATTGAAGGGAGGGTCAGTGTTGTTGCAATACGTTGATGATTTGTTGATTTGCTCCCCTTCTAAGGAGGCGTGCGAAATGGATTCCATGGCCCTATTAAAGGCCTTGGCGGCCAAAGGCCACAAAGTAGGCAGACCAAAACTTCAGTTTGTGCGGAAGGTTGTAACTTATTTGGGACACGCCATTTCGCATGGAAAACGAGAATTGGATGCTGGACGGGTGACGGCTATCACGGAGTTGCCTCGCCCTCGCTGGCAACGACAAATGCTGCGCTTTCTAGGTATGACGGGATATTGCCGCACTTGGATACTTGATTTTGCGCTGCTAGCTAAGCCACTGTACGAGGCGACCAAATCAAACGCCCCGGACGAATTGGTATGGACGGATGAATTGAGGCGATGTTTTGACGGGTTGAAAAGGGCGTTGGTCACGGCACCGTCTTTAGGACTCCCGGATTATGCGAAACCATTTACCCTTTACACTCACGCCGTGGGAGGTTTCGCTCAGTCAGTTTTGACACAGACCCATGGGGATAAGGAGCGGCCGGTGGCCTACTTTAGTAAAAAGTTAGACCCGGTCGAACGAGGGTTTCCGGTGTGCCTGCAAGCCGTGGCAGCGGCCAGGTATGCAGTAGAAAGAACAGCAGACATCGTTATGGGACACCCAGTAACGCTACGGGTACCGCATTGCGTCACTTCGCTGTTGTTACAGCGAAGCACACAGCATTTGTCTAACACTAGATTAATGCAATACGAATCCACACTGATCACTGCAGCCAACATCATGATTGAACGTTGCACGACACTCAACCCAGCCTCACTGATGCCCACCCCTGAGGAGGGCGAACCCCATGTGTGCACCGACGTTGTGCAGTTAGTCTCCACAGTGCGATCGGATTTAAAGGACAATCCCTTAGAATACCCTGACTGTACATATTATGTCGACGGATCAGCTAGGCGCGCATGGGACGGGTCCCTGTTGTCCGGGTACGCTGTGTGCTCGGATAGCGAAACGGTAGAAAGCGGGCGCCTTCCACCTACATTTTCCGCACAGCAGGCGGAGCTGTGCGCCTTGACCAGAGCGTGCAGCTTGGCGGAAGGCCTTGCCGTCAACATTTACACAGATTCGGCCTACGCTCACGGCGTAGTCCACGATAAAGGGGCCATCTGGAAGATGAGAGGGTTTCTCACATCTGCCGGTTCAGTGATAAAGAATGGCGCGTTGGTAGAAGGGCTCCTCCGAAGCATTTTACTTCCCCGCGCTTTCGCGGTAATTAAATGTCGTGGCCACCAAAGGGCGGACACTGACGTTGCTCGGGGCAATGCAAGGGCGGACGAGGCGGCAGGAAAGGCCGCCAACCAACAGATAGAACGCAACATGCCGATGGTGACACGAGCAAAGAAGACAGCCGCACAGATTGCTGACATACCGACTGTGGGACCACCCGCCACACCAACTAAGGACGATATCATAAACTTGCAAACCGCTGCACCGACAGCCGAACACGAGGACTGGCTCAAGCGAGGGGCGATACGCCTTGGGCCAGGAGAAATATGGACCCTTGACGGGAAACCTATAGCACCCCAGGCCTTACTGCCTTGGCTGGCACGCATGGCACATCAAAATGGTCATGTGTGCCAGAGGGGGGTGACGGGACAGATAAATTACACTTGGGCAGCGCCAGGACTGTCACGGATTGTATCCGAAGTGTGCCGATCGTGTGTGGTCTGCCAGCAACACAATAGAGGGGCGCCGCCGAGACATGCACACGACGGGGGACGGCCCCCGCCAAGTGGGCCGTTCGCAACTATCGAGTTCGATTTTACAGAATTGGAACCAAGCATGTCGTTTCGCTATGTCTTGGTAATCGTAGATACGTTCACCAAATGGGTCGAAGCCTATCCGTGCATCAAGTCCGATGCCCCGACAGTAGCGAAGCGCCTCGTGCGGGATTTTATGTGCCGATTTGGCATCCCCCAGGTAATTTCGTCAGATCAAGGGGGCCATTTCACGGCGCAGGTGGTCAAGGGCATCCTGAAGGCGTTGGGCGTTAAACAGTCCTTCCATTGCGTTTACCACCCACAGTCATCGGGACTTGTGGAACGAACGAATAAGACTTTAAAGAATAAATTAGCGAAACTTTGCGCAGACACAGGCTTGAGGTGGCCGGAGGCTCTCCCGCTTGCGTTGATGAGCATCCGTTCCACCCCGGGTCGCACTATGGGCCTTTCCCCTCATGAGATATTAATGGGACGACCTATGAGCTTGCCCGTTTCAGCACCAACGGACATGTCCACCCTTGCTTTGCCAGTAATGGATGACATGCTTTTGAGATTTTGCATAGGCTTGTCCAATGTGGCACGCAGCATCCATGCTCGAGTACGAGAGGCGCTGCCTGAACCAATAGGCCATGCCATCCACGACTTCCAAGCCGGCGACTGGGTGCTCGTAAAGCACTTCACCCGCAAGGCTGCTTTGGAGCCACGGTGGAAGGGACCATTCCAGGTGCTACTGGTCACACCAACGGCAGTCTTCTGCGAGGGTAAACCTTCGTGGATCCACGCCACCCATTGTAAGTTGTCCATCCCCGCACCACAAGCCACACAAGACACCGCACCTCACACTGCTGAAGATAATGCACCGTCTAGGGCACTACAGTCTCCTAAGGGCGGCGATGACGGTCATGATGATGGGAATTCTGGGTAGCTGCCGAAAACCCCCTGCCAAAGATAGGCTCTTACACTTTGAGCTATCGAGAAAGGACCTCCCCAAGTACCCAGGACCCGACAACTATTCAGCATTTCCCCTCTACCCCGTCAAGTATATAACGGCTCGCTGGGGAGACAAAGTAGCGGTGAATTGCTGTAACTTGGAAACAAGCTTTAAGTGGTTATCTGTAAGATGGGTGGAAGCTATAGTGGTACACAATAAGACACCACAGGCACGCATGACAAGACCACGCCTAGTCCTGACTAAGGTTAGGAAAGTGGAAAATGGAACATACACTGGGGACATAAGCAGTCGATATGCCCCAGGATATCGATGGGGCAAGGGCATTGAGAATACTACCCTCTTATTGCATTATACCCCCATTGGCCCGGATACAACAATGATACTCGAATGTGGAATATGGCCC
This sequence comes from Myxine glutinosa, assembly GCF_964187855.1. NCBI lineage: Eukaryota > Metazoa > Chordata > Myxini > Myxiniformes > Myxinidae > Myxine > Myxine glutinosa. The sequence goes on from NC_136261.1 coordinate 425,500,137, forward strand.
CCTCGCACGATAATCCCAAATGGAACTGCACCCTACTTCCGACCTAGTTGCGCCGCTTACGTCATTAAAACCCCGCCTGCCCAGGAAGTAAGAAGGAAGCCAGAGGAGAACACATACTGGAAGGTCGCACGGCATATGGCCACAATACAGAACAGGACACGGTGTTGGATGTGTATGCACCTTCCCCGCACCAGCACAGCAGGAATACCAATGGTAGTGTTACCCTTATCACTCAATGATTTGTGCTCGAAGCCACTAGACACCAAATGCATTAGTACAACCCTGACAAGCCAAGGTTCTGACGGAACCGCGTGTAAACGAGTGTTTCAGTACTCTCCCCCCATCGAGTCCCGACACTTCGAGGAACGTCCGGCGCCGGTTTGGGTTAAACCGGCAAAGGGGGCCCTCTGCTTAGAAGGAAAGGGCCAAGTAATGGTAGGCAAATCCGTGTGTAGAGATACCCTCCCCGCGGACCCTAGGGAAGGGAAACACAGGTTGTTAGTGAATGTTACAAGCTCGCCCTTACATAACCTCACACACCTCCAGTTGGCATGGGAAGGGGAAAATGGGACAAACACTGTCCCAGGCCGTCGCTCTTGCATGACCACCCATTTAGTGGCTCCACACGGGACCATGTTTGTATGCGGGAACAAAGCTTACCTGTATTTACCTGATAATTGGGGAGGCATTTGCTATTTAGGATCAGTTTTCCCAGAAATGGAAATGCGACAACACTTGTATAATACCCCTGCACTCATAAGGACACCACGAAGCACCTATTGGCATGACGACGACACCACCACCTTACACGGCGCTGATTGGGAGAAGGCCGTTGGGTTTTTCTTCCCATGGGCTGGGACGGTCATGAGCAGTTACCGCATTGACAAAATTGCGTTAATCTTAGAACAAGTGGCCAACGACACCGCTACAGCACATGACGAAATGTTGGACACGGTTGTCCACCTGCGTACAATGGTTATGCAAAATAGGGTTGCATTAGATATGCTACTGGCAGAACGAGGAGGGGTATGTGGGATAATTGAGGGGAGATGTTGTACTTTTATTCCTGATCCTTCACAGGGGGTCAGTGCTGCTATTATAAGGTTAAGGGAAAGTGCTCATATATTGACAAGGGATCGAATGGATCGGGAAGCCTCCCACCAGTGGCTTACTGACTGGTTCAAAGGGTGGACAGGTACGATAGTAAAGTGGGTATTGACCGCCTTGGCAATAGTCCTTGGAATCGTGGTTAGTTGTGTAATAATCAAGGCTTAAGTCCTCGCGTGTGTGAGAAAGTTTACCACAGGATGGACACTGAAGACGACAACAGAAAAGGCCATGGTGATGATCGATAAGCTGATCGCGGGTCCAGATGACACACCGGCCGTCGACGTGACTGCAGACCGCGGATCCTGGAACGACGACCCGAACGAGCCACTGGGCCGCGACAATGAGATCTCCGCTTCCGAAGATTGTTCTTCCATTGTTGATATTACCGATAATAATGTTGATTACACATTTGCGGACCTTGAAGCATTTCAGGCTGCCAGGAGGCCGATTACTCTGGACCCCAACATGTCGCATGCAGACGCCAACGAGTTCCTAAGGGACTCCTCTCGTTTCTTCTCGATGTGTAAGGCTATGACTATTGCTGGCCGCCGATGCCGCAAGCCTACGCCACCTGAGAATAATGTTACTGATGATGTTACCGATGATGATGTGGGCCACTTGCAAGGGCCCCCGACTGATGTTTATGTCTCAATGCAGGCTTTGCCTCTTTATGTTTCACGAGCTCACCTTTATGTCTCACAAGCTCACAGTGAGTCAAACGTCACTGACCCAATCCTGGATTTGGACCCAACTGCAACCCCAAGCCCGGATGGAGAGGAACTCAATCATGAAGATACTCTGAGTTCCGAATCTGATTGTTTTACGAATTCGTCCAGGGATAACAGCGATGGAAGCAGCATCGCCTCGGACGATCTCGACTTTGACCCAAAGGAAGTTGCTCTCCCTCCTTTGGACCGTTATGCTTTGTTTTATGGCCATAGGTTTGAGCCACCTGATACTGACGATGTTGTGTCTTCCCCAGATCACCAGCATGTAAGAGACCTCATGAACATGAATATCGATTGAGCGCTGAAGATCTCCAAGGATTTCACCTGGGGAAGCCTGGGCGAGCTCCAGTCGGGGGAGAGTCCGGCCGCACCTCTGTGGGCAAAGGGTGGGTCGGAGATCTTCCTGGGTGTGGACCCCGGTGGAACCAGAGGTCTTCGTTGTGGATTTGACGCGCTATTCGATCTTCATGCCTCTACGGTCTCACCTCATACACCCATCTACACCTGACTTACATCATACACCCACATACACCACATACACCCACATACATTCACATATCCGCGGATCATCCTGCTGAGTGCGATGTGTGGTACTTTGGGTACGGGACATGCTCACTGGGCTGCATCTGCGTGGTATGTTTAGTGAACTTTTTACACTGTCTATCTCACCTCTCTTGGAGGATTTTTTATGCCATTTGATCACCCTGCTTTTACGGACTTACATTGCATACTCACATACAGACGCGAATCATCCTGCTGGGTGCGATGTGGAGTGCTTTGGGTACTACATGCTCACTGGGCTGCCTTCGCGTGATATGTTGAATGACTTTTCTGATTTGATTTGTTTCTGCTTTGTTTTGAAATAAAGGCCTTTGATTGGCTCGTAGATAACTTTGTATCTTAGATCCAAAAGGGCGGTATGTAGGGAGCTGTTATGCCCCTCCCCCTTTGTTGATCCTTGCTGCTTTACCAATTACCAAGTATAACCAATTATCTGTTTTGTTTTGACTGATTGCTGTACTCTTTTATAATACTTAGTCCTTTCTTGTGCATTGAGGATGTGTAATATCCTAATAAGGAGTTCTGTGCTTGTGAGCTCTTGCCCTGTGTGGGCACAATCTCTTGTTCCCCTTCCTAGCCTTGGTTGCTGCTGTTATCTCTCAGCCTCCCTCTTGACTTTGCCAATATCCTGTGGGTTGACACATTTATGAGTGTCCCCTCCCTTTGTACTTTCCCAACCAAGGTCTCTATACAGAAAGTAGTAAACATGTTGCCACATATGGCTGACCATCTCCTTATCTAAAGCTAACCCATGAGTGGCCTTGGATGAGCTTCCTCTAACTAACTGAACAACAGGATGGGACTAATGGTGGGAGGACCAATGAGCCCATTCTGTCTCTGTATCTTGTGAGCTAAACCCACCCCTGATATTCCTTATATAAAGCAAGTTTTAATCGAATTATTTCAGAGCATCCTGTTGTAGTGTTGGTCATTTCTTGTGAGCTTCATGCGACATCTTGCTGTCCTCAAGCTTGTGTAAACGAGTTCTAATAAATATATCCGTTGCTCCTTTCTCTGAGTCCCAAGTTCTAAGTCCCAATCCGACACATATATATATATATATATATATATATATATATATATATATATATATATATCGATATATATATATATATATATCGATATATATATATATATATATATATATATATATATATATATATATATATATATATATATATATATATATCGATATATATATATATATATATATATATATATATATATATATATATATATATATATATATATCGATATATATATATATATATATATATATATATATATATATATATATCGATATATATCGATATATATCGATATATATATATATATATATATATATATATATATATATATATATATATATATATATATATATATATATATATATATATATATATATATACATACACATATATATATATATATATATATATATATATATATATATATATATATATATATATGTGAAGAATCAGCTCTTCGTTTGCAAAAGAAGTCCACAATAGCCTGGAATGGCGCAGCTTTATTAATAACCAACTTATACAGATCCGGAGGAGGCCAAGACATCTATAGCAAGAGCCAGTCTCATGCCACGTCAAGCCTTCCTGAAAACACATTGATTCCCAGTCCATTTATATAGGGACACGTTTTATCAGGAAATCTCCGAGGGAACAAACAACACTGGGAGAGGTTCCTCCCACCGTTATCATTCGGGGGAGTCAGCCCGTCCTTATCATTTGGACCAAATGTTTCTCTGGGCTCCGAGAAAACAGAAATGTAACTCACAATGAGGAGAGTGTATGCTTAGCCAAACAAACCCATATATTTTATGGGTTTGTGTACATGAGTAATCCAAAGCATGTTTATACAGAGTCATGCGTTGCTGAGATTAAAACAAAATATATATGGTTAACGATCATGTCATTCTACTAGCATTACGCTAAAACAAGCGCATGTGGGCGTGGTTTTACGACCAGCCTCGAAAAAAGCACACGTATACCATTGTCCAGCATGACCTCATTTTAAATGAAAGCGAAGCAAAAACCTTATTGTAACTCAGGCGTCACTGTCATTAAACAAAACAGTTAATGTTTTTGGCAATTTATCAAAGGATTTATGTCTACGATTCAAGCAGCCTACCTAAGGTTCGAATACATTTTATTAACTCATGAAATAACATTATAGAACAGCATTTTATAACATAGCTTACGTGGTAATACGTCAGTCAACCGGCATTTATAATTGAGCATTAAGCAGTAACAAATCTGAGACCTGACATTCCTTCCTCTTGTCTCGTCGAGACAAAGTATCTCAAGAGACAACGTGCCACATCGGGCTTTATTGAAAGACCATCGTGTAATGCGGGTATCTCCCAAGGGCATACCGTGCGCCCATAGCGCCTCGCCCCTGCATTTGGGGAACGTGTCGTGTGGTGCGTGCTCGGAGCCTGAGGGCTCAAAACATGAAAGTTCATTAACGTTTCGGATCCACAACGAAGACGTCTGGTCCAGATGAGGTTCTGCTCCGCCAGAGGGTGCATCACTTCCCCTGCGGAACTGGCTCCCCCCACCCTTTGCAGACGCAGTCCTTGCAGATCTTCGAAGTTAATCAACGGTCATGCCCATGAGGTCCCTCACGTGTTGCTGTTCTGGGGAATACAAAATGTCGTCAGTATCTTGTGTCTCAATTTCCTGGTCAGGGTACAGAGCGTAAAAATCCGAATCCGAATCACTTGAAGCAAAGAGATCCGCAACATGTGGATCAAAGAGATCCGAAACATTTGGATCAAAGAGATCCGAAACATTTGAAGAAAAGAGAGGGACTTCCTTTATGTCAAAGTCTCCCATGGGCGCCTGGTCGGCTTGCGGGTCTAGGACATCCGCGTCGGGTCCCTCAACCGCCAGACCCAGTGTCGCAATCAGATCCATAGTTGGGTCGGAAGGGGGCGTGCAGCTGTCAGCTTGTAATACATAAGCAGCGTTAGCCAGTACACGCAAGGGGTTTATAGCACAAGTATCACAGTCATCACATACACCGTTACAGGCAGCAGCCAGTTCCCACATGGGATCCACACAAGTATCACAGTCGTCACAAAATTCAATACAATTTTCTGGAGCGCTGGTCGCAACTGCCTTGTTGAAGGACCCGTTCAGGTCGACGGCCTCTGTGGTCAGAGCCATAGTTGTTGTCGGCGGCTTCTTCACTTTCCATCCTGTAAAATACTTTCTCATATAGAGGAGGACTAGAGATTTCATTAGTGCCCCCCAAATTACTACCCCGATTATCACAGCCAGTGCGGTCAATAACCACTTCACTATGGTGCCCGTCCATCCCTGGAACCAGTCAGTGAGCCAGCTAAATGTATAAGAATTTTCGCGCGCGATCCGATCGATCCAATAGTATGTCATGAGCCGTAGCGGTGTCGTTTGCCACCTTTTCTAGGGCCAAAGCCAATTTGTCTATCCGGAAACTATCCATGACTGTGCCCGCTCCTGGGAAGAAGAAACCAAACACCTTTTCCCATAGACTCCCGTGTAGTTTAGTGGTTCCATCTTCGTTCATGACTGACCTCTTATAACGCCTGTCCAAGGACTTTGGGTCTAGCTCATCCAGTATCTCAACGTCAGGAAGGACTGAACCCAGATAACATGTGCCCCCCCCAATTATTTGGTAAATAGGGGTAAGCCTTGTCGCCGCATATAAACATTGTCCCATGGGGTGGGACCAGGTGGGTGGATAAGCACTGGAGTCCCTTTACCACCCCATTAATCCTACTAACCCCCCTAGAGAATGTTATAGCCGTTATGTTGTGGTTGTGTTTATCTTGCAGTACTATTCGTAGTGTAATCCCCGAGCTCCCTTGTCCCAGCTTCCCGGGGAGAGTGTAGGCGCATTCTGATTCTCCCATACGCAAGTGGCCGGAACCCTGGAGGCAGACCCTCCCTTTCTGTGGTTTGACCCAGACGGGGGCAGGCCTCTCGGCCACATGGGCAATCATTGGCGGGCGATAATTAAATTGTCGATTGCAACTCTTGCCGTTGTCAACCCCTTCTCTTTCCAGCGTGGTGACTAAACATGGGGAATCGATAGGTTGTGAGCAGAGGTCATTGAGGGACAAGGGTAGCACTATCATGTGTATTCCTGTGGTGCCTGCTTGGGGAAAGCGCATGCACGACCAGCAGTGTGTCCTATTTTGAATTGTTGCCACCTCCCTGGCCACTTTCCAATATGTGTTTTCCCCCCTCTTTGGGGCCTTATCCTGGGGTTGCGGCGTGAGTATGTATTCGTTGCATGGTATGTAGTTCTTTTCGCCACCGGCCGCGCCAGGGGTCCAGACGCTGCACCGGACCTGCATGGTCATGTCTTTCCCTAGGCGTGTGCGTGTTTGTAGCTTAAAATCAGGGGTTCCCCATTGGTATCCTGGTTGGGCCAAGGTCTTAATGCTAGCTTGCCCGTCTTCCCGGAACTCTCGTTGCTTTTGTAGTACAACGTACCATGCCAACGCGTCCAGGCCCTGCCGACAGTGCTAGCCAATTTATGTTCACCCAATTTGTGTGCAGGGCTTTCTGTTCGAAACATGGTGGTGATACTCTTTGTCCCCATGTTACGGTGAGGTGTCGGGTTTCGTTTTCGCATCTATTGGAATCGGAATTTCCCCTAGCTGCTGTCGCTATCAATAGTATTGTACCTATGATTAGGCCCATCCTTACTGTGTTCTGGGGGTGTGGTGTCTGGTGCTTGTATGGCCAACTTACAGTGCGTGGCGTGGATCCACGAAGTCTTGCCCTCGCAAAAGACTGCCGTTGGTGTAGTCAGCAACACCTGGACTGGTCCCTTCCACCTTGGTTCCAAGGCGTTCTTGCAGGTGAAGTGCTCCACGAACACCTGGTCTTTTTCCTCTGGTGGAACACCTGGTCCACAAGTCTCCTGGGAGCGCCTGGTCTACAGGTCTCCAATTTCCTAATCCACTTTTTTCAAGTGGATCCAATTTTATCCAATATTCAATTTTTTTAAATTCAATCCCATTTAATCCAGTCCAATTCAAATTAAATTCAATCCTTCTCTCAGCATCCCATTACCTGTTTCCAACATCAATAAAAATAAAATTATAAAATTAATAAAAAATCAATCATCTCAACTCTCAAATCGAATCAAAAAATAAAAATAAACGAAAATTACTTCAGCGAGAGTTTCAACTAGAATTACCACAAACCAACCACCTTTAACCTCCATTAACACAAACACAAACCACCATTAACCTCGATTAATACAAACAAACCACCATTAACCTCCGTGAACCTCCCCCTATTATTTATTTATTTTCACGAATAAACAAATAATAGAAATAACCTGGTCTACTTCCAATTTCAATTCTGGTCAGTTCTGGTGTCTGGTCACACACAATGTTTTCCTCACCCACTGTGATTCGCTCAAAATAGATTCTCACTGTTATGTCTGAAATTCGTCTCATGAAAACCCATTCAAGAGTCCGGTGTGACAGACAACCAAACACATAGACACGCCGAAGACCCCAGGGTACCCATCAAACTAGCTTGTCCCCAGATCAACAACACAGCGAAACATGTAAATTTACTAAAATAATCACTTACTCATAACTAGCTGGATAACTAGCATAACTAGCTCAACACCTGGAACTCATAACTAATACTCATACCACTAATTACTCATAATAACTCATAATTACTTCTGTAATTACTCATGCCAATACTTACTCAAAATAATGTAATATCCCAATCTTCACCCCCTATGCAAATCGAAGCACCCCGGACGATCCACAGCCAATATCAACCACTGTAGCCGCCTTCCCCTCCAGGCAGCCACACACAGCCACATACATCTCCATCCACGTCACACAAGACAACAGCCAACGAGTGTGTCCACCACACAGAAACCTTTGGCAATGCAACAACCGAACTCCCAGACAACCAACAACAAAACCCAATCCATCTCCATGGCTCATCAAGCAGTTCCAACTTAATCCAGCTTCACATACCGATTTCCCCAAAACTCGTGAAACTTCACCCCCATTCTGGAAAAACCCTGGACTAAACCCTGACACCCTAAATAACTTCAGACCCATCTCCAATCTACCCTTTCTGTCAAAAGTTTTGGAACGTGCTGTGGCCACTCAACTCAAACATCACCACTCTGCCAATAACCTGTATGAAACATCCCAATCCGGATTCTGCTCCAGCCACAGTACTGAAACTGCTCTCCTCAAAATCACCAGCGACCTTTTCTCTCCTCTGATGCCGGCAACCTCAACATTTTCATCCTCCTCACCTCAACGCCTCCTTTGACATCATCAATCACACCATCCTCCTCACCCTGTTTAGACCGGCTTGTGCCTATTAAACCCAAATTAGTTCACCCCCAAGCCTACAAGGACCACCTACAGCACTGCAAAGATGTCCTCTACTCCACCTACTACCCTCAAATTATCCACTCTGGCTCCGGAATCCCAAAAGCACTCTTCTCTACAATAAACAAACTAAATAAACAAACTTTACAACGTGAACAAACTCCTCAGCGCCCTGGATACCGCCACCTGTCATTCAGAGTAGACAACAGCATCTCCTTTCTGGCTTTCAGCATCTCCTTTCTCCTTTCTGGCATCCAAATGAAATTCTGGCTTCAAATCAACTTCCTCGAACTTAACTATGATAAATCTAAATTAATCTTCGTTTGCCCCCAACCACTCATAACTTTGCCCCCCAAAAAACAAGTCACATTCTTTGTATATTGCCAACATTGTTCATCGTTTAAGTATCATCCAGAACTAAATTTTTATAAACCATCAACTTGTAGATGCATTTATTTATATCCCATTAACCCAAGAACTCTCAATTGCTTGGTTATATTTTAGTAATGTCATATATCCATATTTCCTTTCCAAATTGTTCCTGATATACACATTAATCCCATCTGTCTTCGTTTCCAGATGAACTCAAATCAGGAAATCAACACAAATCCTTATTACCTCCAATCAATTCAAAATTAAATCAAACAATTTAAAACCAGATCGGATCAGCGATCAAAAATCACTTTTCCAATCAACACATTCCAAGCAACAATTCATTCAAAGACCAAGCTTAAAAACACAACTCTCATCTTACTGTGACAAATAAGCAACCAACCTACTTCACACTAAAACAAATAACTTTTCATCACCCCTTTCTTCTCCACCGCCTCTTACACTTAAACAGATCATAATTACTCACTCATACACTATTGCCCATCACCCAGTTGCCCCAGACCCAAACACAGGTTTGAAATCCCAGTAGGTTGTTCTTCAATCCCAACCATCATGTGATCCCAACATCTCTCCATTTATTTCGTTCCTCATGGGGTTGGTGTTTTATGGCCTTTACCTCTTACCCAATCACACTGCACATTATTCCCCGTCCTTGATGGATAATTTTACATCCAGATGGGCACAGCATCCCATTTTTGGCGACCCAGCCCTACAACAAGCCCCTGGACTCCTTGCAGGCTGGACCAAAACCCCCGGACGAAGTTGCATCCCCAAACCCGTCCATATAAACTCCATTGTTGTCCTGTTCATCTCTCTGTGTTACATTTACATTTTGTGACTCACAGCTCCTGCCTCCATGGAACAATGACGCCTGAGCACTCAATTAGCCCTCCCAGTACCAAAGACTTACAATCAGACCGACAGACAGACAAATAACAGAGGCATGTCGCCAGCCCCAGCACAGGACATCCCCTTTCCGGGCAGGCATAATATAATCCACAGCATCGAAATGCCAATTTCTATCCGGGGCCTCGCAAAGCCAAAATCCATGCATGCGTGCTCCATCATGCAACCCGATCTGTACTCGGTGCGCCCGGCGCCCCCTATACTCAGTGAGTTATAATAACCACAATATCTCTGGCACCCAACTCGTGATACCACAATTTAATCCACGTTACTTGCATCTCTTCATCCTCACAAATGTCCTCCATTTAACGTGACTCAAATCCATCTCAAATCCCCACAGCTCGATCGAACACGTCACTGTACTCGACCCGGTTAAATTAAATTCCAAGCGTACTGTACCTGACTGACGCTTCCACAACAACAAAAAACTCGATATTCTCTGTCCACTAATTATGTACATGATTTTGGTTTTACCCACAATATAATGTCCCGATATTCTCCAGATTTAAGTCCTATATATCCTATCGTTAAAGCAACACCCTGTAGACTGACTCCGCCTGTCGTTCTTCCAAGGTTAGTGAATTGCCTCTGACCTCTTACCCTTACATATCTCGAACAAAGGTCAAATAAACTTCGAAAGGTCAAACTTCAAATTGGGGTAACCAGCGCTTTATTATCCCACAAGTAATGCAAGTCCGGCGACAATGGACAAATGACCATTAATGTGGCTCTACATAGCATAATGCTAACTTCTACGAATCCAACAACCGTCACACTTCGTCCAAGGACCTTCCGTACGAGGCGTGCTTCACAATGCCCATCGCACATCCTTCCTCGTTCGCACAACGCTTCATCAACGCACCTCCTCGCGTCCACACCTTGGCACAAGCCACACCACATACCGACAGTTGAAACCTCAACCGTCCTCCTTCCTCGGATCAGCGTTCTGTTGAAAACGTGACATTTCTGTTCAAATTATTGAATTTCCAAATACTCTCCCTGCAGCGCCCGTGAGGCAGCTTGTCCCACATTATCTGCCTCCAGACCCATATGCGTTTTAATAACTTAACCTTATCACTTATCAGCATACTAAATCTGTGTCCGCATCGATCAACACAAATGCATCGATGCATCTTCCAGCCGCCACTCCGCACTGTACCTTACTGTACGAACAAGACTTCCTGTTGGAACTTGACTCCGGAAATTAATTACTCTGTCTTGAAATCGTTTATTTTAGCCATCTTAAATAAATCCATCCATCTATCCATCTTATAAATCCATCTTAAATAACGTATTCGTCCTGTGACATTGCCTGGCATATATGTCGCAGCCGGCCACTATTCCGACATGGCTCATGACTCATGTCTAATTCTGACAAGAAGATGAAGGATGAAGGACATGACATGAAGAAGAAGATTCTGACAAGATACTGACATGTGAACGTCCGACATCCAGCAAAGTCGAAATGACCCACAATGCATTTGGGCACACACTTCCTCTGAGAGTGGGCGAGTTATCGCCGGCACTCTGAGCAACCTCATCGCACCCGACCCCAAAATGCACTATATGACACCAATTTCAAAGGTGAGCTGCCTCAGCGATACATCCCACACATACAATCCACAATATCTGCCATTGAATGAACTCTTCAATTCAAGTAAAACACACATATTGATTCGAATTCTGCAACCATCTCCAAGAAACCGCTTCATATCAACAGTAGATCGACAAGGGCACTCCGGGTGCTTTCCTGACCCGATTTATATCAATTCGCTTCCCAAACAACTCCCAAACAGATGAAAATCCGGACTCAGTTCAGGACCTCGCCTGTTCTCTCGGATAGACGCTAAAATGGACATTCCCGGCCTGAATTTCCCGCACGTCGAGCAGATCACTTACAAAGTTTCACACCGAAACCCTCTGCTTTGCACATGACACACAGACAAACACATTGGCCAGACACACACGTCAATTAACATCCCAATATACATTCATTCCTCATTCATATCCTCATTCATATTACGTCTCTCATTCAAGGAAAAAGGATTTTTGGGACAGGTTGGACGGGGGGGTGGGTTGAGGTGGAAAGGAGAAGCAGGGCGGGGGGTGTTGGGGTGTTGCCTAGAGCCCCGGGGCTGAGCTCAGGTCTTGGGGGGGGTGGGGGTTGTTGCCTAGAGCCCCGGGACTGAGCTCAGGTCTTGGGGGGGTGGGGGGTCTTGGTCTGGTATCTGGTCCAGCGGCATCACTCGCTGTTTTACTTGTTTAACTACCTCCTTAATTGTTTTGTCCTGAACTTTGCTTCCTGAACTTGCTTCCTTTGGCTCTGAAGCTTCAAATTCCTACAATGCAGCTCCTGCTTCAATTTTCAATATTTCAAAACCTAACCTGTCCTTCTCACCCTGTGGCCACCTGGCCCATTTCCTGTGAGCTTATTTATTTTCTCTTGTCCACCAGATCCTGGCCTGCTTTATCTGGACCTCTTGTCTAGAACTTCCTGGCTTGACCTCGTAGTTGTCACTACCTTCTTGTCAAACCTACCTGGTACCTACGCATTTCACCCTTCCTGGCCATGTCCCTTTGGCCGTCTAAGTTTAGCCACAGCCCTTCGTTCCCTGGCATGCAATGGCATACCCCATCTTGTCTCTGGGCTGTTCCTTCCTGGAAAAATCTTGGCCACCTGGTTTCAGCCTATATGGCTGTCCGACCTCATTTTCCCCTCCTGGTGCTAACTGTAACTTTAAGCTTACTGTTAAGTCCTTACTGGTTTATCCTTACTTGTTTATCCTGGCTTTAACAAAGCTACGCCATTCTGAGGCCTAAATGAGCCTCTACTTACAATTTCTGTTCGAGTGCAGACAGCGGGGAAGACAAGGAGACTGAACCCGCGCGAGGGAGGAAGGTACGAATTTGGAATAATAGCCCTCTGATATAAAACAACTCCCACCTTTAATCAAATCAACGTGCCGGCGCCGGCCTCAGGTCAGCCTTCCTCCTGTCCCTCGGGCTCCGTTTCCCGTCCTCCGCGTCTGTTGACACCCCACTCCTGGTACCATCTGTGAAGAATCAGCTCTTCGTTTGCAAAAGAAGTCCACAATAGCCTGGAATGGCGCAGCTTTATTAATAACCAACTTATACAGATCCGGAGGAGGCCAAGACATCTATAGCAAGAGCCAGTCTCATGCCACGTCAAGCCTTCCTGAAAACACATTGATTCCCAGTCCATTTATATAGGGACACGTTTTATCAGGAAATCTCCGAGGGAACAAACAACACTGGGAGAGGTTCCTCCCACCGTTATCATTCGGGGGAGTCAGCCCGTCCTTATCATTTGGACCAAATGTTTCTCTGGGCTCCGAGAAAACAGAAATGTAACTCACAATGAGGAGAGTGTATGCTTAGCCAAACAAACCCATATATTTTATGGGTTTGTGTACATGAGTAATCCAAAGCATGTTTATACAGAGTCATGCGTTGCTGAGATTAAAACAAAATATATATGGTTAACGATCATGTCATTCTACTAGCATTACGCTAAAACAAGCGCATGTGGGCGTGGTTTTACGACCAGCCTCGAAAAAAGCACACGTATACCATTGTCCAGCATGACCTCATTTTAAATGAAAGCGAAGCAAAAACCTTATTGTAACTCAGGCGTCACTGTCATTAAACAAAACAGTTAATGTTTTTGGCAATTTATCAAAGGATTTATGTCTACGATTCAAGCAGCCTACCTAAGGTTCGAATACATTTTATTAACTCATGAAATAACATTATAGAACAGCATTTTATAACATAGCTTACGTGGTAATACGTCAGTCAACCGGCATTTATAATTGAGCATTAAGCAGTAACAAATCTGAGACCTGACATATATATATATATATACATACATATATATATATATATACATACATATATATATATATATACATACATATATATATATATATATATATATATATATATATATACATACATATATACATACATACATATATACATTATTTGCTAACTGGTATCCCCACCGAGGTCATACTATCCTCCTCAACGAAAGTATCAAATAAGCCCTGCTATGCCACTGATAGACTTTCGGTCTTGTTTTTTCAACCTTTGAGATGAAACGTAACAGCGGGTTTGCATCTAACATGGACAGAGGCATATCCATCAACACATTTGCTTTGGTTTATATTTTCTAGTTTCACTTTTATCCTCCATGTGCATCAATTTTGAAAATAAATAAATTGCAACCCTGAAATGTTAATTCAGACTTCTTGGATGTTGCAATTTCCTATTGGATTCCTGCACTGAAAAATATTTTCAGATAAGAGTGTTTTTCCTTCAAAACCCACTCCAGGTACAGTGATCTGATCCTATCAGCCATAATCCATTATACTTTTTGTTAATTTCTACATTTTCTCTGAAAGTTTCTTATTGATTTTTGAATAATCAAACAATGATTCCTCCCAGAACTCCAGCAGAAATGCTGAGGACAGTTTGGAGGAGAAGCGGAGGTTGGTGTGCCAATTGGTGAATGAATCTGTGGATCTGATGAAGAGTGAAATCAACAAGAGGAAAATGGAGAAGCTTTCTCTTCTTGGGAAGCAGAGGGAGAAACTGGAGCAGCAGATGGAGGATCTACGTCAAGGAAAATCCACAATGGACGCAGCATTCCAGGATCTGGAGGCCATTTCTTTTCTACAGGTGTGGTTTATCATAAACGTATTACAAAAGTTTTAATGTTTAAAATATACTGTTTGGGGGGAGTTTGTCACTATTCAAGTATAAGCCTTGAGTTGAGGCCTTGTCACGATTGATGGTAAAGGTGCAGTATACCATCCAATGGTTCAAAAATGATTAATGAAATGGATGAGAAAGGTGAGTGAATGCATTTCCAGGTGTGTTTGTCATCATGAAGTGAGATTTAGGTTTTGTCACAATGAAGGTTTGGGATAAGAGTGAGTTCATGTCATGGTCTCCAAAGCAGTGATATAGCACGACTACCTGGTCACTGTTGAGGGTTTCAATCATTTCAACCAAGGATTTTATCCAAGTGATGCTCACAGTGACCTCCAGGTACCATGACATCATGGCTTTCATCATGTGCTGGATCATTCGTGAATGTTTTGATTTATCCAGGTAGTCAAAGTTACCTGTATGTAACCACCTGGAGAACGTTAGCATGAATTATTGTCAAACAACCTCTTCACATACTTTGTTCCTGAAAGATTCAATGTTATTCATGTGAATACTGTTCGGGTTACTGATTTACCTTATCAGGTGTTTTCACCAAAGGGAAGTGTCGTACTCTTTCAAAATTAAAATCAAATTTATCTTTTCCTTACCAAATTGAAAACGTCTTTCTTTGTTACCCCGTGCATGTGAAGCCTCCATCTCCTAAACTGTGACTCAACGTCGTCTTATTGCAGTGTACATGGTGATGTACAAGATTGCTTCAGTAACACTAAACACCTGGATATTTTTTAATGATGATCTTTAAAATCACTATTTTATTGAAATTGAAGAACATAATTGAACACTGTGTGGGGTATCATGTTCTGTGAACTCTCTAGTATTTAATAAATAAAAACAAACATTCATTTATTCAAATATCTTGAACTCATTCTTTGTTTTCTTCCTTTTCAGGGTTCCAAGGACCTGTTAAAAAGGTGAGACTGCATTGTTGTCCGACACATTATCAGCACATCCTGATGTTTTTGACCCAATCGTGTTTTAAACATTTAAATATATTTACTAAATAATAAAATGAGACAAAATAAAGGGAGACTTTGAGAAATGAGGATGAGGGAAAGAATGAGGATGAGGGAAAGAATGAGGGTGAGGAAAAGAATGAGGGTTTGGGAAAGAATGAGGGTTAAGGAAAGAATGAGGGTTAGGGAAAGAATGAGGGTTAGGGAAAGAATGAACGTTAGGGAAAGAATGAGGGTTAGGGAAAGAATGAGGGTTTGGTAAAGAATGAGGGTGAGGGAAAGAATGAGTGTGAGAGAAGGACACACGGGGTGAACAAGATGTAACTGATTCAGGTTACTCAGTTGTCCTCGTGAACTAGATTATTTTCCTCCCGCGATTTCCTTCCTCATTTATGATCTATAAATGAACAGTTTTGGGTTAATTTAGGGAGGAGGGTCATTATAAAGTTCATTTGTGTTATTAATTGAACACAAACTTTAAGAAGCTCCTTAAATCCTCATTGATCATCATTTGAGTTTATCTTGTTTAGTTCATTCCTTTCTGGCCTTTTCTTTATTCTTTCCCATACTCATCAACTTAAAACTATTCACTTCTAAATTGTCGAGATCTACTGTGTTCATTGATACACTCGAAGTCTCAAACATCCTTGAATATTCTGTTCTGCTAATTTGCTCGTGTTCCACTCGGTCTTATTGATTCTTCTCTCCATGTCCATCTGTGATCTCTGCTCACCTTCTCCGCTCCATGTCCATCCATGATCTCTGCTCACCTTCTTCTTCAACTGCATTCTCTATTTATTCCTCGTTCCCTTCCAAACCATTTCTAAAGATAATTCATAAAACACCTTACCCCACACTGTCTTGAGAAAAGGGCATGGAAGGGTCTTTTCAACTCTTGGTTTGCGTTTCCGAGCACGATCTATATATTTTTGGTCTGGACCTCGATATTTTCCAAGGTTGAAAGCGTGAACGGCAAATTTGTTTGGTCAATATAGCGGAAATTTACGTTTCTCCAAATACTGCTAAACTGGAGGTTTTTGGAAGTGCTAACAAAGAGATTTGTGTTCTTGTGTTCAAAATATAAAACACAAGCTGAAGAACCCGGCGTTGCTCAGAGAAATTCAAAGTAATATGAATATTGATATATAATAATATGTATATTGATATACAGACTTGGCATTTAATATGGAATATTTTTTTTGTGGGGGTGAACTTACTTTTCAAGATGTCTTAGAACCAAAAGTTCATTGGAATTATGTTGAAAGTATTCTAGATTTTGTTAATGTGACCTTTAAAAGAAACAAAAACCACATTTGACATTTCGAAATGAATAAATTGATCCTCGAAAGTGATGTAAACTGATATCGAACTCAATTCATGGACAGTACTGTGTTAAACTTCTGTACGTTTTCCAGAAGTATCTCTTTATTTTGCACATTAGCCAAAATTTTTTTTAACAAAAACAAAAGTTAAATTACGACTGGGATTACGGACAGTAAAATTACAGTTCAGTACTTCGTGTAACCCCCATGAGCATTCAGGGGAGCACGTAAACGTCGAGGCATGCTGTTCACGAGATTTGCCAAGGTTTGGACAGGAATCGCTTGCCATGCAGTGACAATAGTCTGCTGCAATTCACGCACAGAGGTCGGCTGCTGGTCCAAGTGGTCGATTTGACGCGTTAATTCTGCCCACAAGTTCTCTATTGGATTCATATCTGGGGATATGGCAGGCCACTCCATATGCTCTACACTACAGTCAGCAAGAAAATGTTGGATCATGCGAGCACGATGAGGCCGAGCGTTGTCATCTTGGAAGACAAAGTTTCCTCGAAAGGCTGCACGAGCAAATGGAAGCAATGTTTCTTCCAGAATGGCCCTGTACTTGAACTGGTTCAGGTTTCCATTCAGAACAACCAGGTCACTTTTGCCCCCTGCATGAAAAGCAGCCCAAACGGTCGCCCCACCACCTCCAGCTTGGACTCTTGGCACTATACAATCTTTGTTGTGGGCTTCATGCACTTGTCTGCGCACTCGGACATCTTGACGATAGACCAGAAATCTAGACTCGTCACTGAAGATCACATGATTCCAGTGTCCTGGCTGCCATTGACGGTGCTCTCAGGCCCACTGAAATTGGCGCTGGCGGTGTTGTCTGGTCAGGCATGGCTTTCTCAGGGGACGCCTGGCACGATAGCCTGCTTGAACCCAGTCGTTCGTTGACTAGCCTTCTGGATACAGGCACATTTGTCAGTTGCTGCCACTCAGCCCTAAGCCGATTAGCTGACTTGGTACAGCCATTGCGGACTAACCGGTGCAGCTGGTGATCATCCCTCCTTGTGGTTCTGTGGGGACGTCCTGGCCTCGGTATTGGAGTAGGGACACCACTCTGAGCATTTCGTTTCAGGATCTTTGACACCTGACCTTGAGTGATGTCATACTGCCGAGCAACAGCACGCTGTTTCATGCCGTAATTTCGTAAAGCCACCACTGCATGGCAAACAGCATTGTTGAGTTGACAGACCATCTCCAGAGGAAGCGGCAATAACTTTTGGAGACGTGCAGCAGTTGTTTTCCACTAATACAGAACGCAACAACCCTTGTATACCCGACTGTGAAGCCAATCATCAAATGCACCTGTCCGTACATTTTGCCACGCCACCTGTGATATAATCCTGTTGTTGACTTCTTGCTGCGACAGACAATCAGTGACATGGTTCTTTTAACAAATAAATCACCAAAGTGTAAAAGAAACTCACCAGATTGATATACTGAGTTAAGAAAGTAAATCCAAGTCAAGAAAAAAAAATATTCCATATTAAATGCCAAGTCTGTATAATGCGGTGCCAATTTGATTCATACAGCTGCAAGAAGAAGCAAATGTATTTTATTTGCCAGATGTAGGGTGCCCCTTTATAGGAACTTTTCTAGAGCATTTCTTGGTTCCTCCGAAGAACACAAGGGTAGTCCAGCATGCACACGAGATTTTTTCAGAATGTCCCTTCTTTACTATAATTTGCGGCATAGCACATACCATATAGAGGGGCCTTTTCTATGCTCCTGGCATTTTCCCCAAGAATACACTAACGGTCGAAAGTTTTAGAACACCTCAATTTTTCAAGTTTTTATTGAAATTTACGCACTTTAATGTCTCAATGTACTATGAGATTAAGCATAGAACAAATAAATAATTGGAGATAAAAAATAAATCATAGAATCATTTTGTTTAACAACATTTAATTGAATTTTTTTTTACTCAGCAAAGTAGCCACCTTTTGCAGATATAACCGCCGAACACACTCGTGGCATTCTTTCTACAATGGACATCAAATATAGTTCGGGAAGTTCTTCCCAACATTGTTGCAGAAGTTCCCACAAATGTGTTGCACTTGAAGGTTGCTTTCTTTCACCCTTCTGTCCAGTTCATCCCAAACCAGCTCGATGGGGTTTAAGTCTGGAGACTGTGCTGGCCATTCCATGATTTGAATCCTTCCATCTTGTTCTTTTCCTCGAAGGTAGTTTTGACATAGCCTGGAGGTGTGTTTTGGGTCATTATCTTGCTGTAGGATGAACCCCGGACCAACTCGGCGTATACCAGAGGGTATTGCATGGCGATGCAAAATGCTGTGGTAGCCCTTTTGGTTCAGGGTGCCAGTCACTCTGTGCATCGCCGACTCTGGATCCAGCAAAAGAGCCCCAGACCATCATGCTTCCTCCTCCATGTTTGACAGTTGGTGTCACACACTGAGGAACGATCCTTTTGCCGATTCGGCGGTGAACAAAAACCCTGCGTGATGAACCAAAGATTTCAAATTTTGATTCATCGGTGCACAAGACCTTCTTCCACTTTTCCAGTCTTCAGTAGTCCACTGGCAGTGCTTCATGGCCCAGGCAAGCCTATTTTTCTTATTTTGCCATCTTAGCAATGGCTTTCTTACTGCCACTCGACCTGTCAAACCTGCAGCTCGAAGTCTTCTCTTCACAGTTGAAACTGAAACTTGCTTACTTCGACCAGTGTTAAGCTGTGCTTGAAGCTGTTGTCCTGTGAGCCGCCTATCACGCAAGCTCTTGACTCTCAGAAACTTGTCTTCTGATTCTGTTGTGGCTTTGGGTCTGCCAGACTTCTTCCTGTCAGAGTTTCCTCCAGTTTCCAAGTGTCTTTTGATGGTGTAGGAAACTGTACTCACTGACACCTTGGCTTTCTTTGCAATTTCTTTGCAATGATTCTATGATTTCTTTTTTTATCTCCAATTGTTTATTTGTTCTATGCTTAATTTCAGAGTACATTGAGACATTAAACTGTATAAATCTCAATAAAAACTTGGAATATTGAGGTGTTCTAAAACTTTTGACCGGTGGTGCCCTTGTCATCTTCCCACTCATCAACTTTCACAATGAACATCCCACCCAACAAACATTACAGAGTCAGAGAAAATAAACAATTTCTTACATATGGTATCATAGGTATGCAAGTGTCATCCATGCACGGAACATGATACACTGTCGAACAGTACAGGACAAATGCTTTAGTAGATGGTGTACATCAACATGAATTACAAAGAGATTGATCTACAATGGACATGGTTTATAACATTTGAACCTGGATACATGAATTACAAGGAGATTGATGGACAATGGACAAAGACATGGTTTATAACATTTGAACCTGGATACATGAATTAGAAGGAGATTGATGGACAATGGACAAAGAAATGGTTTATAACATTTGAACCTGGATACATGAATTACATGGAGATTGATGGACAATGGACAAAAACATGGTTTATAACATTTGAACCTGGATTCTCTGCATCTTGTCCGAGGAGCTCAGATGGGAACACAAACAGATGGTAACAAACATGACTTCTGAGAATGGTGTTGTCCCAAGTCCCACCACAAACACCTTGTTGGATTATTCTCACCTAGGTCTTCTCTCTGCAGACAGATGGTTTTCTATCCCATCACTTCGGAACATGGCCTTTGTTCTGTCCATCTCCTGCCAGGAAGCCGAGTCCATGACAAACTGACTCACCAAATCTGCTTCTTGCCTCGTGCTCTTCATCTCATCTTTCAATCATCTCATTCATCATTGATTTATTCTTTCTCCAACGCACACCTCATTCTCTACAACCCTAACCGTCACTCTCTTTCCATCCTGTTCATCGGTTTTTTTCTACCTGTTTACTTTATTCTCGATTCGGCTCCTCTAGAATCTCGACTTCTGAATAAAAATACAAATTAATACAAAAATTCACTCGATCTATTTTCTATTTTTAATTATTTACCATTCTTTTCCAGTTTACTTGTTTTGATTTGTAAAAATGTATTATTTTAACAATATTCTCTCCTCCAATAATTTTAAAAACTGATGTTTTTCCTTTTTATTCCGAGGCTCGAGACCATGTCAGACTTTAAATCCATGAAGAGGACACCGCTCCCAGTTCTGGACTTCTCGAAAGAGGAGAAGAACTTGGATGAGCTCATCACACTCAATAAGAACTTTCTTGAGAAGATACACAGTGAGTGACACAAACTGGACGTTTTATAAAGAAAATAATAAGGGAACACAAAACGTGGGATAAATATGAAAGAGAAACAGGAAGAGACTAGAACGGCACTCATGGGAGAGTATACCTCCGCCAGGTGAACACTTTACGTTTTGTATCCCAGAGTAGACAAGGCAATCACAATACAGAATCACATTTAATCAAAATCATCCATCCACAACTTTTTGACATACCCTGCTATATATCGTTTTTGGCCCTTTGTCCCAATGGTGAAGAATCACTTTAAAAATTCTACGAGCTGGATACAGATCCGGACTTTCACCAAAATTGAATTGTTTCTTCCTTCTCATAAACACAACCTGTCCAACAAGTTTCGTCCAAATCCGTCTATAACGTTTTGAGATATCCTGCTATGTATCGTTTTTGGTGTTATCTCCCAATGGTGAAGAATCACTTAATAAATTCTACTAGCCGGATCCAAATCCGGATCTTCGCCAAAATCTAATAATTTCATCGCTGTCACATACACTACAGCTCTGCCAAATTTTGTTTGAATCCGTCTACAACTTTATTGAGATATTTTGTTCACAAACGGACAGACAGACAGGGGTGAAAACATAACCTCCATCCACCTTTAAAGATTCTAGAAAAGGAACAAATGATAATATTTTTATTATGTTCCATATCATGGCTCACGATAAGTGAGGTTACAGAGGGCAAAACGCAAACTGGTTTCATTGGGGGAAACAGGTGTACACAACAGGGAGATGCAACAAGCAAGGTATCCAACAAACAGGAGAAAACTAAAGATGGGGGGGAGGAAATATCTGAAACCACGGGGCTTGGGAGAGGTAGGGTTCACAAGGGCAGAAATATTTACAGGTAGTGATGGGAGATGTCACAATATGTTGGTGTAACACGTACTTGTAGTTCCTGGAAGGAAAATTTGCATTGAATCGTCTCCAGAAAGCAGTTCCACAAATCAGATAAAATATCAGATATTTGCAGTGAGTAGAGATTTTGGGAGTTTGATCAGAAGGAATTACTGTAAGAAGGGATTCATCCTCGATATATTAGAGATGGTCGGAGATCGAAGAGAGCAGAGGGATCAAGAATGGAGGAAATGGGGTAAAAAAATCACATAAACAACAGGCATGAAGAACTAATGTAACGTGTTAGATGGGGTGATGTAATAGACACTGGGGAAAACGGCGGTAAAACCCTGAATCAATTTATAAATATACCTTTTTCAATTATAAACTTTAACACTATAACACAAATCACCTTCATAATACCTCCAAGAACCATGTTATATGTCGACATCTAGCAAGATATTTATTTTGGTCGTGACCCCGAAGCCGTTCTATCAAGCGGAAAATAAAATGGAAGAAAAAGGAAAGAATGAAAAGGAGGAAATATGGAATTTTAAATAATCTGTAAATGGAGCGAAGAAGAAGAACCCTGTTCCCGTTTCCCTTCACTTCCAAAGATTTCTCAAGTTGTTCTGATCCAGCTCCACCTTCTCCGGATGCTCCACCGGCCCCTCTCTGGGAATTATTAGAGATGAACAAAAACTACAAGATGTGAAATGTTCTTGTTTCATGCTTTTGAAGATTGTTTTTATCTTTTAGCCAAATATCTAAACATGTACAGATACATTCAATGTACACCCCCCCCCCCCCCCCAATGCCAAATATATATATATCGTATATGCGCAGTACTGCATAAGTGTACTTTGTGAAAACCATCCATGGAAACAATCATTATGGTGTGGCGGGCACAACTATCAATAGTTCCGCGCACCAGTGGGTGGCGCGAGCGGCCAGGAATGGAACTGGAATACATGCCTTGCCTTTTGGCCGACCGACCACGCCCGGGGTCAAGGCGTGGCCTCGGGACATATATGCGGGCTCTAAGCTTGAGCCCGCCCAGTGCTGATATGCGAGCTTGTAATAAAGACTTGTTTGTATCCATGCATTGTGGCCTACCTCTCTGGCAATCGAGTCATGTGTGCACTGCACCACACTGGTGACCCCGATTGGTTCAGCCGTTGCTGACCCCCGAACGCGCCATGGCTACCAACGCCGTCGCAATCAAACTCCCGGAGTTTTGCGAAGCGCAAGCCGACGTTTGGTTTGTGCAGGCCGAAACTCAATTCCAACTCCGGGGCATCACGGCGGACGAGTCCAGGTACTACCACGTGGTCGCCGCCCTCGGGCCAGGCACTGCCACCCGCGTCGTGTCCATCCTTCGGCGCCCGCCGGGCGACCACAAGTACGAGGCACTCAAACGTCTCCTCCTCGCCACGTTCGGGCTCACGGAGGTCGAACGCGCCGACCGCCTCCTGGACCTTCCCGCCCTCGACGACACGACCATCCGTCCAGATGGATTTCATGCTGTCCCTGCTTGGAGAACAGCGCCCGGATTTCTTATTCCGAGCACTTTTCCTACACCAGCTACCTGTGCAGGTGCACCTCGTGCTGGCCGGTTCCAAAATAACGGAGCCCGCACCCTGGCCAGAGAGGCCGACAAGTTTTTCGCGGCCTGCGACATGCGGTCTGTGTACGGTGCTGCCGTAGTGGATGCCGGTGCGGAGGCTACAGCGCCCCCTGCTTCCCTCATGGCCGCTGCTACGCCCCGCCCACTAATGCCGCCGCCACCACCACCGCCGCCGGCATGGCCGCCACGGGGGCCACCGCCGCAAACCTGTTGCTACTACCATGCCAGGTTCGGCCGCAAGGCTAGAACGTGCCGCCCGCCATGTTCTTTCGACGGGTCGGTAAACAACCGGGCCGGCGCTCACTTGCGGCCATGAGCGTCGGCCATTCTGGCAGCCTCCTGTTCATCACGGACACCTCGTCCGGTCGTCCTTTTCTGTGCGACATGGGAGCGCAGGTAAGCGTCCTCCCTGCCTCCGCGTCCGACAAGCAAGCCGCGGGCCAGGGCCCCGCTTTGCTTGCCGCCAACGGCACACCCATCCGCACATTCGGGAAGCGTTGCCTCTCACTGCGGTTCGGAGGGCAGCGCTTCCAATGGTCGTTCGTCACCGCCAGCGTGCCAATGGCCCTGCTCGGTGCAGACTTCCTGTGTGCGCATGGGCTGTTAGTCGACGTTAAGCGCAGACGTCTCATCCAGGCCGAAACCTTCAGCTCGCTCGCTTGTTCGCTGAGCGGCTCGCTGAGCGGCTCACCGAGTGACTTGCCAAGCGGCTTGCTGAGTGGTTCCGTCCCGACGAGATTAGTTTGTACGCTTCCGGCAGCGGACGAGTTTACCCGCCTCCTCGCCAGTTTCCCGGCACACGCGGCTCACGTTTTCAGCGGTGGCCGTCAAACACGGGGTGGAGCACCATATCCCCACCGTCGGCCCACCGGTCTATGCCCGGGCCCGGGCACTGAAAGCGGAGTTCGCCACGCTGGAGCGGCTGGGCATCGTGCGGTGCTCCAACAGCGCATGGGCCTCTCCTCTGCACATTGTGCCAAAGCCCGGCGGCAGATGGCGGCCGTGCGGTGACTACCGCCGGCTCAACGATGCCACCACCCCCGATCGCTACCCGGTCCCACATATTCAAGACTTTTCCACCCGGTTGGCAAACGACCGTGTTCTCCAAGGTGGACCTCATCCGGGGCTATCACCAGGTCCCCGTCCAACCGGACGATGTCCCAAAGACGGCCGTCATCACCCCTTTCGGCCTCTTTGAGTTCCTGCGGATGCCTTTTGGGTTGAAGAATGCGGCCCAGGCATTCCAGCGGCTCATGGAAAGCGTCTTGCGCGACTTACCTTTCATCTACGTCTACCTGGACGACATCCTAGTCGCGAGCTCGTCCCGGGAGGAGCACCTGCTCCACCTCCGCACGCTCTTCGAATGTCTGGGTCAGCATGGCCTGATTGTCAACCCCGCGAAGTGCCGTTTCGGCATCACTGCCATCGACTTCTTGGGGCACCGCATCACCAGGCACGGGGCCGTCCCTTTACCGGCCAAGGTGGAGGCGGTCAGGGGTTTCCCGCGCCCCCGCACGATCAAGGGGCTCCAGGAATTCCTGGGCATGGTAAATTTTTACCACCGCTTCGTGCCCCACGTCGCCCAGCTCCTCCGCCCCCTGCACGAGGCCCTCCGGGGCAAGCTGGGCCAAGGTAACACCGCCTGGTCGGAGCCGATGGCCGTGGCGTTTGCAGGCGCAAAGCTGGCCCTGGCCAACGCCACCATGCTGGCGCACCCGGCGCCCGATGCACCGATCGCCCTCACCACCGACGCATCGGACTACGCGGTGGGCGCGGTGCACGAGCAGTGGGTGCGTGGTGCTTGGCAGCCGCTGGCGTTTTTTAGCCGGCAGCTTCGCCTGCATGAACGCCGCTACAGCACATTCGACCGCGAGCTGCTCGGGCTCCACCTGGCGGTCCGACACTTCCGCCATCTGCTCAAGGGCCGCCCGTTCACGGCTTTCGTTGATCACAAGCCCTTTGTGTTCGTGATGTCCAAGGTCGCCGAGCCATGGTCGGCCCGGCAGCAGCGTCACCTCTCTTCCGTGTCAGAGTACACGACGGACGTCCATCACGTCGCGGCAAAGACAACCCAGTAGCGGATTGCCTTTCCCGGTCCGTCGCACACACGGTCCACCTGGGGATCGACTATGCCCGGATGGTGGATTACCAGACCGCCGACCCCGACCTCCAGGCCTTGCGGACCGCCATCACGGGCCTCCGCGTCACCGAGGTGCCGTTTGACGTCGCGGGCACCCAGGCACGAAGGCCTCCCAGAAGCTCGTCGTGGCGAAGTTTGTCTGGCATGGCCTCAGGAAGAACGTCCGTGACTGGGCCAGGACGTGCCTCGCGTGCCAGCGCGCAAAGGTCCACTGCCACACCCGGGCCCCGTTGGCCCCATTTACGGTGCCCGAGCGTCGGTTCGACCAGGTCCACGTCGACTTGGTGGGACCTCTGCCCCCATTGCGGGGGTTCACACACCTCCTTACCATGGTGGACCGCAACACCCGGTGGCCGGAGGCCGTGCCACTGGCGGCGACGGCTGCGGCTGACATCGCGCAAGCCTTCATCGCCACATGGGTTGCCCGGTTTGGTGCCCCCTCGGACATCTCGTCCGACCGCGGCCCCCAGTTCACCTCAGAGATCTTGGGAGCGGTGGCGCAAGGGCTCGGCATCAAACTGCACCGCACCACGGCCTACCACCCCCAGGCCAATGGCCTGTACGAGCGCTTTCATCGCTCCATGAAGGCCGCACTCCGGGCCAGCCTCCACGACGGCAGCTGGGCCGACAGGCTCCCCTGGGTCCTGCTGGGCCTCAGGACGGCGCCCAAGGACAACCTGCGCGTCCTCGGCGGAGCTGGTCTTCGGACAGCCGCTGCGGGTGCCAGGCAAGTTTATCCCCGACTCCACGGCTCCTTGGTGCGCGGCGCAACAGCGCTCCACCCTGCAGGAGGCCGCCAGGAGGTTCGCCCCAGTGCCCACAGCACACCACGGTTGCCCGCACTCCAACGTCGCCCCGGAGCTTCACATGGCGGAGTACGTTTTCGTCCGGCACGACGCCCACCGGGCACCGCTGCGGTCCCCGTACGACGGGCCTTTCCATGTGCTGGAGACCGGGGACAAACATTTCACTGTGGACATCGGTGGTGCTCCGGAGTGTATCTCCGTGGACCGCCTCAAGCTGGCCCACCTCGATCTTAACCACCCCCCGCAAGCAGCTCTGCCTCCGCGTCGAGGCCGCCCCCCGGCGGTCAGACCCCCGGCACCCCCCAGCCCCGCCGTCCCGCTACCCCCCAGCCCTGCACGCATCGCCAGAGGGTGTTTCGGCTGGGTCATCCGGCTTCCCCGCAAGCTCACCCTTCAGGTGCGCGGGAATTCTGGGGGGGGCGTGTGTGGCAGGCACAACTATCAATAATTCTGCGCACCAGTGGGTGGCGCGAGCGGCCAAGCATGGAACTGGAATACATGCCCCGCCTTTCGGCCGACCGACCACGCCCGGGAGCAAGGCGTGGCCTCAGGACATATATGCGGGCTCTAAGCTCGAGCCCGCCCAGTGCTGATATGCGAGCTTGAAATAAAGACTCTTGTTTGTATCCATGCGTTGTGGCCTACCTCTCTGGCAATCGAGTCGTGTGTGCACAGCACCACAATGGGGTCATCGGCCCCACAAATATCAATATCAATATCTATGATGATGATGATGAGAGGAAGTGCCACGTGACAGGGTGAAGAACAGGCCATCATATGCTTCTGTAAGATGCCGATTGACGCCGTGTTCTATGGTGATCAATAAGGCCTCCATCTCCTCAACTGTGACTCATTGTCGTCTTAGTACAGTGTAGTCGTCTTAGTACAGTGGAGTCGTGCTAGTACAGTCATCGTGCTAGTACAGTGTAGTCATGTTAGTACAGTGTGGTCGTGGTGATGCAGTGTAGTCGTCGTTAGTACAGTGTTGTCGTTGGTACAGTGTCGTCGTTAGTACAGTGTTGCCGTGTTAGTACAGTGTCGCCATGTTAGTACAGTGTCGTCGTTCGTACAGTGTCGTCGTTGGTACAGTGTCGCCGTGTTAGTACAGTGCCATTGTTAGTAGTGTCGTCGTGTTAGTACAGTGTCGTTGTGTTAGTACAGTGCCATCGTTGGTACAGTGTCGTCGAGTTAGTACAGTGTCATCGTGTTAGTGCAGTGTCGTCGTGTTAGTACAGTGTCGCCGTCTTAATACAGTGTAGTCATGTTAGTACAGTGTAGTCGTGTTGAGTACAGTGTTGTCGTGTTAGTACAGTGTGGTCGTGCCAGTACAGTGTAGGTGCGTTAAACTTCCAGATTTTAAAAATGATCTTTAAATTGTTTATCTATCTATAATTCCAGTAATCTCTGTGTGATGTGTGTGTGTGTGTGTGTATGTGTGTGTGTATGTGTGTATGTATGTGTGTATGTGTGTCTGTAACCCCTGTTTCTCGACAACCACGGGTCTGATATACTTGAAACTTGCCAGGTATATTGCTGGGGACCTGAGGATGTGCCTTTTCAAGGTTTCATATTAATCGGACAAGTAGTTAGCGAGCTATGGCGATTTAGCCGTTCGCCGTTCGCTTTGGCTTTGCGAATGGACCAAACCATTTCATGTAAATAGAGGGGGGGGGGGGGGTTCTGTGGTCGTTGCGGATGGACCAAACCATTTCATGTAAATAGAGGGGGGGGGGGATTGTCACCGTACTCGCAAGCCGTTCGCTTTGGCTTTGCGAATGGACCAAACCATTTCATGTAAATAGAGGGGGGGGGGGATATAATTTTAGATATATATATAGTACGGGCATGCCCTAGTATTATTAAATTTGAAGTAAATACTTGAACACTGCATGGAGTATCATGTTCTATGAACTTTCAAGGTTGTCAAGTAATGAATTTGAGCGATGGAGGATACACCGTCTGTAGCTTGATTTGGAGGCCATTTTGATTTGCATTTGCTGTTTGTCCCACCTAAAATGTCGTTTTAATGTTATCCTTTCCTATAGGTTGGAATTCCAGCATGGATTCAGGAAATCAAAGTGTTGTGATTGGAAAAATCGGTGATGACGTGAATGAGGAACTAAAATATTGTTACGGATTCGGTTAAGATGTTATTATGGGCCAAGCGGATGGTCAACCGCGACCGTTACAGGATCCCCGATTGGCCCGACTCCCCCAGCGTTGACCAGATCGCACCACAGATATTCAATTTGGAAACCTCTAAAGCGACCGAAAGAGAAGGCAGAGAGAAGAAGACAGAGTACGGAGGAATAACAGGATTTATTATACACACAAGCAAAAAGAAGGAGCGATCAAAGTTATTTACAAGCAATGGATGGAAGAAGCAGTCACACAGTGAATCGTTAGCTTATACTAGTCAATTTACTTAACCCCAGGACAACGATTAGGACAGACGACGTTCACACTTACACGGGGGATATTGCAGGCAGGTATGGCTTGAGGATGGATGGTTGTTTTGGGAGGCAATAGGGGGTCCAGCGTGGATTGCTGCCTGGCGCGTCCTTTTCGTGGCCTGCGGCCCCTCAGCTGCCCCCTTAGGTGCAGCACAGCTGGTCGCACGATGGCTCGCACACACCTGCTCGTTCAGGCGTCTTCCTTCTCCCCAGCAACAACGAGCAACAGCAAGCAAGAGGATGGGGTCAGAGCAAGAGAGCGGGGTCAGAGCAAGAGAGCGGGGTCAGAGCAAGAGAGTGGAGTGCGTCCCGCGGCGGCTTATATTGGTTTCCTCACCGAAACTTCGTGCACTTTCCCGGGGGTTCCCGCTCCGCCCTCTCTTAGCCAAACCCCTTGTTCTGGGTTGGATGAGCGGGGCCGACTTACTCCTCCCCCCTATGACGAGGGGGGCGACCCGTCTTCTCTAGCCACTCCCCTTGTTCGTAATGGCCGCAAATGGTGAAAACCGGTCAGCAGCTGCAGGTAAGGCGCCGTCACGTTGCACAGCAGTTCAGTACTGCAATAAACGGTTGCTGTCAAAGCTCAAGTGGGGGAATCCCTGGCACTTGAGCTGCCATGGATCATCGGAGGGGCCTACGCTTTATTTCGTTTGATGCAATGCAGAGTCAATCTAGTGGGAAACACATATTTAGCCTACATAGAATAAGGAAATAAACTATTTAAAAAGATATATCGTGGCCTGTGTGTAAGTTTCATGGAATTAACTAGGAGGACGGCTGCGACCATTATTTACATTACGAGGGTGTTACACACAACAAACCATAATTTTCACATTCATTACACTTTCTCCAAAATTGTTACACTTCTCAAAACCGTTACACTTCTCAAATTCGTTACACTATGTTCTACTCCGGAAATATAAATTTCCAGGAAATAACTTTCTTCCATTCCACGTATTCCCTCTGCCTCTGAAGGTGGATGGAGGTTATGTCTCTGTCTTGTTTGTTTGTCTGTTTGTCTGTGAGCAGGATATCTCAAAAAGTTGTGGATGGATTCGGACTGAATTTTGG
This sequence comes from Myxine glutinosa, assembly GCF_964187855.1. Taxonomy (NCBI): domain Eukaryota; kingdom Metazoa; phylum Chordata; class Myxini; order Myxiniformes; family Myxinidae; genus Myxine; species Myxine glutinosa. The sequence continues at coordinate 425,530,406 of NC_136261.1, forward strand.
ATGTGTGACAAGGACGAATTCATACGATTTGGTGAAGATCCGAATCTAGATCTGGAACAGAGAATTTTTAACTGATTCCACATCATTGAGAGTTGGAGCCAAAAACGATATACTGCGTAACACGATATTTCAAAAAGTTGTGAATGAGTTATGACAAAACTTGGTGAATGAGTTGGTTGGGTGTGACAATAACAAGCTGATTCGACTTTGGTTCAGGTCTGGATCCAGATCCGGTCTTTCAGTGGATACAAAACATAAACTGTTTAGCCTGGTGGATGTATGTGCTCTACCAGGTACAATTCTAGTTAATTTCGTTATGATAAAGAAGCATTATGGACCAGAAATACAAGACAAACAGAATTTAAATCATTTTTCATAAATTGTAAAATTCATAACATGAAATCCACAAAGTTGTGATCCGGGATTGTCGGAGGATCGGCCAGTGAGGGAGAGAAATCTTATTTTGTGGCGAAAACAAACATTTTACAGGTGAACGACGTCATTCGTTGAGATTGTGAGGAACCAGGACATGAACTTGGTGTTTGTGCAAAACTTAACATCCAAATCGATGTTACTGATCATTCATTCACCGTTTTATTCTTCTCATGAACTGTAATTGTAAAGGTTTGTAAAAGTGGAGAATCTTTGTGTAAAAGTTGTTAAAATGAATTCTGTACAGTGAAGTGTTCACGGAACATCACAAACGAAGCAGAAACTTAAGGTTAATATTTCCAGGTGTTGTACATAAAACACACACACTGATTACACAGTGATGCGTCACATGGAAACATGTCAGGTGAATGTTTTTTTTTTTTTTTTTTTTTTTTTTGTATACTGAATCGAGGCTCGTGAAAGAGCTAACATTTACTTCACAAACAAATCAACCAGACAAACAAAATATATAAAAAGAGGGAGCGGAAGACAAGATGGGGAGAGAAGGGGAGGCACACAAACACAACATTTGAGAGCAGGGAGATGTGTGGAAGGGAGAGGGCTTGGGGGGAGGAGGCGTGGGAAGGGGGGGGGGGGGGAGGGAGAAGTATAAAACACAAGGACACCAAGGACTTCCAGGACAGAAGTTGGTATTTCAAAAAAGTGGAATTGGGGTGAAATTAGCGGGGGTAGAAAAGATCAAGGTTTTGGATGAGGGAAGATAAGAGATGGTGGTGAGCAGCTGTTTTAAAGACCTGGAGGGTGGAGTGGGATTGAAGAGAGTGAAGGAGTTTGTTCCAGAGGCGGGAGAAAAGAGGAATGAAGGTGAGCAGAGAGTCTTGATTTTGGCAGTTTGACCATAAGAGGGTTGCAGGCAGATCTTGTGCGACCTGTAGGAATATTTGCGGGACAGAGCCCAGAGAGAGCTGGGGGGGGGAAGGCCAGAGAGGAGTCGGTAGAAGACGGAAAGACCACCAACCTGCCTGCGGTGAGTGAGTGAGAGGCCCTTGGAGTTAGCTTCATCGCGGGAGATTCCAATGATTCTGAATGCTTTGGTTTCAACAACGTAAAGACGAGCTAGGTGTGAGGCAGGAGCACCAGCCAAGAGGGGAGAGCAGTATTCCATTGAGCTGTGGATGAAAGCCTTGTATGTGGTGAGGAGCTCAGGTGTGCCAAGGAAGGACTTCGCACGACGGAGGATGCCCAGTCGGCGACTGGCTTTGGAGGCCAGATTTGAAATGTGGTTTTCCCAGGAAAGATCATGGCAGATAGTGAGACCCAAAAGCTTGAGTGACAGAACTTCTTGGAGAGGATTATTAAGAAAGTGGATGGGAGGGTTGTCCAGTCGGTCTTTTCAGAGAGACATCGTAAGAGTGTGAGATTTGTCAGGATTGAAAGACATGTTCCACTTGTTTGCCCAGTCTGTGATTTTGTCCAGGTCTGCAGAGAGTGAGGAGGCTGCAGACTGCTGATCTGAGGGATGAAGAATGGAGCGACAGAGAGTAGAGTCATCAGCAAAGAGATACAGAGGATTTTCAAGAGAGTCAGAGAGATCATTGATGAAGACCAGAAAAAGCACAGGGCCCAGAACACTGCCTTGTGGAACTCCAGCCTGAACAGGAAGAGGAGATGAGAGAAACCCATTCAGGGCCACACGTTGACTATGACTAGAGAGGAAGTCCGCCAGCCATGCGTGTAGATTTCCATGGATACCAAAAGAGGAGAGTTTGGTGAGCAGAGCGGGGTGCCAGACCGTATCGAAGGCATGTGATATGTCAAGGGAGACTGCTCTAATTTCCTGTTTGGCATTGAGGACCTCCATCCATTGTTGAGAAAGCAGAAGCAGCATGTCCAGAGTAGAGTGTCCAGGTCTGAAACCAAATTGATGATCAGAGATCAAGTCATTGGAGAAGAGGAAAGATTTCATATCTGAAGCAATGATGGATTCCATGGCTTTGCTGATAATTGGGAGAAGGCTGATTGGTCTGTAGTTGCTGGGATCTGTTTTTGCACCTTTTTTGTGCAAAGCGGTGATGTTGGCAGATTTCCAAGCAGATGGAAGATGACCTTGAGCAAAAGAGAGCGTGAAGAGAACAGAGAGAGGGAGTGAAAGAGCGGAAGAACAGGCTTTTAGGACCCGTGGGCTGATGCCGTCAGGTCCAGTTGCAGAATCCGAGTCGAGGGTTGACAGAAACTTTTCCACCTTGTCAGGAGGAAAGGACACGGAGTCCAGGAGCAGCTGGGAATGACTGGGTATGGTGGGTACAGAGAGGGATGGGTTTGGGACAGAAGATTTAGAGGCAAACACAGAGTTGAGGCATTCAGCTTTTTCATGTGCGGAGTCAGCCGTGTGGCCATTTGAGGTGAGGCAGGGGATGGAGGGGGAACAAACACCAGAAACAGATTTGACCAGACGCCACCAGGATTTGGAAGAGGGAGACAGATAAGAGAGTTCGGTCCTGAGAACGGAGAGATATTGTTTCCTGGCTCTCCTGAGGGTGGACACACACTTGTTTTGGGCTTTGTGAAAGGAAATGAGATTTCCTTCCGTTGGATTTGCTTTCCAGGAGACGAAAGCAAGTTGTTTCTGGGCAATAGCCTCACCACAAGATTCCGTGTACCATGGACGGGAGGAAGGGTATGACAACTGAAGACGAGATGGGATAAATCTGTGCATGAGAGAGAGCAATTTACTTTGGAAGAATTCCCAGGATGAGTTGATGTCAGAGGCGGTAGAGATGGGAGACCAGTCCAGATGATTGATGGCTGCTTGAAGACCTTGCCAGTTGGCCTAAGTGAAATGCCAGACTCGTCGACGCTGAGGAGGCTCTCTGAGAATGGTCAGAGAGATGTCCACTTTAACAAGCACATGATCAGAAGAGCTGATTGGAGCAGAAGAAGAGCAGCAGACATTTTCAGGGAAGTTAGTCATAACCATGAAGTTTCACTTCCATCTTCAAATAATTTATTTATTCTTATGATAAAAACAACTGATGAATGAACATTATGAAAGGCTAGACAAAATAATTCAGTCATTTCCATTTTGGATCGATCAACCATTGGGTGAATCCAGGCAAACTTAAAGAAAAATAGGACCGTGGGTCCTGAAGCTCACCTGGATCAGGAGCAACAGTCGCTCAACCCCCCACAGACCCTCTCAGACTCTGATATTTTTTAATGCTGTGAACAAACTTTGGTGCATCATGGGAGATGAAGGTTGTGATCAAGTTTTTCAATATTGTGTGTGTAGTTTCGGAGAAGAGAGCAAATACCTATTTTGGGGGTCAAAAACCCCCGTAGCTCCCCTTATTGAGCGCAGATTTTGATGTGATTAATTCACCTTCATCAGGCATCAGATATGAAGCTCATGTCCAAGTTTCATCAAAATCATGTGTTTGGTTCAAGCGATGATGACTGAAGTGTTTACAGACCCAATCCCTCCCTCACTTCCTCACTCCCTCACTCCCTCACTCACTCACTCACTTACCTATGGACAATGCTCGATCGCATAAGCTCACCGTACTAAATTCCAGGTGAGCTAAAAAATACTGAGTTGGTAAAGGGAATTTTTAAATCTATAATTTTTTCACAGGTGCACTGACCTATCACGGAGCGATCAACAGATTTAATTCACCAAAGAACGATCTCACAGCAACATAAATCATTCACATGTTCCTAAAATCATTCACATGCATATTGAATCATTCACATGTACCTTGAATCATTCATATGTACTTTGAATCATTCACATGTACCTTGAATCAATTACATTTTCCTTGAATCATTCACATGTACCTTCAATAATTCACATGTACCTTGAATAATTCACATGTACCTTGAATCAATTACATACACATTGAATCATTCACATGTACCTTGAATAATTCGCATTTTTCTTGAATCATTCACATGTTTCTTGAATCATTCACTTCTTCCTGGAATCCTGTGATGTTTAATTCCAGTGAAGAACGAAAGATTCATTCTATCTTGTGGAGAAAACGAATTGGCGTTCACTCGAATTTACTACATCAGAGGGAAATGTAAGAACAATGTTGTGAAATTTCCTTCATTCATCAATTAAAATTATGTTTTATTTTCATACAAAATGGAGGTTCCATTTCTCTTCCCCCATGTTTGTTGTGTTTAGATTTTTCGTTAAAAGATCAAATAAATCTTCATAAACAAAAAAACAATAGAATTTCACATCTTGTAATTTTTGTTAATCTTTAATCATTTCCACAGAAGGACCGGTGGAGCATCCGGAGAAGGTTGATCTGGATCAGAACAACTTGAGAAGACTTTGTAAGTGAAGGGAAATGGGGAGGGGGTTCTTCTTCTTCCTTCCATATACAGATTATTTAAAATTACATATTTTCTCCTTTTCATTCTTTCCTTTTTCTTCTGTTTTATTTCCCTATTTATATTTTCCTTCACTCTATTCCACTTAGTTATTCTCCAACTCGACTTTCCCTCTTGTCAAGTGTCAGAAGACCCAAAGTTTGTTTAATTGAACGATGTCCAACCAGGAGGAGGGGATAGTCCAAACTTGTGTTTGCTGATTAAAGGCCTTTCTTAATCCCCACCCTCTCCTCCCTCCTCTCTCATACCCCATCCCCTTCCCTCTCTCTCTCTCTCCCTCCATCTCCCCCACTACCCCATCCCCCTCTCTCCTCCCCTCTATCTTCGCCATGACCCCATCCCCCTATCTCTCTCCCCCACTGCCCCATCCACCTCTCTCTCCCTTCCCCACTACCCTATCCCCCTCTCTCTCTCTTCCCCACTACCCCATCCCCTCTCTCTCTTCCCCACTACCCTATCCCCCTCTCTCTTCCCCACTACCCATCCTCTCTCTCTCTCTCTTCCCCACTACCCCATTCCCCTCTCTCTCTTCCCCACTACCCTATCCCCCTCTCTCTCCCCCACTACCCCATCCCCTCTCTCTCTCCCCCACTACCCCATCCCCTCTCTCTCTTCCCCACTACACTATCCCCCTCTCTCTCCCCCACTACCCCATTCCCCTCTCTCTCTTCCCCACTACCCCATCCCCTCTCTCTCTTCCCCGCTACCCTATCCCCCTCTCTCTCTTCCCCACTACCCCATCCCCTCTCTCTCTCTTCCCCACTACCCTATCCCCCTCTCTCTCCCCCACTACCCCATCCCCTCTCTCTCTTCCCCACTTCCCCATCCTCCCCTCTCTCTCTTCCCCACTACCCCATTCCCCTCTCTCTCTTCCCAACTACCCTATCCCCCTCTCTCTCCCCCACTACCCCATCCCCTCTCTCTCTCCCCCACTACCCCATCCCCTCTCTCTCTTCCCCACTACCCTATCCCCCTCTCTCTCCCCCACTACCCCATTCCCCTCTCTCTCTCCCCCACTACCCCATCCCCTCTCTCTCTTCCCCACTACCATATCGTCCTCTCTCTCTTCCCCACTACCCTATCCCCCTCTCTCTCCCCCACTACCCCATCCCCTCTCTCTCTCCCCCACTACCCCATCCCCTCTCTCTCTCCCCCACTACCCCATCCCCTCTCTCTCTTCCCCACTACCCTATCCCCCTCTCTCTCCCCCACTACCCCATTCCCCTCTCTCTCTCCCCCACTACCCCATCCCCTCTCTCTCTTCCCCACTACCCTATCCCCCTCTCTCTCTTCCCCACTACCCCATCACCTCTCTCTCTTCCCCACTACCCCATTCCCCTCTCTCTCTTCCCAACTACCCTATCCCCCTCTCTCTCCCCCACTACCCCATCCCCTCTCTCTCTCCCCCACTACCCCATCCCCTCTCTCTCTTCCCCACTACCCTATCCCCCTCTCTCTCCCCCACTACCCCATTCCCCTCTCTCTCTCCCCCACTACCCCATCCCCTCTCTCTCTTCCCCACTACCATATCGTCCTCTCTCTCTTCCCCACTACCCTATCCCCCTCTCTCTCCCCCACTACCCCATCCCCTCTCTCTCTCCCCCACTACCCCATCCCCTCTCTCTCTCCCCCACTACCCCATCCCCTCTCTCTCTTCCCCACTACCCTATCCCCCTCTCTCTCCCCCACTACCCCATTCCCCTCTCTCTCTCCCCCACTACCCCATCCCCTCTCTCTCTTCCCCACTACCCTATCCCCCTCTCTCTCTTCCCCACTACCCCATCACCTCTCTCTCTCCCCCACTACCCCATCCCCTCTCTCTTCCCGACTTCCCCATCCCCTCTCTCTCTTCCCCACTACCCCATTCCCCTCTTTCTCTCGTCCTCCCCTTCTCACCAACGATGTAATCAGAACAACATCTTTCTTGACAAATCCTGTTTCGTTCTGTAACATAATCCGGTATAAATTGCTCGTTCATCCCAGATAGAATTTACAATCCTGAAGGAATTTGTAAGATATTTCCCAATGTCTCACATCAACATCTTACATCAACAAACATTGTGGAATCATATATTTATAATAATAAAAAGGTGTGTGTGTGTGTGTGTGTGTGTGTGTGTGTGTGTGTGTGTGTGTGTGTGTGTGTGTGTGTGTGTGTGTGTGTGTGTGTGTGTTCGTGTGTGTTCATCTCCTCCATAACTCCAAAACCATGAAACGTACCACCCCCATACTTTGCATACATACTTCTCCACCTCCAATGGATTACATGAATGAAAACTGTGTGTTTTAAAGATAATTTACACTAACAGGCTTATCTTTGGTCAGCCTGCGTTCAGGTCGCACAGCTTGGGGTTTAATTCCCCCATTTTGTCCACTCAATTCAAGTATGCCCTGCATCAGAACAGATCGTGTAATAAAGCTTGCTTGAGTGCTTGAGCTGCTTGGCGAGCGCTCTCCGAGCAGCTTGGTAAGCACTCTCCAAGCAGCTTGGTAAGCGCTCTCCAAGCAGCTTGGTAATGGGTGGAACACCCCTGCTCCCTCCTCAGATTGAGTCTATTTTATTTAGTTCCTTCATTTAAAGAGTAAAAATATGGGCAACACACCTGGTGCTCACCTGGTAGAATAACCAGTATACTGCACTGACTAAAGGTATTTTAAACCAATTACAATGGTTGCCAGAAGACAGGGCAGCAGGGAGAATCATACTGACATAATCAATAGACTTCAAACAAACAAAAACATACCTATTTTGGGGTCCACTCCCACATACCTCCTTTTGTAATGCCTTGAACAAACATTTGTACATCACGTGTGGCGAAGGTTGTGGGGGAGTTTCATCGAAATAGTGTTTGTCGTTTCAGGGGAAAAAGCAAATACCTATTTTGGGGGGAAATATGGCTCCACGCAGACCCCCTGAGACCCCGTTTTTTTATTGTCGTGAACAAACTTTAGTCACAACACAACAAATATCATTTGTGCCAAATTTGGTCGCAATCCCATCAGCGGTTTCGGAGAAGAAGGTTCAAATGTTTACAGACGGATGGACGGACGACGCGTCATCGCATAAGCTCACCTGAACTTCGTTCCAGGTGAGATAAATACACGTGTAAAACGATCAACGTGGAGTGCCAAAACCACTTGGTTTCCATGGTGATACGGTGGCTCGCTTCATGGAGACATCTCCGGAATGGGAAAACAAATGGAGGATGAAAGTAACAGGACAAGCACGATGTTTGAGAGGTATCCACACTCGCTCTGAGGTGTCTAACCTGGGTTTGAATCCCGACCGAGTTATAAACTGTCATCTCGGTGTTTCACAGGTGCAGAGTGACTCATCATTGTGTGTCGACCTGTTAAACAGTGTCACACCTGCAGGATTTTCATTTTCCCTCCCCTCCCCCTCTTCAACCTCTGACCCCTCTCCCCTCAACCTCTGCCGCCCCTCAACCTCTGTCTCCTCCTCAACCTCTGTCTCCTCCTCATCCTTTCGCCTCACTCACAGATCTCCTCCCTCGTCTTCTCCCCTCCCGATCCACTCCCCCTCGAAGTTTTTCTCGGTGAAATAAATAAATAAATAATGTAAGTTGTTCATTGCGAAATCAATAAAGTTGTTGAATCGTGAAGTGAATAAATAAAACAGTTGTTGTAATAAAAGTTTTTTTGTTACAAAGAGATAAATGGTTTGTGTTTCTGTCCGTTTGTCTAACGACGTCCGCGACCCCGTGTCGTGTCCGCAGATGGACGGAGCCCGAGGCTGGACCCAAACTCTGCACATCGACGGATCAAGATCTCCGGGGATCTCAGGACGGCGACTCTAACCAGGACCGAGAATCAGTACCCGGAACATCCTGATCGGTTTGATGTTCGTGCACAAGTTGTTTCCCGTGATTGTTTCTCCTCGGGTCGTCATTACTGGGAGGTCGATGTGGGGTCGAGTCGTTCGTGGGGAATCGGGATCTGTTTAAACTCCATGGGGAGAAAAGGGGCAGAGAGCTGGTTGGGAGAGAATCCCGAGTCTTGGCGTTTATGGAAACATTATGACAAATTATCCGCACATCACAACAAACAACGTACCTCCCTGTCCGTCCCGGGGGATCATGAACGGTTTGGGTTCTTCTTGGATTGCGAGGCGGGAGAGTTGACGTGTTTTGGGGACTCGCGGGTCCTGCACGTGTTCAGGGGGAACTTCATGGGCCCCGTTAAACCCGCTATTGGGATTCGGTATGATGGTAATTCTGTTCATTTTGTACATTTAGTGAAATAAACTTTCATCACGAACTGATCCGGTTATTTTGGGTCAAATCAATCAAATCATTTACCTGTTCATGACGATGTGATTCACCTGTTCATGACGATGTGATTACTGATTAATGTTTATATTATAATAAAGTTTATATAATTTAATAAGTTCATTGTTTATCTTATTTGATGTGAAATGAACTTTAACCCGAACTCTTCACTCTCCTCAAATGCAATAGATTCTTCTTCTTCAAAGCGTCATTGAAAGGGATGTTTGAGTGAATAAAGTCCGTCCAGGTAGATGAAACCCTTTGTGTTTACCTGGAATGGAGCACCGGCGTTAATCGTGAAGGTGACAGTGGGTTTGGATTGGATCACAGGTAGAATGTGGAACCCTGGATGGAATTAACAGAACGTTCATCAGGTATCGCGAATCACACCTTTCGAAACATGGCCAGGTGACCTTTTGGGTGTTACTCTCTCTTTTGCTCCGATGAAGGGTTCAGTAACACCTGAAACGTCAGATTCTCATTGTTTCTCACGGAGGTTTTAATCTTAATCTTTGTGGAAATCTCTTCCATCCAATCAAAACATAGAGATAAAATCATCATTTCATCACCAGTGTATTGACGTCACTAAGTTAATTTAGCGTCATCACGTGAATGCAAATTCCAGAGAAGGCGTCACATCATGTACTGTGATTAACAATTCATATTCACTTGGCAGGAGGTAAACCGTGATCATACAGGTGCTCAGGGCGACATTGCACTCCGGGAGGGGCAGGTTGGGGTTCACTCTCGAATTCTCCAATTGGGGGAAAGTCGACCCGACAACTCTTGGTAGTGGGGACTTCGATCTAGCTATACCTGGATATTTAAACAAAGAACAGGTAAACACCTTCATGTTAAACATTCACCAATTCACTTCTCTTTTTTATTTTACACGTCGACGCCATTGAATGTTGATATTACAACCTACATGACGAATCTTCCCAGGTATGACGTTTGTATCGTGAGTGAAAAACCTGCGATAAAACATGTATGAAATGTGCTTTGTGACGTCACACTAAGGAACAATGTGCAGTGGAATTGAAAACAAGGGTGTTTCACAGGGAGGATGATCCATCAATGCACGGTCAGGGGCTCATCACGGTGTTTCACAGGTAGGATGATCCATAAATGCGCGGTAGGGGGCTCATCCCGGTGTTTCACAGGTAGGATGATCCATAAATGCGTGGTAGGGGGCTCATCCCGGTGTTTCACAGGTAGGATGATCCATCAATGCACGGTAGGGGACTCGTCACGGTGTTTCACAGGTAGGATGATCCATCAATGCGCAGTAGGGGGCTCATCACGGTGTTTCACAGGTAGGATGATCCATAAATGCATGGTAGGGGGCTGATCCCTGTGTTTCACAGGTAGGATGATCCATCAATGCGCAGTAGGGGGCTCATCACGGCGTTTCACAGGTAGGATGATCCACCAATGCGCGTTTTTTTTTTTGTATACTGAATCGAGGCTCGTGAAAGAGCTAACATTTATTTCACAAACAAATCAACCAGACAAACAAAATATACAAAAAGAGGGAGCAGAAGACAAGATGGGGAGAGAAGGGGAAGCACACAACCACAACATTTGAGAGCAGGGAGAAGTGTGGGAGGGAGAGGGCTTGGGGGCAGGAGGCGTGGGATGGGGAGGGGGGGGGGCAAGAGGTATAAAACACAAGGGGACCGAAATTAGCGGGGGCAGAAAAGATCAAGGTTTTGGATGGGGGAGGATAAGAGATGGTGGTGAACAGATGTTTTAAAGACCTGGAGGGTGGAGTGGGATTGAAGAGAGTGAGGGAGTTTGTGAGCCATGGTATGGGGCTCATCCCGGTGTTTCACAGGTAGGATGATCCATCAATGTGCGATAGGGGGCTCATCATGGTGTTTCACAGGTAGGATGATCCATCAATGTGCAGTAGGGGGCTCGTCCCAGTGTTTCACAGGTAGGATGATCCATCAATGCGCGATAGGGGCTCATCATGGTGTTTCACAGGTAGGATGATCCATCAATGTGTGGTAGGGGGCTCAACACGGTGTGTCACAGGTAGGATGAACCATCAATGTGCAGTAGGGGGCTCATCACGGTGTTTCACAGGTAGGATGATCCATAAATGCGCGGTAGGGGCTCATCACGGTGTTTCACAGGTAGGATGATCCATAAATGTGCGGTAGGGGGCTCATCACGGTGTTTCACAGGTAGGATGATCCATAAATGCACGGTAGGGGGCTCATCCCGGTGTTTCACAGGTAGGATGATCCATAAATGCACGGTAGGGGGCTCATCCCGGTGTTTCACAGGTAGGATGATCCATCAATGCGCAGTAGGGGGCTCATCACGGTGTTTCACAGGTAGGATGATCCATAAATGCGCGGTAGGGGGCTCATCCCGGTGTTTCACAGGTAGGATGATCCATAAATGCGCGGTAGGGGGCTCATCCTGGTGTTTCACAGGTAGGATGATCCATCAATGCATGGTAGGGGGCTCATCACGGTGTTTCACAGGTAGGATGATCCATCAATGCGCAGTAGGGGGCTCATCACGGTGTTTCACAGGTAGGATGATCCATAAATGCACGGTAGGGGGCTCATCCCGGTGTTTCACAGGTAGGATGATCCATCAATGCGCGGTAGGGGGCTCATCACGGTGTTTCACAGGTAGGATGATCCATCAATGCGCGTTTTTTTTGTTTTTTTTTTGTATACTGAATCGAGGCTCGTGAAAGAGCTAACATTTATTTCACAAACAAATCAACCAGACAAACAAAATATACAAAAAGAGGGAGCGGAAGACAAGATGGGGAGAGAAGGGAAAGTATACAACCACAACATTTGAGAGCAGGGAGAAGTGTGGGAGGGAGAGGGCTTGGGGGCAGGAGGCGTGGGATGGGGAGGGGAGGGGGGGGAGAGGTATAAAACACAAGGGGACCGAAATTAGCGGGGGTAGAAAAGATCAAGGTTTTGGATGGGGGAGGATAAGAGATGGTGGTGAACAGCTGTTTTAAAGACCTGGAGGGTGTATTGGGATTGAAGAGAGTGAGGGAGTTTGTGAGCCATGGTATGGGGCTCATCCCGGTGTTTCACAGGTAGGATGATCCATCAATGTGCGATAGGGGCTCATCGTGGTGTTTCACAGGTATGATGATCCATCAATGCGCAGTAGGGGGCTCGTCCCGGTGTTTCACAGGTAGGATGATCCATCAATGCGCGATAGGGGCTCATCATGGTGTTTCACAGGTAGGATGATCCATCAATGTGCGGTAGGGGGCTCATCACGGTGTGTCACGGGTCGGATGATCCATCAATGTGCAGTAGGGGGCTCATCACGGTGTTTCACAGGTAGGATGATCCATAAATGCGTGGTAGGGGTTCATCATGGTGTTTCACAGGTAGGATGATCCATAAATGCACGGTAGGGGGCTCATCATGGTGTTTCACAGGTAGGATGATCCATCAATGCGCAGTACGGGGCTCATCACGGTGTTTCACAGGTAGGATGATCCATAAATGCACGGTAGGGGGCTCATCCCGGTGTTTCACAGGTAGGATGATCCATAAATGCGTTAGGGGGCTCATCCCGGTGTTTCACAGGTAGGATGATCCATCAATGCGCAGTAGGGGGCTCATCACGGCGTTTCACAGGTAGGATGATCCATAAATGCACGGTAGGGGGCTCATCCCGGTGTTTCACAGGTAGGATGATCCATCAATGCGTGGTAGGGGGCTCATCACGGTGTTTCACAGGTAGGATGATCCATCAATGCGCAGTAGGGGGCTCATCACGGTGTTTCACAGGTAGGATGATCCATAAATGCACAGTAGGGGGCTCATCCCGGTGTTTCACAGGTAGGATGATCCATCAATGCGCGGTAGGGGGCTCATCCCGGTGTTTCACAGGTAGGATGATCCATCAATGTGCGGTAGGGGCTCATCCTGGGGTTTCACATGTAGGATGATCCATCAATGTGCGGTAGGGGCTCATCCCGGTGTTTCACAGGTGGGATAATCCATCAATGCGCGTTCCGTCCCTCGGATGAACGTTAAACGGGAATCCCGTCTCCCGACATTAGTTGGTGTACGTTAAAGATCCCAAGGTATCCTTCGTGAAGAGCAGGTGAGCTATCGCCGGCATCCTGAACAAATTACAGAACAATTCCACCGTAACCTGCACAGGTCCCTGCACTCAGTCAATGACGCGACCCCGACACCTTGTGCCGCATTCAAAAGAAGAAGAAGATTCCATGAAAAAACACCATACCTGGTTCTATTATGAAGCCTCGTCAGTCCAAACACCATTGAACTTACCGCTAGTTTCACTCACAGTGAAATGTACCTGTTGGAATTCTGCACCTATATCTGGTGGTGGATGCTTCTTCATCACCATCAGGTATTGTGGGATACCTGCCACGTGTTTACTGTGTCCAGTAGATATCAGGTGTGGCAGCACGTTTATACCTCAAGATGCTGTTTCCACCTGCCAGCTCTTTCAGCTTCCACACACCTTTTTAGTACGAGGACCATTTTGATGGACACAAGACACATTGGTATCTCTTGGTTCTTGTACAAGTTTCCGGCCGAACAAGGAACGACTTTGCTGTCGATCTCTCCAGATTAGACCACTCACCTTAGTCTGGAAGTGCTGAATTCCTGCCCATGGAGCTCTCCAGGTGTTTTGGTTCATGGTCCTGATGTAACAGCTTTCAACACCTCATCATCGTTACCTGAATGTTGGTAGATGTTGTGGATAGTGCCACGCGTTATTGTACCTTCCAGTGTGTGTTCATGGAAGTCCAGGTTATCAATGGAACTTTGAGTGAATTTTCCAACTCTATGGTTTGTGGGAATCAAGAGCTCACCTTGATCCTGGTCCACCTGCCTAGTCCGTGACATGGAAGCGATACATCTCTGGCTCGTTGATACCTGACGATATTGTTAAAACGGTTCAATATTTTAACTTTTTCTTTACTCCTGGTTTGTTTCAAGATGTAAAATGCCAGTGGGGATACCTGCTACAGGTGCACAAATACCTTGATCCATATTGAGCACCTTTTCCCGATTTCTCTCATTCGGTTCCATTTTTAAGTCTGACTCATTCATCTCTGGAGTTGCATCAGTCACCATCCAGGCCACGTGATTGTAGAGTGACACAGGTACACATTCAGGTGCAGAATCACAGCGATGAATAAGCAGCGATGGATGACCTTCTCGATTCTTCTTCTTCTCAGTTTCTCACAGGTGTCCTTCACATCATTCCTGAATGATTTAGCAGAATGGTGGAAGATAACCTTCTTTTCAGGATGAGCACCTGTGGTGTGGATTAGTCACCACTTTCCTCTGCACTTTTCTTCAGGCAGGTAACCTTTGATAGAAGATAACCTGTTGACATATCTGATGAACAAATTATAGAAGATTCACCTTTTTGTGGTTCTATCATGACCTTTTATCCACGGTCTGTGTGGTATTCTTCATTCCTTTTTGAGAATGCAGCACCTGCATAAAGTGGTATTCACTATACCAGGTACGGACAACCACCTCCTGTATTTGTGGTGAAGTAAACTCACAAAGATGATTCTGTTCGGATCTTCAGATAAGTTACCATCTTTGTAAGAGGTGAACTACTGCAGAGTATCATCATGTACTGGATCACAGGGTGTTCATCTGCAGGTGAGACTATGTCAAATTTGTACACAAACAGGACTTGTGGTACCGGAAGTCATTATCAATCACGTCAGCACAATTGTCACCATATACCTGGATACGGTGTACCATATTATCATCACCGAGTACCTTTTCTTGCTCCCATATCACATTTTGTCGATTATCCTTCGTACTCACAGGTAGTAGTTGATGTTCACCTGTGCGATCTCGCTCCTTCACACAAACGAAGCACTGATTTCTATGGTCTATGGATTTAGTAGCGGATGACCCAAGGTGGATCTACACCTGATGATCCCAGAGTTCGTTGCTGCGTTTTTGTCACATGTGTTGGACATGATGATTTCACCTTTTCACAATTTCCACATGTGACATGACATCCAGGTACCTTCTCAACAAATTGTTCTTCTTCTTCATTCAATTCTTCCCTCACACTAAATGCTACATCATCAGTCCGGTTGTGGCCATAAAGTTGGGCAGTCTGGACGTCAATGTGGTGGCTTCGGTGGCCGAGGTGTGTGACCAATGTCTTCTGGGATTGATTTTCCTGGTGGAACACGACTGTCAACTAGACCTTGGGCGAGGTCACATGTGGTTGGGTACTGAGAGGCTGCAATTGGTTGGAATGGGGGATTTCTAGGAGGCGCAGGGGGCGTGGCTGGACGTGCTATACTGTGACCGTGCCCCCCAGGTCCGAAGCCGTTGTAATTTCGGAGTTGGCAACAGGTGCTCACCACGTTGGCCAGCATGGGCTAGTGGAGACGTTGATCTTGCCCCCTCACAGGGGGCCAAATTATTAATGGTGGGTCGCATCCCCGTGGACACTTGTGGGCCAATGTTGGCGGTTTGGCTGTTCAACTTATCCGACAGCCCTTGCACGGTAAGGGGCGGAGCTGTCGTAGCCAAATGTAGTAGAGGGCACCAGAGGAGACGGATCCACATGCTTGCCAGGTCAGCCGGACAAAAGGGAGAAATTTGGGGAAAATTGATTGACCCAATGGGAAAAAGGGAAATTAGGAGTGGTGGATGATACTCTTGGACCCGACCAACCTGCGACGACCTGCACTTAAGGTAAGGTTTACTGTCCTTGATGTTTACTGTCCCAAGTGTTCAGTTCTTTCTCAGAAATTGGGACATGGGTAATTCGGATGGGAGCAGGTGAGAGTGACCCAATGGTTGGTAAATCGGTTTGGAAACCAGAATTGTCTTGTTGTGTTTATGTTTGTTTTGTGTCAAGGGTTGAGTTGTGTTTGGAGAGTGAATGTGGATTATAAGATGTATGCAGGCCATGGCAGTTATGAACACAACCACCATTTTTGCACGACCAGTGTTTGAGAATTGAATGGCAGCGGGGGATGGAATGACATGTTGGGTTTTATTGGTGGGGAAGGTGTGTATGTAAACAGGAATGGATCAAGCTCTGGAGGATCAGCGACTGCGGCCCCCTCTGAGGTCATTTGTCCCTGGCAGCCAGTGGTGTCTGGAAATGGGGACCCAATGGAGGGGGCGTCTGGTTGGGCGACCAATGGCAGGGAGACCCTTGGCGACCCAGGAGAGGCTGAGAGAGCCTCGATGGTGCGGAGACCCTCCCCAGTGGGAGGTATAGCGAGGGTGCTGTTTGGTTGTCAAGGACCGAATAGTTAAAGGGGGGAAGAGGGCTGGGTGAAAAATTGGTGAGTCGGTTGACTTGTTTTTGGACTGCGGGCAACACAGCCTGAAGCGTCCCCACCATCTTGGTTGTTTGGTACCTCCCCGCTGCCTAATTGAGGATCACACATGTGTAATAACATTTAAACCATGGATTTGCAAGGTTGGAATGAATGCTTTTGATTATTGGGGTTTATGGGTGAGTGTGTGGGGGAAGGTCCACCGATCCATGTCATTAAACTGTACCAGAAGGACAGGGCCCACGGGAATTTGGATTAGGTAAATTGGGATGGCCCTGCAGGTAACGTTGGATATTGTGGCATCCACCAGGGAACGCAGTCTTTAGAAGGAGGCTGAACAAACGTTATTGAATTTTGGTTAACGTTTGTTGATCAATGGAGAATTATTTGTGTGATGTCTGACATTTTCTACCCGCCCCAGAAGTTTGGAGCGAGGTTTTTCTCCAGTGATTTTTCCCCTACGTTTTTTTACATGTTCAAGGCCCGCCATGCAACCACCTCCAAAAACAACAACAATAACACTGATCAACAGCATTTTCAAAGTTTTATGGTTCTAGTATATATTAAGGTGATTCTAACATTCGATTATGACAAACAATTTTCACGAGCACATCCAGTTTTTGAGAACCAGCATACCATAGGAATATCAGCCACAGCCGAAATTCCTCTTGCACTCACTAATCAGGACTTTGTAACGAGACTATCTGAGCTGGAAAGCCTTGCTTGGGATAGCTTTGTGGCCCTTGCTAACAATTACCTTGGAAATTTTCGAGCACCAAATTATGAAGAGCTTGTGGACAAGATGTTGAAGAGTTACCAGGCACTCGGTGCTCGAATGTCACAAGATACATTTCTTCCATTCTCGTCTGGACATCTTTACACAAAATCTTGGCGAAGTCAGTGATGAACGTGGGGAAAGGTTTCACCAGGAAATTGCCATCATGGACACTCGATATCAAGGCCGATTCAATCCAAACATGATGGGCGACTACTGTTGGACTTTACCGCGTGAATTTCTTTTTTTGTATACAAGATCGAGGCTCGTGAAAGAGCTAACATTAATCACACAAAAAGTCAAACCGACACAAACCGACACACAAAACACAAAATAAGGGGAGCGTTAGACAAGATGGGGAGAGAGGGGGAAGGACACAAGCACAACATTTGAGAACAGGGACATCGAGAGAACTGTGGGAGGGAGAGGGCTTGGGGGGAGGTGGGAAAGGTATAAAACATATGGACACTGCAAGTACTTCCAGGAAAGAAGTTGGAATTTCGAAAAAGTGTATCTGGGATGAATTAGTGGGGGTAGAAAAGATCCAGGTTTTGGATGGGGGAAGTTAAGAGATGGTGGTGAACAGCTGTTTTAAAGACCTGTAGGGTGGAGTGGGATTGATGAGAGTGAGGGAGTTTGTTCCAGAGGCGGGAGAAAAGAGGATTGAAGGAGTGAAGGTGAGCAGAGAGTCTTGATTTTGGCAGTTTAACCATAAGAGGGTTGCAGGCAGATCTTGTGTGACCTGTAGGAATATTTGGGGGACAGAGCCCAGAGAGAGTTGGGGGGCAAGGCCAGAGAGGAGTCGGTAGAAGATGGAAAGACCACCAACCTGCCTGCGGTGAGTGAGTGAGAGGCCCTTGGAGTTAGCTTCATCGCGGGAGATTCCAATGATTCTGAACGTTTTGGTTTCAACAGCGTGAAGACGAGCTAGGTGTGAGGCAGAAGCACCAGCCCAGAGGGGAGAGCAGTATTCCATTGAGCTGTGGATGAAAGCCTTTCATGTGGTGAGGAGCTCAAGTGTGCCAAGGAAGGACTTCGCACGACGGAGGATGCCCAGTCAGCGACTGGCTTTGGAGACCAGATTTGAAATGTGGTTTTCCCAGGAAAGATCATGGCAGATAGTGAGACCCAAAAGCTTGAGTGACAGAACTTCTTGGAGAGGATTATTCAGAAAGTGGATGGGAGGGTTGTCCAGTCGGTCTTTTCAGAGAGACATCGTAAGAGTGTGAGATTTGTCAGGATTGAAAGACATGTTCCACTTGTTTGCCCAGTCTGTGATTTTGTCCAGGTCTGCAGAAAGTGAGGAGGCTGCAGACTGCCGATCTGAGGGATGAGGAATGGAGCGACAGAGAGTAGAGTCATCAGCAAAGAGATAGAGAGGATTTTCAAGAGAGTCAGAGATATCATTGATGAAGACCAGAAAAGCACAGGGTCCAGAACACTGCCTTGGGGAACTCCAGCCTGAACAGGCAGAAGAGATGAGAGAAACCCATTCAGGGCCACACGTTGACTACGACTGGAGAGGAAGTCCGCCAGCCATGCGTGGAGATTTCCATGGATACCAAAGGAGGAGGGTTTGTTGAGCAGAGCGGGGTGCCAGACCATATCGAAGGCATGTGATATGTCAAGGGCGACAGCTCTAATTTCCTGTTTGGCATTGAGGACCTCCATCCATTGTTGAGAAAGCAGAAGCAGCATGTCCAGAGTAGAGTGACCAGGTCTGAAACCAAATTGATGATCAGAGATCAAGCCATTGGAGAAGAGGAAAGATTTCATATCTGAAGCAATGATGGATTCCATGACTTTGCTGATAATTGGGAGAAGGCTGATTGGTCTGTCGTTGCTAGGATCTGTTTTTGCACCTTTTTTGTGCAAAGCCGTGATGTTGGCTGATTTCCAAGCAGATGGCAGATGACCTTGAGCAAAAGAGAGCGTGAAGAGAACAGAGAGAGGGAGTGAAAGAGCGGAAGAACAGGATTTTAGGACCCGTGGGCTGATGCCGTCAGGTCCAGTTGCAGAATCAGAGTCGAGGGTTGACAGAAAGTTTTCCACCTTGTCAGGAGGAAAGGACACAGAGTCCAGGAGCAGCTGGGTATGACTGGGTACGGTGGGTACAGAGAGGGATGGGTTTGGGACACAAGATTTAGAGGCAAACACAGAGTTGAGGCATTCAGCTTTTTCACGTGCGGAGTCAGCCATGTAGCCATTTGAGGTGAGGGAGGCGATGGAGGGGCAACAAACACCAGAAACAGATTTGACCAGACGCCACTAGGATTTGGAAGAGGAAGACAGATAAGAGAGTTCGGTCTTGAGAATGGAGAGGTATTGTTTCCTGGCTCCCCGAAGGGTGGACACACACTTGTTTCGGGCTTTGTGAAAGGAAATGAGATTTCCTTCCATTGGATTTGCCTTCCAGGAGACGAAAGCAAGTTGTTTCTGGGCAACAGCCTCACCACAAGATGCCGTGTACCATGGAAGGGAGGAAGGGTATGACAACTGAAGAAGAGATGGGATAAATCTGTGCATGAGAGAGACCAATTTACTTTGGAAGAATTCCCAGGATGAGTTGATGTCAGAGGCGGTAGAGATGGGAGACCAGTCCAGATGATTGATGGCTGCTTGAAGACCGTGCCAGTTGGCCGGAGTGAAATGCCAGACTCATCGACGCTGAGGAGGCTCTCTGAGAATGGTCAGAGAGATGTCCACTTTAACAAGCACATGATCAGATGAGCGGATTGGAGAAGAAGAAGAGCAGCAGACATTTTCAGGGAAGTTAGTCATAACCAAGCCCAGAAGAGAAGATGCTCCGTTGACTGAGATCCGGGTTGGGAAATTGACAGATTGTGTCAGTCCCAGGGAGTCGCAGAAGTCCTTTGCTGAAGAGCCATGGCTGGTGAGAGAGGTACCCACGCCCAGCCAACTGGCATGGTGACAATTGAAATCACCACATATGAGGAAGAGAGAGTTGGGATGGGTAGATAGAAGTTGGTCCATATTATCAGACAGCGAGATGTAGATGGAGTCATCACTGTTTGGTGGACGGTACAACACACATATGAACAAAAGGTGGTAGCGAACGGGAAGCCGTAGTCAAAGGTATTCCTGGGGGTGAGGTGGAGAGAGGGCAGTGCAGGGCGAGTGAGGAATAGAGGTTTTTTATAAAGATAGCAACCCCACCTCCAGGACGAGGCTCAGGTCTATCATACCGGAGGAGGGAGTAACCTGGGAGAGATACCAAGGAATCAGAGACATCATGAAGGAGGAAAGTTTCTGTTAAGCAGATCACATCTGGTTTGTCGGAAGCAACCTGTATGGAGAGATCAGTAAAGTTTGAGCGAAGGCCCCAGATGTTTGAGGTCCATACCGTTAATGAAGAGGAAGGGGGAGCATCGGATACAGAACAGGGTGGGGGTAGGGGTATGGTAAGATGTGGAAAGGAGGAAGAGGTAGGGAGAGCTGTTGAAGGTGTGTCAGAGATTTCAGAATAGCTTGGAGAAAGGGAAGAATGGGGTGGACAAAATGTTTGATGGTGATTGGGTGAGGCACAGTGAGGTGTTATTTGAGGAGGGGGGAGAGCGAGGCAGAAGGTTGGGGGAGATAAAGGTGAAAGTTGGAAGGGGGAAGAACCGGGCAGGATGCTTTTAGGAGGAGGGTTGAGAGGGGAGTCTAGGAGGGGAGGAGCGAGGGAGAGTCTCGGAGGGGAGGGGTGTGGGGGGAGTTTCGGAGGGGAGGGGTGATGGGGAAGTTTTGGAGGGAAGGGGGTGATGGGGAAGATTTGGAGGGATGGGGCAAGTGGGAAGATTTGAAAGGGATGCTGATGGGGAAGATTTGGAGGGGAGGGGCAAGGGGGTATATTTGGAAGAGATGGGTGATGGGGAAGATTTGTAGGGGAGGGGCAAGGGGGTCGATTTGGAGGGGAGGGGTGATGGGGAAGTTTTGGAGGGGAGGGGTGATGGGGAAGTTTTGGAGGGAAGGGGTAATGGGGAAGATTTGGAGGGGAGGGGCAAGTGGGAAGATTTGAAAGGGATGGGTGATCGGGAAGATTTGGAGGGGAGCGGTAAGGGGGAATATTTGAAAGAGATGGGTGATGGGGAAGATTTGGAGGAGAGGGGAAAGGGGGTATATTTGGAGGGGAGGGGTGATGGGGAAGTTTTGGAGGGGAGGGGTGATGGGGACGTTTTGGAGGGAAGGGGTGATGGGGAAGATTTGGAGAGGAGGGGCAAGGGGGAAGATTTGAAAGGGAAGGGGTGATGGGGAAGATTTGGAGGGGAGGAGCAAGGGGGAATATTTGAAAGAGATGGGTGATGGGGAAGATTTGGAGGGGAGGGGCAAGGGTGTAGATTTGGAGGGGAGGGGTGATGGGGAAGTTTTGGAGGGGAGGGGTGATGGGGAAGATTTGGAGGGGAGGGGTGAGAAAGGATTTTGAAAAGGGTACGATTAATGGGAAACGAACATTTATTGCAAAATGAGTTTCTTGAGACCTTCAAGTCAAAAATACATTTGAGGACGCTGAAGGAGGGCTGGAGTGCAGGAGAGTTTAGGGAATGTAGAAAAAAGGAACTGCAAGAGATGGAATTTTTTTTTGGAATGAATAGATTTGGTGAGCAAGTCGAAAGCATCCTTTTATAGAAGAAGAAGAAAAAGGTGTTATAATATACAACAGAATACAGTTATTCAGGGGAAAGTTTAAACATTTTTAACAACGTGATCACGAACAACGTGATCGAAGAACGAATGAACAAATAAGAACAACGAATAAACGAATAAGAACAGAGAAGGAAATTTGTTTTTTTTTTATTGTCGAGATGTTAAACAAGGAAGTATGGGGTGAAAGACATGGACAAAAACAGAGAACGAAAGTAATTGCAGCGCAATCGACAAACCGCTGAGCAAAAACAAAGCCTCAAGGTCGGACACGGTAGCCGACTAGGCCTCAGAATACGCGACACGAATTAACTGACGATTTTGCATACATGTATGAAAAATTAACACCGACAATGTTACGAAAGACACACTATAGGTGCACACACCGAAAGATAGATACAGTTTCGACAAAAACACAATTGTGAAAAATTTATTTAACTTCGAAAGCGTGAGCGCATGGACAGCTTCAAAAAAACGTGACCTCCAATCTTGCGCATGCGCAAACTCGAGATTTCCATGGATTCTACAAGAGGAGAGATCGGTGAGCAGGGTGGGGTGCCTGACCTTATCGAAAGCATGAGATATGTCAAGGGAGGCAGCTCTGATTTCCGGTCTGATGTTGAGGACATCCGTCCATTGTTGAGATAGCTGAAGCAGCATGTCCAGAGTAGATTGGCCTGGTCTGAATCCACATTGATGATCTAAGATTAAGCCAATGGAGAAGAAGAAGGATTTAATGTCAGAAGTGATGATGGATTCCATGACCTTGCTGATGATTGGGAGCAGGCTCATTGGTCTGTAGTTTCAAGGATCTGTTTTTGGAATATATATATATATATATATATATATATATATATATATATATATATATATATATATATATATATATATATATATATATATATATTGTTGTGGATATGAGAATGTTTTTTTTTTGTTGTTGTAGTGTAAATTGTTGTAAAGATCACCCTTTGTAAATGTCATGATCCTTGTAAATACCTCCGTAGTGTAAAGGTCAAAGGGCGTCTCGGTAGTTATTCCATGAAACACCACATTGCAGGACCCGATAAAACCCCTGTTTAGTAGTTTATTTCCTTATTATGTGTCTTAGGGTAAGGCTGTGTCTCCCATTAAT
Organism: Myxine glutinosa; assembly: GCF_964187855.1. Lineage (NCBI taxonomy): Eukaryota > Metazoa > Chordata > Myxini > Myxiniformes > Myxinidae > Myxine > Myxine glutinosa. The sequence goes on from NC_136261.1 coordinate 425,553,355, forward strand.
TTAAATACTCCATTGCACCAAGTGAAATAAGAGTAGATCCCCTTTCATTTCATTTCAATGGCCAACTGCATTTTGGCAGTTTTCTTCAACCACCATTGGCCACGAGGCAGGGTTGGGGAAGAAAGGCGGGTCTCCACCTCGTCATAGAGGGGAGGAGTGAGCCAGCCCCGAACAACCAACCGAGCACGAGGGGTTTGGTTTGAGAGGGCGGAGGAAGAGCGTTTGGAGGAGGTTCGCAAAGGTTGAGGGGCGGGGCCTATATAACCCGGCGCGGGGCGTTCCCCAAGGATATGAGCTCTTATGATATGAGCTACGACAAGAGCTGAGTGTGTGGTTTTTGGTCAGAGCTGGGTTGGTCGTCAGTGGTGGTCAGTGGTTGCGTAGAGTGGAGGGGTTTCGTTGAGTTGTCGGTGGTGAGGAAGAGTTGGACTAAGCAAGAGAGAAAGAGTCCTGGAGTTAGTGAGAGAGGGAGAGAACCCGTCATGCCAGAACCCCCACCAGCAGCGTTGGCTTGGCTCCACCAAGCAGCTCCGACCCGCTACCCCGCGCACACGACAGGATCGGTGGCATCGGCGGCCGTCGAGGTCCAGCCCGACGTCCCGTGTGGGATCAAACTCCAGCCAGCTCCGTGCCTTCGTCCAGCCACCCACCTCCTGTCATTCCTGCCTGCAATTTCCATCCATTTGCGTACGTGAGTTTGTTTTGTTCGTGCTGTCCTGGGTAGTAACTAAGTCTGTATAAGCTAGTAATTTTCACTGTGTCACCTGCGTCTCATGTCCCCTGTAAATAAACGTGACTGCTCTTTTTGCTTGTGTGTAAATAATAAACCCCGTTACTCTTCTGTACGTCTTCTTCCTCTTTGCATTCGGTCACTTTAGAGTTTTCCAGATTGAGTAGCTGTGGCGCGATACGGCCAACGTTTGGGTAAATCGGGTTTTAGTCATTGAACAACTGTTCGGCCGCGGTTATACCTCCGCTCGGTAAAAATAACATCCTAATCCGCGGACCGTAACAAATTGGTGTCGGGGAGTGAGATACGAGGCCCGAAGCGCGCTTAACGCGCTCAAAATTACGAGCTGCTGGAAATTTGTGTTGTAAAGCAAAACCCGAATTTTGAAATCGCGCCATGGCTGGTCAAGGCGATCGGATGCCGGTGGGTGAACTAGGAGAGGGGTTAGGAGTAACCCAGGAGCAAATGGAGAGGAGCCATGAGGAGGTGGATGCGGGGGTTTCAGACACGCAAAATGGTGTCCTCGCGCACGTGGGTGTAGCGGCACCAAATTTTGCCGCGCCCGCGACCGTAGCAGCGCCACCGGTAGATTTGAATCTTTTTATGATACAAATGAAGGCCCTTATGGAGAAGAATAGTGAGCAAATGAGGGACGAAATGAGGGCTCAGAGTGAGCAATTGGGGGTAATGAGGGACGAAGCGAGGGGTACCTGTGAGGGATTAGACAAGAAATTTGGGAAGTTAGACGAAAAATTTGAAGGGTTCGACAACGGGATAAAAGAGGTGAAAAATGGGTTAATGGGGTTAGAAAATAGAATGGAAAGCAAATTGCGGGAAATAGGGGAGCAATCCGCCCGATAAATTAAACAAATGGGAGAGCAGATAGAGGAGGTGAAAATCGGGGTAGAAACCAAACTGGATGCTCAGAGGGATGAATTGGGACAGATGAGGGTGGCATCTACAAAAGGAAGAGGAGGAGGTGTGCGAGAATGTCCGACTCTGGGGTGTGTGAGGAAAAAGTGCGCGCCGAGGAGTGAGTGTGCTGTCGAGAGTGAGTTGGTTGTAGCGCGTGTGCGAGGGAGCACATGGAAGCGCGTAGTGAGGAGTGTTACAGAGGATGTAACGGAAGCATGCACGCCTGTGGTGAGTGTTACAGAGGATGTAACGGGAGAGTGTGCGCAAGAGGATGCGCGAGAAAGGTGTGTAACGGACAGGTGCATGAGGAAAGAGTGCGCTGTCGAGAGTAAGGGTGAGTGCGTTGTCAAGAGTGGAGGTGAGAGTAGTAAGAGTGACACGGAGCATGAGTTGGTTGTGACAGGTGAGAAAGGAAGCACACCTGAAATGGTAGAGCGTGTGTGGGAATGCACGCTGGAATTGGTAGTGAGGCACGTGGTTGGGTGTGCGAGTGAGAGGACACCTGTGATTGTCACAGAGGAGGTGACCGAGGAGGGGGCGCGAAGAGGTGTGTTGGTGAGGTGTGCGAGCGACGAGTGTGTGCAAAGGTGTTCGGTGGTCAGGTGTGTGACCAAGTCGGTGAGCGGAATGAGTGTACCGAGGTGTGTAAGAGAAGGTACGACGAGGAGCATGGGAACAGCTGGATGTATGAGCAAGAAAGGGGTAGCGTATGCGTGTAAGCATGCAGGTGAGGCATCGAAGGTAACCGGGTTAGCGGTTAGAACGACATTTAGCCGAATCGGGCCCTCGGTGCGCGTCGGGCAGCTTCGCGTGCCGCGAGGACCAGCGGGGATCCGAACCACGGCGGGTTCGAAAGGACCGCCGTACGTGATCCACGCTGGGCCGCGTTTCGAACGGCCGCGTCCGTGCTCCACTAAGCGGAGCGGGCATCCCGATAGGGATGGTCATCATGGCGACCCCTTTTTGTGGAGACGTTCCGGCAGGTCGAGATCGGGCCATTGGATGGCTCCGTGCCGAGGTGGTGCGTGGGCTCTCGGCCCGGGTAAGCCCCCGTCCCTGCACCGAATGCGGGACGCATCCAGCCGCCGGCACCAAACAACCCGCATTCATTGCTCGGCTTTATGAAACCGGGCTGTGGAAGTGAATTGGCGCACCGAGAGGCACTAGTGAGTGGACGATGATGATGGTGATAGTGATAGTGGATTTGATACGAAATTTAGAATAGTGAATAGAATTGGCAGTAATTTGAAAATTTTTGATTGGCTGAAATTTGGTGTGCAAAATTGATAGTAAGAGATGCATTAGCCATTACGCAACCCATCCACACATCATTCGCCCGGCGTGAACCACATCACATGCCGACAGTTGAAACCTCGACCGTTTTCATCCCTCAGATGAGCGTTCGACCCACATTATCTTCTCCAATACTTTCCCCCATCCGCCTGTGGGGCAGCTTGTCCCGCATTATCTGCCCTGAGACCCATATGCATTTTCATAACTAAATCATACCACCATCGCTTGCCTGGAAAGCCGTTGTCCGGCGCATTGATCAACACAGATAAGATGTACCGTTGCATCTTACGTCTTCCAGCTGCCAATCCGCATCACATCCGTATCTCGATCTTGCAACTGCCATTCTCTATTTCATCCGCTCTAGACAACCTCATTCACCTCATTCAGAGAGACCTCATCCACCCCATACATCATTCATTGTATGGACAAGACTTCCTGTTGGCACCGGAAATTCATTATTGTCTTGAAATCCTACATTCAACCATGTCAATCGCCTCATTTAATATACTTCACGTTACTATCAACGTTCATTCAGCATTCCTCTTATAATTCCATTATCAAACAATGTATTCCTCATGATATTGCATGGCAGGAGTCACAGGCGACCACTATACCGACATGGTGCATAGCACACCGCATGAAGCACCTTGCTGGCAAGGCACGAACGACTCACGTGTAGGAAAGTTGAAGTGGCCCATAATGCATTTGGGCACACATCCTCCAAGCAACCTCATAGCAGGGTTCTCCCCCATACTCACGCATCTTCCTGTTCCATAATGCGCCTTTCTCTCCAGACGGCTCTCCCACACTCGTCCGTCTCAATCCCAACTGCACCTGTTCACAGGATTTTTGGGTCTCTCCCAATCTTCTGCTTATCTCGCCGGCCTCCATGCTAGCCGGGCTGCATCCCCATGCGGCAACTCCACACGTTATTCTTTCCCTCATTCTGAGCCCTTAACTTCAGTTTTTCATAAAGGTGCAACCACCCGATGCGGCTGGTTGCATCATTTTCTTACCTGGCTCATTTTAATCCTTTTTTCGCCTGACTCGGCCACCCGAATGCATTGAAGACACGCACTCCGTCTCCAGAACTCAAATCATTCTAGTTTACTTCAGATTGAGTATTACTCCGACATACCTTAATCTCCCTTAAGATATTTAATTAACGTGCACGGAACATATTCCCGTCCATGCGCCCAGGCGGTCGCTCCCAGCGCACGGCAGCACGACCCCCATTTGCAAGAAGCAGGTCGTGATGCGTACAAGGCGCAATGAAGCGCCCCGAGGCCATCCACCGAAAAATCCTGCCTTTTAGTTTACCGCGCCGATATTTCCCTAATCCGGTCCTCCCGCGGCGCTAACTCGCGGTCAATGCTTGTATAGCGCTTCTAACTTGTCTAACTTATCACCCATGCCAGGGCTTTCCTAAAGGGGTTCTCCCTTCTTAACCTAGCTTAACACTTATCCTGGCCATATTCCTTGGGTCTCCTCCATTAGCCCGCAGCCAATACTTTCGCTGGTTACTATCAACCCCATCAACTCCATCTTGTCTCCAGACTGCCCTGCCTGGGAAGTTCTTGGCTTTACCAAGAAGTCCCCCCTTTTTGCTAACTGACCCCCATTTCTTGGTTCATCAATAGACAACTTGTTACCCGAGCCAAATAGGCCTGTACTTACACACCAGATTCCAATTTGTTCGTGATCCAAGCACGGAATGACGAAATGGGAGACAGACAGCCTGGGTGAGTGAACGGAGCTCAATTTGGAAAGACCCCTCAGTATGAAAGCTCACGTTAATCGAATCAGTGCTGGCCAGCCTCTCCGCTGAGTCTCCACAGGGTCTGCCTCCCAAATATCGCTCAGAGTCGGATCCCACTTCTGACACCAACTGATGAGAATAGAACCATGTTCCACACCTTGAGTTCCTGGGATAACAAGATTTATTGATGAACCAATATCACAGCGCTGTGGAGGGTGTAAGAGTCATACCATTCACAATTGAACAGCATGGCCCCATACACTCCTAGAAAATTGGCAACCCAGTGTTTATTTATATACACAAAATTATACAAAAAATCTCCGCTGAAAAATGGGCGCGGACAAAGGAAAACGGGCCAGATATCTCCCACAGAGACCCTATCTTCTTTGGCATGAGCAAAGGGAAAGATGCGGGAGAAAGAGCACAGTGACATTCTCAAAACTTATCTTCCATGCTGGCCTTTGGTCAAGGACAGACAGACGCGTTTTCACGAGGGGGTCTAACAGAGCAAGCAGTTTCACTATCTTTCTACATTCCTTGGCACAGTTGGACAATAAAGCATAGTTCAAAGCAAGAGGGAACATAGTAAGCTTAATCCTTTTCACAAAGCAACCACTATTAAATGCAAACCACAATTAGATAAGACACAACCAAAGGCATGATCTCGACATATATATATATATATATATATATATATATATATATATATATATATATATATATATATATATATATATATATATATTAGGGTGGTCCTCAAATGTACACCAAAATATAAAATTGGACTTTTTTCAGGTGCTTGTTGCTAAAATTGTTCCTTATTGTGAAAAAAATGAAATGTGCCAAAGATTGTTTCTATATGACTTTATTTAGTACTGTCACACATGGGTTGAAAATTACAATGTTACAGTATCGACACACAAAATTGTTTTTAATAAACAACACTCAGATGTAATCCCAAATCAGTAAGAATGTATGACAATCATCATAAACACACAGAGTAAGAGTCCTCCAGACCATTGAATTCCTCATTAATAAGTTCTGTGGTAAATTATTTCCTCCTTATCTTCTTTGCGTCGGGGAACTGATGGCGATGCCACTCAACAACTTGCAACAGGTACTGGCGCTGCTGTTCATCCTTTGTCAAGACTTGATTGTAGTCCTGTATTAATGCTACACCACGTTCTGCAAAGTCGTTGACAGTGGCAATACCGCGCAAGACCTGCTGTGATGACTGAAATGATGGGTCATCGGCCCACTCACCAGGGTCGTTTTCTAGGAAGTCAGTATTGACTGAATGCAGTAAAAATTCGCAATGAGGCAGAAGTAACAAAATCTGCAACAGTCTTGGCAGCGATGGCTTCTTTTGCTGCAAGATCCACATGTACCCGTGGTTGAGGATTCTTTGGCATTCTTCTTTAAGAGCAGCTACTATCATTCGCTTGACATCAAGCTCAACACTATCGTCAAACAGAGCAAGTCCTGCCAGTTCTTCGCTGAGGTACCACAAGTGATTGGAAAGCTTTTTGCTGGTGGCTTCGGCAATCACTGAATCAGGATAGAAAATGAGTGCTTTTAAGAGAGCTAGGTCTCCAGCGGGAGCACCAATGGCAGATGGAGTGCTGAACCAGGCTTTGGTATACACTGCTCCAACAAATGCTGTAAAACGCTTTATGCCAGTGAGTTCCTTTGGGGTCGGTCGAAACTGATCACGGAACAAGTAGATCTTGATTCCATAAATCACACGGGCCATCCATCCTGCCCGATGCATGGCTCCTGGCTGCATGAACCTGAATCCTCTCGGAGGACGCTCACAAAACAGAATAATAGTCAACTCAAGAAGTTCACGGTAGTCATCTCGTAGTTGGCCCGATTCCAGTTTCTGGGTGCAGAATGAAACGACATCTTCTTTGCAACTTAAAAATACACCTGAAACTACAGAGTCCAGGTCATCAGGCATCATTGGCTTAAACTTGCTTTGGTCAATGGAATTCCAGTTTGACTGGAAACGCTTGAAGATGGCTATCTCAGGTCCTTTTGATGGACCAATAAATGGTTTGAATGCTGCCATTGTTGCCTCTACCACTAGTTCCAGAGTGTGATGCCAACATGCAAAATGTAATAGTGGTCGTCCAAGCTTTTGCTGCAAAATAGTGCACGCACCAAGTGCTGAACCAGTGTTGCTGGCTGTCGTGTCAAAGCTCATACCTGCCACCATGTCTTGCAAATGCCATTCTTCGAGGCATTGCATAACAGCAGCAGCTGATGCTAGTCCAGTTCCTGCTGGCAGCTTTGGCACACCCAGAAGCTTTCCAGTTCCTTGTGGGTCACTGACAATGACAGGAAGGGGATCAACTTTTTTAGTCCCATCGTCTGGAAGGAGCTTGCCATCCCAATGAACCACCAGACTTGTGTTTGGAGCATAGGATGCCTGGATGTCACCTGCAATTGTCTTCCATTGGATCCACCTGGATTTCCTGATCGATGTGCGGTTGATGGCCAACTCTGAAGGGTCGTGTCCCAGAGCAGAGGCTGCTGCTGACAAGATGTGAACAGCTGATCGATCGCTAACCTTGGTGCGGTCGAGAGCTGCTGTTAGGTCCGGTGTGACAATGCTACTTGCACGCTTTCGGCTCTGCCTCTTGGAAGCAGATAGAAAAGCAGAGTCGTCATGATCACTGGCTTCAGCACTGCTGTCTGTTGATGATGCTAGCTCAAGAGTCTCCTCTCGGGCTGCTTGCTTCTCTTTTTCATGCTGCTCTCTTTCAGTCAACACCTTGTCGCGTTGATGTGTCCGCTCCTCTTTTCCTGCTAGCACCTTGTCAACACCAACCATAAAGCCCCGTCGACCTGGCTCCCGTTGTGCATTTAGGAATTCACGGTCCTCTGGTATTTTGATCAGATCAAGGACATCAACATGAGCAATGTCAAATAAGTCACGTAGACCGGTTTGAAACTGCTCTTCTTTCTTTATCTGAGGGACAGATCGCCGGCTCTTTCCTTTAAGGATGGATCTGTATTGTTCTACTTTTCTCTCTAGTTTTGCAATGATATTCCGCTCATCTGCATTGGGGATCCGTGTTTTCTCCCAGATGCATAATGTCTCATGAACAACAGTTGTTGCGACACTGCTTATGTCCAATTTCTCAGCATGATGTAGCTTAACGTATCGCTGCAGAATCTCTTGCCAAGATGGGAACCGAGTTTCTGGTAGTTTTTCAATATGGCAGCCTATCAGCCACACATGGTTCTTTTTTCTGGTTGCTCTTCTTGAAGTACTTGCACTCGCCATCATAACTAAAACAAACCGAAATAATTTCTGTATAGTGCTGATTAGCAGATTAGCAGGGGCCATGTGACAGTGGTAAAAGTTTTCAAAATGAAATGAAATTTTACCCAATTTGTTCTCTCTACAGGTGTAATAAAAAAATGGAAAAGCACTTTAGAAAAGTTAATGTTTACATTTGAGGACCACCCTAATATATATATATATATATATATATATATATATATATATATATATATATATATATATATTGTTGCGGATATGGGATTTGGCCTCCATCCATATCCGCTTGTAAATATTCCCCTATTTCCCCAATACTCCCCAACTATCCCCAATCCCCCATTCCCTAGTCCCATTGTCTGTAAACAACACTCTGTAGCCCCGACCTTCCCCTTTTTCCCCCATTAAATGTCGCACCCAGGTTCACCGCATCTCACGTAGACAACTATAGGACATCTTGCTAGTTATTCTTAGTCTATGTCAGTTAAGGACTCGTTTCCATTAATTCTGACTCTTCGTTGCACCAGAATGTGATTGTATGGCACCATTAGTAAGTTTAGGACCTCCCAATACCTCCCCGCATCTCTTCCTCATGGAACTACAACAACAACAACAACTACAACAACAGCGGGGGCGGTGCGGCGGCGGCGCGGGGAGTGTGCGTCCTCACTCCAGCTTGGTTAGCCACCATTGCCCATGTGCTCCGACGGGGTTACCACGCAGGGGCTCACTGTCAGCTCCTCGTCAAGGGCGGAGCCCGGTAACCCCCCCGCACCCAATAAGAAGCGGCGGACCGATTCCATCTGGGGCGGAGCTAACGAGCCGAGGGCGTGTCACTCCCCGCTGGACATGCGCAGGAAGACGGAGGTGACGTCAGATGCGCCTCAGCTTGGAGAGAAAAGGACGCCACCTCCAGCGCGACGATACCTCCCCGCATCTCTAGACCGGACCGGGTCGATTCTGCCCCTGAGCTCAAGGTGCACCTTGAGCTATCGACTGCCTGCCCTTCCTTGCCATCAATCCCTGTGTGAGTCAGTCTTGTCCCGTTTGTCTGTGGTCTGTCAGGGCTAAGATAAGACCGTGTATAAGTGCCCATCTTTCTGTGCTGTACCTCTGTGCCGTGTAATCTAAACGTTCTGCATAACCATATTATATCCTCCTCCGGAGGTCTTGAGAACTGTACCCCTGGTGTCGTGTCATTTAACCCAGCCGTTGTGTCCGTTCCTTCATTGATCTAACGTAGCGCGATTCGGCCAACGTTCGAGTGTAATCGGGTAACTTGTGTGAACACGGCGGCCATTCCGCTCAGCCCATCATAACATCTAAGTCATGTCCGTAACAATTGGTTGTCAGGAGTTGGATTCGGACCTGGGACTAAATTTGTTAGGCCCAAATTTTGGAACACCAATTGTACTATTAGAGTAACAATTGGTGTCGGGAAGTGGGATCGGTCCCGGAGCGCGTTTCACGCGCTCGAAATTATAACGGCGAAATTTAATTGTGTTTTACAAAAAAAAAAACCCGAATTTTGAAAGTCGCGCTATGGCAGACCAAGACGGCTGGGTTCCGGTAGAGGAGAGTGAGGCAGGGTCGATCCAGGACCAAATTGAGGGACATGAGGAGAGCGAAGCAGTGAGGGTAGCAGGGTCGCAAAATGGCGTCGTCACGCACAAGGTTACGGGCGCGCAAAATGGCGCCTCGCACATGGCCACGGCGACCGCGCCCGCGACCATAGTAGCGCCACCGGTGGATTTGAACCTTTATTTTATGGAAATGAAGGCCCTTATGGACAAGAATAATGAAGAAATGAAAAACAGTATGGGGGCAATGAGGGACGAAATGGGGGTAATGAGGGACGAAGCGAGGGGTACCGGTGAGGGGTTAGAACAAAGGATGGGGTCCAATAGCGAGAAATTGAGGGAGGACATGGGGGCCCAGATCGGAGGGTTAGGGAGTAGAATAGAGGGATTAGGAAACAAATTTGAGGGATTAGACAATAGATTAGGGGAAATACAGGAGGGGTTAATGGGGGTAGAAAACAGAATGGCCGCTCAAGAGAATCAAATGGAAGGGATGCAAAAGGGGTTACAGGGGTTAGAAAACAGTATGGAAGGCAAATTGAGGGACATGAGGGACCAAGCGGAAAGGGAAGTTAAACAGATGGGGCAGCAGATAGAGGGGGTCAGAATGGGGGTAGAAACCAAACTGGATGCTCACAGGGAGGAAATGGAGCAGATGAGGGTGGCATCTGGGCAGGAGATGCAAGTGATGAGAGAGGAGATCAGAAGAGGAGTGAGTGAGGAGGTCGGAGGAGTGCGCGAGGAGGTGAGGCACTGTAAGGAGTGCATGGAGAAGGAGGTGAGAAAGGGGACTGTAAAGTTACAAGGGGGCATAGAGGACCTGACGCAGGAAGTAGAACAACTGACAGAGGGACAAAAAGAACTAACGGACCAGGTAAAGAAGAACACAGCGGTAATAGGAGGGTTAAAAGCGACACAAAATGACCTAAAAATGACTTGGTAGCGACGAAGAGGGAATGTCAGATGGTACGTGAGGGACTGACAACGAGGTTGGACGAGGTGATAGAGGTAATGGAGACGAAGGACCGGCAGGTGAGGACGCACATGGAAACGGTCAAGGTAGCCTTAGAGGACGAGCTTGAGGAGACGTACCGGGACATAAAAGAGGTGAAGCAGAAATTAGAAGAAGTGGAAGAAGGGGTGAGCGAAATTAAGAAGCGACGGAGAGAGGATAAGAAAGAGATAAAAGAGGAGGTAAAAGAATTGGTCCAAAGTCTGTGTTTGGATCGTGATGATGTGCTCATTAACCGGATGAGGGATTCGCAGGTGATGGAGGAGAAGCGAAGAGAAAGAGGACCCGGTGTAAGTGGTGACCAATATGGTCGTGCGTATGATGCGCCAGGTGATTTAATGAGCTTGGGGGTCGAGATGGACCCGGGTGTTCGTGAGAGGCCGTTGGTGAAGTGTGCGACAGGTCTGGTGTGCGAAAAAGGAGGTGTGCGAGAAAGTCCGACTCTGGGGTGTGTGAGGAAAAAGTGCATGCCAAGGAGTGAGGGTGCTGTCGAGAGTGAGTCGGTCGTAGCGCGTGTGCGAGGGAGCACATGGGAGCGCGTAGTGAGGAGTGTTACGGAGGGTGTAAAGGGAGAATGCATGCCTGTGGTGAGTGTTACAGAGGGTGTAACGGGAGAGTGTGCACGAGAAAGGTGTGTAATGGACAGGTGCATGAGGAAAGAGTGCGCTGTCGAGAGTAAGGGTGAGTGCACTGTCAAGAGTGGAGGTGAGAGTAGTAAGAGTGACACGGAGCGTGAGTTGGTTGTGACAGGTGAGAAAGGAAGCACACCTGGAATGGTAGAGCGTGTGTGGGAATGCACGTTGGAATTGGTAGTGAGGCACGTGGTTGGGTGTGCGGGTGAGAGCACACCTGTGGTTGTCACAGAGGAGGTGACTGAGGAAGGGGCGCGAAGAGGTGTGTTGGTGAGGTGTGCGAGCGACGAATGTGTGCCAAGGTGTTCGGTGGTCAGGTGTGTGACCAAGTCGGGGAGTGGAATGAGTGTACCTGGGTGTGTTAGAGAAGGTACGACGAGGAGCATGGAAACGGCTGGAGGGGTGAGCAAGAAAGGGGTAGCGTATGCACGTAAGCATGCAGGGGAAGCATCGACGGTAACCGGGTTAGAGGTTAGAGCGACTTTTAGCCGAATCGGGCCCTCGGTGCGTGCCGGGCCTCGCTTTGAACGGCCGCGTCCGTGCTCCACTAGGCGGAGCGGGCAGCCCGATAGGAAGGGTCGTCATGGCGACCACTTTTTGTTGAGGCATTCCGGCAGGTCGATATCGGGCCATGGGATGGCTCCGTGCCGAGATGGTGCGAGGGATCTCGGCCCGGGTAAACCTCCGTCCCTGCCCCGAATGCGGGACGCATCCAGCCGCTGGCACAGAACAACCCGCATTCATGGCTTGGCTGTACGCAGCCGAGCTTTAGAAGTAAATTGGCGCACCGAGAGGCATTAGTAAGTAGACTGGGTGATGAGGTTAGTGTTTTGGACCCAAAATTAGAGAAAAACTAAATTTGATGATTGGCAAAGGATTGGCAGTAATGATTGGCAGATGATGAGTAGTGATTGGCAAATTTTTGATTTGTTGAAATTTGATGTGCAAAATTGGTAGTGAGCGATGGGCCCGGTGGGTAATGGTGGCATCCCTGCCACCCTTCCCATGGTGGGGCAAATGCGCGATAGATTATGGGGTGATGGCAGTGAAAACTAGCCCGGGTGGGTTAGGTTATATTGATAGGGATCTAGCGAAGATGACATTAGGTAACGTTAAGTTTAGATAGTGACTGATACCTGTAGTGGGGACGCAGGTAGATTAGAGTGGATGATAATGACGAGGGAGCGCAATAGTTTAAAGGGACGACTGGGAAGCGCAAGTTTCAGAGGGGAGTAGTTAGATGAGATGATGCTGTGTGAGAGCTGGTCAGGTGTGTGGAGCAGTGTATGAGTAGTGAGTGTTGTGGATCAGCGCGAATGCGCTTGGGGAGAGAAGGGTGCAGGTGGCACCAGGTGTGAGAGCACAGGTGTGCAAGTGCAGGTGTGTGGAATACATGGAGTGAGAATAGTGGAAATTGTGGAGTGGAGTGGATGGTGCGAAGGTGTGAATGGGGGAAGAGTGGACCCCCATCACGGATACCCGGGGCGGGTAGTGTAAGTGTTAGGTAGAGGGTATAGGTAAATTGTGGTTGGATATTGGCATTTGTGGTGCGGTTGCAGAATGGTATTGTGGATGGGTGCATTAGTGTTGTGGAAATGGCTGGGCGTGTAGCCTGTTAGTGTGTGTAGTTGGTTTGGGCACTCCACCACTGTGAGGATGTCGGCCAGGTGAGGCCGCAGGTGGGCTCTGTGAGTCGGTAGAGTTGTGGATGGGGCCCGAGGATCCGGAGAACGGACCCGGGTAGCCCAGTGCCAGAGAGGGCACCGAGTGGGGAGAGCGCCAGAGGGCCTTCCCCAGGTAGATAGGTTAGGGTAAGGAGCAGGTAAGCTCGGAGGCAACTGCAGTGGTGGAGGTGTGCAGGTGGGTAGACCTGCTAGGAGAGCTGCACGCCGCAGCCCAGAAATTGTGCGAGGGCACCGGGAGATGAATCGGGGGAGTGAGACCCCAAATTGAGAGGCACCACAGGTTGGTCAATGGGAATTGGTTTGTAGAACCCATAGTGTAAGTTGGCCAATGGATTGGCAGGGAAAGACCCCGGGTAATGTAAAGTTGTTAAAGTCATTTAGGAAATAGTTAGGATTGCTGAACCTGTCGCACCATACGCAGCCACTTACCTGAGGTGATGATGATGACTCCACACCTGTGTTTTCTTTGTTCTGTGTGCAGGAAATGAGAATTGCTGTGTGGATTGGTGAGACGCATCACGACGTGGATGAGACATTGGGGTGATTCCATCTCTCCCTCCTTAGGAGGGACTGATGATGAATTGGTGATGGCAAATTTTGATGTTGAGTTGGAGATGGCAAATTGTGATGAGAGTTGGAAATGGCAAATTTGATTGGTTAGGAGGGAGAGAAGACGAATTTGGTATATGGGAGGAACGGGGAAGACAGTAGGGACGTTTGTTGATTTGTAAAGTAGATGTTTATGGGTAGTGTTGTGTTTTGTGGATACAGTAAGGGGTAAGGGAGGGGCAATGTAGGTTACCTGGTGGGGGGGGGGGGGGTGTACTGTAGGAACATACCTGTCTCACCTGGTTCCCATGTGCCCCCAGTGTGCATTACCTTATATTGCGTGCACTTTTGCGCCCTTACCACCTTACTCACTTGTCTTCTTCTTTTGTCTCCCACCTCCGAGGATGTGGCTTTGGGGCAGAGAGAGAGGAGAGAGAGGTGCTGGCTCCGCAGTTGTGGGCCTGCACTTTCGCTGCTTGCTGCCGGGATCGATACACCATATGGACCGCAATTTTTGTGGCCGCCCACCATGGACCGCAGTCTTTTGCGGCCAAGCACCACCCGTTGATGGACCTATGGGTCAACGTGGCACCTATGCCATACAGGTGAACCACTTTTAGTTGGCCCCCTGACGGCCACAATACAGAAATGGACGCGGTTGGCGCCTTTCTTTTTTCTAAGGAAGCTAGAAGGCCAAGCACTTCAGGAAGGCAAGACCAGCGGCAGAACATCGGCCGGCTGCGACACCACCGGTGACGTTGAACACTTTATTGGTGCACCGGATGGTGCTGACTGTGTGATGGGGTGGTGCTTTTGGTGCTTGAACGGGGTGCTCTGCACATTATTAAAGGCCGTAAGGCCACAGGGCACTCGTGGGTTGGTGTATCGATGCTGGCATGCGTGCTCTCTCTATGCATAACATCTGCATGTGTTCCTCCAAAAACAGGTCCTGGATCGTAGTGTAAATATCAGTGTAGTCTTGTGTAAATAATGCTCCCTACCGGCTGTATGTTTAGTTTGAGAATTCTTTCCGCGATTCGGTTATCCTGTGGGTGTGTTTCTGTGAGGAGAAGGGTGCAACGTCGCAGGGGGACATATTTACTCATTTGTGAACATCTGTAAAACTGTCGCACTCAGGGTTGAGTTAATAGTAGAGGGAACTACATCGGAGTGCCACACTAAAGTAGGTAAAAATTTATCGGGTCGGGACGCCCCGAGGTAGAGAAGGGTGCAATGTTGCGGATATGGGATTTGGCCTCCATCCATATCCGCTTGTAAATATTCCCCTATTTCCCCAATACTCCCCAACTATCCCCAATCCCCCATTCCCTAGTCCCATTGTCTGTAAACAACACTCTGTAGCCCCGACCTTCCCCTTTTTCCCCCATTAAATGTCGCACCCAGGTTCACCGCATCTCACGTAGACAACTATAGGACATCTTGCTAGTTATTCTTAGTCTATGTCAGTTAAGGACTCGTTTCCATTAATTCTGACTCTTCGTTGCACCAGAATGTGATTGTATGGCACCATTAGTAAGTTTAGGACCTCCCAATACCTCCCCGCATCTCTTCCTCATGGAACTACAACAACAACAACAACAACTACAACAACAGCGGGGGCGGGGCGGCGGCGGCGCGGGGAGTGTGCGTCCTCACTCCGGCTTGGTTAGCCGCCATTGCCCATGTGCTCTGACGGGGTTACCATGCAGGGGCTCACTGTCAGCTCCTCGTCAAGGGCGGAGCCCGGTAACCCCCCCGCACCCAATAAGAAGCGGCGGACCGATTCCATCTTTGGCGGAGCTAACGAGCCGAGGGCGTGTCACTCCCCGCTGGACATGCGCAGGAAGACGGAGGTGACGTCAGATGCGCCTCAGCTTGGAGAGAAAAGGACGCCACCTCCAGCGCGACGATACCTCCCCGCATCTCTAGACCGGACCGGGTCGATTCTGCCCCTGAGCTCAAGGTGCACCTTGAGCTATCGACTGCCTGCCCTTCCTTGCCATCAATTCCTGTGTGAGTCAGTCTTGTCCCGTTTGTCTGTGGTCTGTCGGGGCTAAGATAAGACCGTGTATAAGTGCCCATCTTTCTGTGCTGTACCTCTGTGCCGTGTAATCTAAACGTTCTGCATAACCATATTATATCCTCCTCCGGAGGTCTTGAGAACTGTACCCCTGGTGTCGTGTCATTTAACCCAGCCGTTGTGTCCGTTCCTTCATTGATCTAGCGTAGCGCGATTCGGCCAACGTTCGAGTGTAATCGGGTAACTTGTGCGAACACGGCGGCCATTCCGCTCGGCCCATCATAACATCTAAGTCGTGTCCGTAACAATATATATATATATATATATATATATATATATATATATATATATATATATATATATTTATTTATTTATTTATTTATTTATTTATTTTTGACTGTTCGTTATATCCTGGCCACATCGACTTGAATCTCAACCTTTTTGTGGTGGGGGAAAGGGGGTGGGGGAGGGGGGGAGGGGTTCGTTTCAACTCCTCACATCTGTGTGAAAATCTATTCCCTCCATTAACATTGCATTACCATTGATGTTGAGAAAAATGTGGGAGCAACCAGCTATGTGGGCTTCACATTGTGACCTGTGTAACTGCGCTGCTTGGCAGCAGTCATCGATGGCATGAAGTGCAGTCATGCCATGATGGTAAGTGGTCTGCATGGCTTTCATGTGGTTTGGTGAACAACTCTCGGTTTAATAAGGTTTACTTTTCGGGATGTGGACAACTCCAAACTCTCAAATGACTAATAAATTGATCATAATGTGCCATTACATATTCACAATCACACAGACACTGCATTTGTGCTTTGAAGACCTCTCTTTATTGTGAAACCCTTCACAAATACAAGTTTCATGAAAAATATAAGTAGAAGTCTTATTCTGATAAACAATTTTACATCATGGATGTTCTCCCCATATCACACATGGCAATGAAACATGGACTACATCAAAGATCGAGTAAAAATTGATGTTCAAACAATGGAAAGTTACCATATGAGCAAAACCAAAAAGGGACAAGAAAAACAACTAAATCAGGCAGAAAACAAAATTCCTAAACACTGGTCACAATCAAAAAACTCAAATGGAACTTGGCTGGATACATGGCAAGGACAGAGACAAGAATTACAAACTGGAAACCAAAGGAAGGTCTTGAAAGGAACACGATGAGATCCAAGATCAGATTGAGAGATTAAGTTCTGTTTCCATTTAAGTTTTTGACATCAATTTTTCAACAATTCTATATTATGAGAATATGAAGAACCAAATTAACAAGTTTTACATTTTTTTTAAAGCTGTCATTTTATTTAAACTTAGTTTGAGGATGCAGATGGGGTTACAATTTTGAGATTCTTGTTGCCTTCTGACTCCAGTTTGCAGTCATTGCTGTGGACATTCTGGTGACAGCAAGCTGTTTGGATTTCATCAAGGGGTTTGGGATGCCGGCTGGTTGTCAGGGGTTACTGATGGTACTCTGAGGGGTTGTGCTTTCAACGTAGATGCCCAAAGGGATGTACGCTTTCACGATAGCTTTCTCCTTACTGGTTCACTGAATACCTTGCCGACTGCTGAGGATCGCTTACAAGGGTGACACAAACAACCCAGTGTGGCACCTTTTATGTGATCGCTCCAGCGTGGGTTGCACTATGGAAGGTCAAGCTCCGTTTCGAAATAAAATCCTCATCACCAATATAATATTTTAGGCCATGGGCCAAGCCCTCAAATTCTTACTTTCCATGGTCTGCGTCAGAGAAGTACTTTACTTAAAATATTATAATCAGCTGGAAGATTTCTAAGAACATTTATGAATGTTCCCATTTTAAAAACCAGCACATTTTTTCAATGTACTGTGAAGGTAATAAGGACGATACAATTACCCTTGCAGCAGGCAATTCTCCTGAAATAATGACGTCATTGTAAGCCTTACTCGACGTCTGTAATACAGGACATACTCCTGTATTATGTCGTCTGTTCTTCGATTTGAAGATCAACAAGCTGGATGTTCCAAGAAGCTGTTCAAATGTCATTGATGATGTACTTCAGTTTTGGCATATGGCTAACATTCCCACAAAGCACAAACCAAATGCAATTGCAAAACTTAAAGCTTTCTATCAGGAGTATGTCCTTCTTAGGAAAACCAAGGCATGGCGAACAGAGAGGCAGGGTCAATTGGAGACAGATTTTAGCCATAAACTGAATCAGCTATTTGATCTATCACATGCTAATTCTGAACAGCTTATCAAAATTCCACAGGATTTTGAGTTCCTTCAAGATCAACAAGGACCCAGGAAGATGATAATGACCGGAGAAGACTTGCAGTTCAAAAAGCGAGAAGAGAAATGACAGAAACGACAAGGTGAAGAGATGATGCGCATTGAAAAAGAACAGGAAACAAAAAAACAGATGGTGATGAACCCTAATGAAGTGCTGGATGATTCATCACAATCAACAGGTGAAGAAACTGCAAATGATGATGAGCCTGTGGAGATTAACAAATATTTCTCAAAACAAATCGATATGCCTGAAACATCAGGAGCAACAACTCCAATGACTATGAAGTTGGACAAACGTTGCATCGTAGAAGACCCTTTTGTTGCAGCAAGTTTGGATAGAACTGGAACTACACCACGTGAAGCAATGCACATCATTGGTCCTGCACTGAAAGCTGCTGGGGTCCCTGTAAGCAGACTGACACTGTCAACAACTTCACTTGATGAAGCTCGAAGGACAGTCCGCAAGTCAATTGGAGAAACTATTCAGGAAAACTTTTCGCCTGATACGCCTCTTGTTGTACATTTTGATGGCCAGTTGATGCCAGACAATGATGGTACAATGGCTGATCGTTTGCCTGTTGTTGTATCTGGAAATGACGTATAAAGCTTCTTGGCATTCCAAAAGTTCAATCTGGTACTGGAATCCTGATAGGAGAAGCAATCATTAAGTTCATCAATGAATGGGATGGTGTGTCTGAATGGCTTGCTGGATTATGTTTTGACACAACAAGCACAAATACAGGACTCCATATAGTCTAGTAGGAAGACTAGGTCCCCCTGCACCCCCCGGAGATATACTTCTAATCAGTGTTTCTAGATTGGAAAAAATGTGTAGAAAATGACTAGCTATGGCCCCAAGCTGAAACAATGTCCCACATACCATTTTTATGCAAATTACTGCTGCCATTATCAAAAAAAGACTAGGTCCCCCTGCACCCCCCGGAGATATACTTCTAATCAGTGTTTCTAGATTGGAAAAAATGTGTAGAAAATGACTAGCTATGGCCCCAAGCTGAAAAAATGTCCCACATACCATTTTTATGCAAATTACTGCTGCCATTATCAAAAAAAGACTAGGTCCCCCTGCACCCCCCGGAGATATACTGAAACTGGCAGTGACTGGTGATTGAAATGCGGTGCCTTTTTGTGTTTCAGGTCGAGGTACGTGAACTCCCCACGATCTACAGCAACCAGGAAGAGACTGATACCAGGGTGGTTCTGTACCTCCATCATGCTGCTACCATCGGATACAAGAACGCTGTAGTCAGAACACCGGACACAGACATCCTCCTGATCCTGCTCCACCATGCCCACAACATCAAGCTGACGGTGTACCTGGATACAGGGTCAGGGAAGCATCGCCAACTTGTCAACGTCTCTGAGCTGGCAGAATCCCTGGGAGAGGACTACTGTGCCACTCTCCTGGGGTACTATGTGTTCAGCGGAGAAGACTGCACCAGTGCCTTCAAAGGGAAGGGAAAAGTCGGGCCCTTGAAAAAGCTGGAGAAGAATCCCAGGTTTCACAGGGCATTCGGTGAATTTCACAGGGTATTTAGAAAAATAAAACTTTGTGTTAACGTCTGTGTAGACGGACCTTAATATGAGTCTATTATTTCGTAAAACTGTGATTATTTTGTAAATAAAGCACTAATTAGCATACTAGTATACCATAGACACATGTAATCATGTTATGAATAGTTCTATCATGATCTATGCCCTTCAAAACATGGGTCTAGACACCTTCATTTTTCAATTATCTGCAATATTGGCTGAGATATGTCAAAAATCGTTTTTTTGATAATGGCAGCAGTAATTTGCATAAAAATGGTATGTGGGACATTTTTTCAGCTTGGGGCCATAGCTAGTCATTTTCTACACATTTTTTCCAATCTAGAAACACTGATTAGAAGTATATCTCCGGGGGGTGCAGGGGGACCTAGTCTTTTTTTGATAATGGCAGCAGTAATTTGCATAAAAATGGTATGTGGGACATTTTTTCAGCTTGGGGCCATAGCTAGTCATTTCCTACACATTTTTTCCAATCTAGAAACACTGATTAGAAGTATATCTCCGGGGGGTGCAGGGGGACCTAGTCTTCCTACTAGACTAATATGGGTGCAATCACAATCATTCAAAATGCCTTAAACAAACGCCTACTGTTTTTGGCTTGTCGGCATCACATATTTGAAATCATTGCTTCAGCTGTATTTGACACATTCTTTGTTGCATCTGGACCACAAATTGGCATTTTCGGTCGCTTTAAGAAGCATTGGACTTCCATTGACACAAGCAAATTTGCATCACTTGCCACAAGCCTTGATGGCAGTGAGAAGGTTTGGTTTTAAAACAATCGCGACTCTGCAATAACTTTTCTTCGCAGTCAACTAATGGACAAACAGCCAAGAGATGACTATTTGGAATTCATTAGACTGGCTCTCATCACACTTGGAGATAATGTGGAAGGACATGTAAAGTTCAGTCCACCTGGAGCATACCATCGTGCACGCTGGATGGCTAAAGGCATATACTGCCTCAAGATATCCTGTTTTCGCGACCAGTTTCAGCTATCTGCACATGAATTTCAGTCACTAAGACGTATTTGTCTCTTCACAGTCACCTTGTATGTAAAAGCATGGTTCACTGCAAATGATACTTGCAATGCACCTTCCAATGACTTACACCTTCTTCAGGCTATGGAAGACTACTCTGAAGTCGATCAAAAAGTTGCCAAGACGGCTCTGTCAAAATTGAGGAGTCATCTATGGTATTTGAGTGAAGATTTGGTTGGCTTAGTTCTCTTCTCTGACAAAAGTGCAGTGGAGGTGAAAAAGGATGATTGTGGTAATCTCCTTAGAAAAGCCTGAGATTAAAGAAGATGTGAGGAGAGTTCATGTTCCTGCCAGTCACGCATTCAAAGGGAGGCAGCTAGCTGAGTTTGTGACAAGAAGGTCTCTCAATCTCTTCTGTGCTCTGAAGTTGTCAAAGGAGTTCCTTAAAAGCGATCCTGAAACATGGAGCTCGAATCAAGACTATATTCTTGCCCAAGAAAAAGTTTCTGCACTACGTGTGGTCAATGATTGTGCTGAACGTGCCGTAAAGTTGGCTACAGATTTCAACCTTGCCCTCACTCATGATGAAGAACAGCATCAGCTCATCTACCAAGTGGTAGAACAACACAGGAAATTGATCAGAAAGCCACTGAAGAAACATTTCTTTGAGGACAACACAACCTAATGATATCTACTTAATATGATAAAGACAGTGGTTTCTATCATGCGAAAACATTTGACATATGACTTATAATTTTCTTAATTGAAAAATATTGTTACGGTCCACGGATTAGATGTTATTTTTACCGAGCGGAGGTACCGCAGCCGAACAGTTCTTCCCCAATTCACCCAATTCTCCCAGACGTTGGCCGTATCGCGCCACAGCTACTCAATAGGGAAAAGACTAAGACGACGAATGCAAAGAGGAAGAAGAAGACATACAGAAGAGTAATTATTATTATTTACACACACATAAGCAAAAAGAGCAGTCACGGGTATTTACAACGGACATGAAAAAGCAGGTAACACAGTGCAAATTACTAGCTTATACTGACTTAATTACCTACCCAGGACAGAACAAACAAAACAAACTCACGTACGCAAATGGATGGAAGGGTAGGAATCGTTTGGAGGGATGAGCAGGTGGGATCACAGGGCACAGCGAGCAGGTCCACTCCGGGCGGGAATCGAGGAGCCGGCAGCTCCTTGTATTCGGCTTTACAGCGCACGCCGGCAGGGTCACTCGGCTGGTTGAAACGGGGTTGGTTGAAACGGGGCTGGTTGAAGCGGCTCTTTGTCAAAGGCTTTTCGTATCTCTCACGCAACTCCGGTGCAACTCTGAACTCTCTCCCGGTGGACTGCCAACCCTCTTACGCACCTGGACTCATCTGCCGTATCTCTGGTGTCTCTTTCTGCCCGCGATCGTCGCACCCTTCTCGCATACCTTTAGCGCGGGTCTGACATGCCCTCTTCGGTTTCGGTACCGCCCTCCTCCCCATGCTCTGTTTTGTGACCTTGTATGGCAATCCCACGGGCTTGTCTCCTTATTTGGGCATGGCGCCGACGGCACGCCCCTCGTGGCGAGCCACGGGCTTGTTTCCTTATTTGGGCATGGGGCTGAACAGCCCCGCCCTTCGTGGCGCGCCCTGGGCTTGCCTCTCCCTGGCGACCCAGCCCCTCCTGTTCAAACAG
The DNA here is from genome assembly GCF_964187855.1 of Myxine glutinosa. Classification (NCBI taxonomy): domain Eukaryota; kingdom Metazoa; phylum Chordata; class Myxini; order Myxiniformes; family Myxinidae; genus Myxine; species Myxine glutinosa. The sequence goes on from NC_136261.1 coordinate 425,575,339, forward strand.
ACCACGGAGCACATATTCACTCTAGCAGCGAAATGAGAGGGCGTGCACCCCACGCTTGTGAACTGCTTTACCCGCAGATGGAGAGTTTGGCTGGGAAATGGAAGTATTGAAGGGGAGCTATTCTTAATTGATTCGGTGCAATGGAGTGTCATTCTAATGGAAGACAAGGCCTTACTCTAAAACACATAATAAGATATAAGCTACTGAACAAGGGTTTTATCGTGTCCTTCAATGTGGTGTTTCATGGAATTAACTACCAGGACGCCCTTTTTACCTTTATACAACTCTGGAGGCAGGAGGGGCCATATCCAACAATGTTACACAACAATTTACCACAATACAATACACACAATCAAAAAAATGCAATCCTCATATCCGCAACAATATGTTTTTTGAGTAATTAAATGATTTAAAAAGTAAAGCATTGAAAGCTATATTAAATCACTAGTTTTCCGAAAAATTGGTTCTTTTTTCATTCCTACATATGACTTGAGCTGTCACTTAATGTATACTGATCCACCTGGAAGTTGTCAGATTTGTTCATAATGACCAACCTCACAAAATTAGAGGGTATGCGTTTTTGAAATAAAAAACATTTTTCACACCATATAATTTCTGAACACCCTAACGTACGTATGACCACTGCACTAACTTGTTGATGTGGAGATACTTACATGTTGTATGTCTTGGTTAAGCTTTTTATTTGTATCATCATGCATAATGAAACACAAAACTAATGACATTGTTTTGGCCTCTATAATATACATATAGAATCTATGAAATTAAAATATTGTAACATAAAGCTATTCATTGATTAGATCTCAATGCTATTTCCTCCATTTTCACTTTGTTGCTTTAATTATTTTTCAAATGCAGCTGCTACAACCAGTGGAATCCAGAAGCAAGAAGCTAAGCAGAGTGAGGAAGTAGCACCCGAGTTTCAACTTCTCTGACAGAAAGGACCTGACTGACATGCTGTACCATCTCGGGCTTCTCACCTTTTGCCAGTCCAATGCATCATTTGCAGCAAAGAAAGGTACATCATCGAACACTTAGGCAAAAAAGGAAAGAAAGAAAAACGTATCTGGTGTGAAACAGTAACAGTGGGTAAGCTGGTGAATGCTGCAGAATTGCACAAAGACGAGAGCATTTTATTGCATATACTTGGACAGGATCTTGTAGCGTTAGAAGTTAGGTACCATTTAACTTGTTACCAGAGCTGCACAAGATTTCTGAATAGGAAAGAGAATGAAGAGGGTCTTGAAAAAAACCTCGATGAGGCAGAATACAAATACTTCTGTGTATCGGTCATAGAAGAAAGAATAACAAAGAAACGTGAAGTGCTGCGCTTGAAGAAATTACTATCTTCATTTAAGAAATGGGTATGTGAGGTAGAGGGGGGTAGATATTGGATATAAATCCTTTTATCTAAAGAAGAGACTTCAAAAGACAAACCCATTTCTGAAGTTTTTGAGATCATCTCACAACAACAAGTGATTTAGTGATTGTGGAAGATTTGTCCACAGACGAGATGTTCGAGGAGGTTGCTCTCCCACTCTCCTCTAATGTGAGCACAGATGAGACAGATGACTCGGACACAAACCAAGATGAAACCACATCTCATATGAATGCAGGGCATAACTATAGAGTTCTTTACCATGCTGCACAATCACTGAAGAGGAGTATCATTGCAACTTGTGCCAATCCTCAGCTGATCTGGCCACCAACAGCAGCAGACATCAACATGGATGCTGCTGCCCGTGTTGTGCCTAATGAGTCATTGAACTTCATGGCATGGCCAACAGGAGCATCCGATGAACTTCCTCAATAAATTGCACGTGTAAACGTTGGTGAAGATAGAAGTAAGAAGATTATTCCAACTTGCCAGGATATAATGAACATTGCATTCAATGGAAGGAGGCTCATGCCTAAGCACTCTGCCTTGGCTATATCGGTTGGACACATAACTTGATCTGCTCAGCTTATCGGATTGCTGAATGGCCTGGGACATTGTACTTCCATTTCCCAGGTCCTTGAACATGATACACCTCTGGCCCAATTTCAGATTCAGCGAGGAGAGCATTTCATACCTCCAAATATCCAGCCAAATATCCATACAATGATTGTATGGGATAACAATGACTACGGTGAAGAAATATCTGGCAGAGGAACCACCCACAATACCAATGGTATAATAATTCAAAGGCAGGTATCCACTGATGACTCATTTGATGAAACAATATCTGCACAGAGAATGACGAAATGATCCCTGCAGCCACCATCAACCAACATGGAATTCAATCGTGGAGTTCAAAGGAAAGGGCCCCAGAAATATGCTGAGAATGTCCAACTGGACTTGGAGAACCATATCCATGTCCAATAAACTGCACGGAAAATCGATAGTGCATACTTTCTCACAAAGACGGCAAAGATGAATGAAAGTGTCTTACCTGGATGGACTGGTTTCAACACATTGTTTAAAAGAGGTGCTATTCCAACACAAACAAATATTGGCTACTTACCTGTCATGGATGCCAGTCCGATTCAGTTAAACACAGGGTACACGATCCTATGCCGCAGCCTTGCCATAGCAGATGGGTTGGGACTCAGTAAGATTGTTGTAGTCATGGACCAGGCCATTTATTCAAAGGCTCAAAATATACGATGGAAATTGTGCCAATCCTCAGCTGATCTGGCCACCCACAGCAGCAGACATCAACATGGATGCTGCTGCCAGTGTTGTGCCTAATGAGTCATTGAAGATGATGTTGCGCCTAATGAGTATTGGAAAGCGATATTCTGATGCTGGCTTCCAGGACATTATCATCGAGTCTGAAGTGATTTCTACTGGGTCTGTCGGGGGAGTAATAAGTGGCCATCATTAGAACAGGAGCGTAAGATCTCACAAATTACTTTGTGAAGCACTTCAACGACTCCGATGGCAGTCATACTTGGATACTGTATCAGAAGAGGAGAGAAATTTCGCTTCCCAGCTTGCAATTCACCTGCAGAAGGCATTCCCAGCTGAAGACTTTGACGACCGTGTCAACTCAAAGAAATTTCAGGAGCTTGTCGGTGGCTATGAGAACTTCATCATGGACAACCTGAATATTGAGACGTTCCACTTCTGGAGCATATATATTCCAATGGTTGATGACTTGCTCTATTCATCAGGGCTACAAGGCAAGCCAGTTGGAACCTTCACCTGTCGAGCATCCATTCCATTCCACCTTGGTTCTTTTCATATGACAGAATCAATAATGCAAGGTATCTGACATCATATGGGTTTGAGATGTGCTGCTTGAGACAGTCACCCTGACATCTATGCAGAGTTTCAAGCTGGGAATTTTGTTGCATAAACACAACAGAAGCATGGGTTTGCTCAAATTGGTTGTGAACAAATAATTGAGCAAACTGCAAACCGAGACTCCAAGACAAAAGAAGGAGTGACTGGATTCACACTCAAGAAGGTGCAGTGCACAGATGGACATTATTAAAATATGAAAGAACTGCCATTACGAGAAATTGTCAGGAGATGGCGTTGGTTGGTCGTGACACTTCATGTCGGGCCCGTGTTGACTTAGACAGAACACGAAAAGAGCGTGATGAGAAGGACATACAGAACATCATGGATACAATTCAAAATATGGTCAACCCTTTTGATCCTTCACTAGAATGAGACAAGCTGTTTGACATAACATCAGGTCAGCTTGCATCAGACCTGTCGCTGCAGACCTTCATGAGGCCAAGGAAAAAGGTGAAGTTGCCTTCACAACATTCTGCCAGAAGAGACTTCAATCAAATGATATTGGTTTCCATGACACCATGACGAAGATGAAGCTGAAGACTTTCAAGGATACAGATAAGTCCACCATAACAAAAGTGAAGGGTAAAGAAATCGCCTTGATAGCTGACCAGGATCTGTCCGCAGGCTGATTGTTGTTGGTTCAGTGAGAAAGGTTGACATAAAAGAGATGCTGGTTCATTCATTGGGTCCATTTCCTGCACCACTGGCAAACCATGATGGCTCTCCTGTGAAAACCAACAGAGACAAACTCATGCAGTTCCTGGAGGGATCAGTTGAGGAGATCCCATTTGGCTCAATATGGGTATGGGATTCGATGGCACTCATCAGAGTCATCAAACCACAGCCATCATTTGGACAGTTTGCTGATGAAATGTTGAAATGCCTTGTGAAACAGGCAAAGATGAACAGGTCCAAAGTTGTGCACTTTGTTACGGACAGATACATGTCTGGCAGCATAAAGAATGCTGAAAGAGGAAGACGAGCAGAGGGAGGGACCCAGATCAGTGAAATATTTTCTCCTGATCAGAGGACTCCAAAACAATGGTCCAAGTTTCGATCTTGTGGTGACAAGAAGGAAAATCTGCTCCAGTTTCTGTTCAAAAAGTTGTGCAAGACTGGGAAGCTGATTGATGACATCACAATTATTGTTGGACATTGCCTTGAGTGTCATTCTATTGGAAAGCATGGCAATGATGAGGAAGTTTTGCAAATCCCAAGCTTGTTCTCAACACAAGAAGCCGATACGAGACTTCTACTTCACTCCTCGTACGCTGCAAGTAACAGTGATCACATCATCATCATGATCAGTCCAGACACCAATGTCTTGGTACTATGTGTGGCATTTTGCAAGGACATAGATGCAGAGGTCTACTTCCACACAGGCAGAGGAAGTAATACAAGCACAATTGTTGTCTGTCACATAATTGACCATTTCAGGAAAGAAGTTTGTTCTGCGTTAATAGGATTTCATTGTTTTCCTGGATGCGACACATTGAGTGCTTTGTATGGTAATAGTAAACCAAAATCTGCAAAGATCTTCACATCAAGTAAAGACCACTGATCCACATTTGAAAAGCTTGGCATGACGTTTACAGTACCACCATCCTTGCATGAAGACATCGAAGCATACACCTGTGAACACTATGGGCAGAAGGGCTTCCGCGAGGCAAATGAAGCAAGATGCAGAATGTTCAAGACTGGGAGCTGTGGAGAGAAAAGCTTGCCTCCAAACAGAGATTTCATGCACAAGCACATATTGCGAGCAAACTCCCAAGCCGCCATTCACAAAATGTGCCTTATCAGCAAACCAGAAATATCATCACCAAAGAACAATGGTTGGGATATTGATGATGGTTTGCTCACCACAGACTGGATGGGTCTTCCTCCAGCACCATCAAGTGTAATGGAACTCGCACATTGCTCTTGCAAGAAGACACAATGTACTTGAGGGGCGGTGCTCGTGTTTGCTCAACAAGCTTCCCTGGACTGATTTGTGTTCATCTAAAGTCTGTGCAAATCAGGCGTCTGTTCCTGACTGGACAGAGATTGAGGAAGAAATTGACACTCTGGAATCAGATGAAGAAGCTGAATTACTTCCTTATACTCTGTGGGTTTTTACAACTTGAGTCTATAAGTCATTGATTTATTTTGATGTTTTGCGACTGAATGCACGAATATGATTGACAGGTATGCATTATGTTATTGTATCAACAAAAATCTCTGCGTTTTTGTTCTTTTTTCTTCATTTAACAACAAAGGTTTTGCCACTTTCTATATAATGCGGTCATTTCCATTTGAAAATGAAAGATTAATTAATACAAAATTTGTATTTCAGATTAATGTAAGACTGAGAAATTCTGCATTTCATTCCAAAGTTAAAAGATTATGTCTATGTTTTCTTTTTGCCGAGAACAGTTTATACTGCAGGGTAAAACAAAACGAATGTAGTTTAAGAATGTGAACTTTTGTCCTGTAGGGTCGGGTTTTCATATGGAAAATTACAATGAATATGCATACCAAGTACAATATCTATCCTTTCCCATTTATTATTGAACCAAATTATATGTACAGTACTTAATGTGCACTAACTTGTTGATAGTCAGAGGAATTGGAGGAGTTGCATGTTTGTGTAATGATTCAAACTATGATGTCCTCATACAAAGTTGTTTACATCAAGACTTGTTATATGCAATATCATATGTATGTCAAAGAGAATATGTGAAACACACGAGCCGTTTATAAACTGAACATAAATGGTTTGTTTGAGTGGCTTTTGCCATGATTTAGTGCTGTTTCAGATAGGGATGCACAAAGCCTGAGAGAGAATGAGAGAGAGAGGAGGGGAGGGCGGGGGAGGGAGAGAGTCAGAGAGAGAGAGGATGAATTATAATTATGAGAGAATGAGAGAATGAGAGAGAATGAGAGAGGTGAGAGATGAGAGGTGAGCTTGAGAGATGGTGAGATGAGCTTGAGAGAGACCTTGAGAGCTTGAGAGAATGAGAGAGGTGAGCTTGAGAGAGAATGAGAGAGGGAAAGGTGGGGGGGGGGGGGGGAATTTGAGAGGGGGGGGCGGGGAGAGTCAGAGAGAGGATGAATCAAGATTATGAAAAATGTGACTTTTAAAATGAGTGCATGTGTGTGTGTCTGCATGGGTGTGCATATGTGTGTGTGTGTGTGTGTGTGTGTGTGTGTGTGTGTGTGTGTGTGTGTGTGTGTGTGTGTGTGTGTGTTAAATGGAGAGATAGGGGAAGGAAACGGGAAATATTTACAAGAAAGAAGAGTGAATGAGGATCATTTGGAATATAAAAAAGAATGATATGGATGTGCACGTGTCATGTGTGTAAAAGTATATGTGTGTTTTTGTGTGTCTGTGTGTCTGTATATCTCAAGAGGACAAAAATAGAGAAAGGTAGTATGGGCATACGACACAAATATAAATACCCATTAAAGTATATGTGTGATAATTATTTCGGTTTTTTGGAAATATTTGTTTCTTTAATGCTTCATTTTTGTATTCCAAGTTATAAATATAGGGATGTGGGGTGGGGATCACGAGTCCCCAAAGTATACCAGTATGTTTCGAGCCTGACTTGTCGAATTTACAGGGCAGATTTATACTTTTAGTGAATAAATTGATGCATATAAGCACTTTGTGAAATATTGGTTGCTAGGGATATTTTTACCATAGCAACGGACACCAATAGGAATTATGTACATGAAATAATCCACAAAATAATATCTGATAACATCAGATGATTTGCAAAATCATACATTTGCATGATCAGAGGATTGCAATGCTCAAAATCTTGATTTAGAAGCATCTATGCAACCGTTGCTAGGGAAAAGGAAGTCCTCACCAACGGAGTTTAACTTCCTCTTTGTTTTTGGCCATTGCTCATTAATGTGCAAATTTCGAACATGGGAACATTTCATTAATGGTTCATATACACTTATTAAACATATCAAGCACATATGCAGATACTTCTCATCGTAGACCACGGAATTCAAAAACCAAGCAGAATTAGTGGACTCGGCACATGGTCTATTTGTACGGATGCTCTCGTTGGTTGTTATCTCCACAGACCAGTTTTATTTAGAAGGTGGAAGGAAGTTCTCCCAGAACTCAAAATCTCCACCTCCTTTTTCGGTAAAGGATTCTTTTTCATTAACCAGTTTGTGAAACTTCGTTCTCATAGCTTTGGTCCAAGGGCTCGTTTCAGAATCCTCACTGAACCTCTGACAGCTTCCACCTGTAGATTATTTGTCATGATATTCCCCGGAATGCTTTATCAGTACTTCTTTGGGATTTTCTTGATCATCCGGATTTCCTGTTGCTCTGACTATCATTGGTACAATTTCAGATTTCTTCAATTTCCAAATCCTCTACATCTCATTTTTCATATCCTGGTATTACAGATTTCAGCTCTCCTGTATGGATCCTCAAATGTAATTTCAAACTGCTGCTATGAGAGAAACCTTTATCACATATCGAGCATTTGGATGGTTGCTCTCCTGTATGGATCCTCAAATGTAATTTCAAACTGCTGCTATGAGAGAAACCTTTATCACATATCGAGCATTTGAAAGGTCGCTCTCCTGTATGGATCCTCATATGTAATTTAAAACTGTCTTTTCGAGAAAAACCTTTATCACATATCGAGCATTTATTTGTAAGGTTGCTCTCCTGTATGGATCCTCATATGTAATTTCAAGCTGATGTTATGAGAGAAACCTTTGTCACATATCGAGCATTTGTAAGGTCGCTCTCCTGTATGGATCCTCATATGTAATTTCAAATGGCTGTTTTGAGAGAAACGTTTATCACATATCGAGCATTTGTAAGGTTGCTCTCCTGTATGGATCCGCATATGTGATTTCAAATGGCTGTTTCGAGAGAAACCTTTATCACATATCGAGCATTTGTGAAGTCGCTCTCCTGTATGGATCCTCATATGTTTCTTCAAATTGCTTTTTGTCAAGAAACCTTTATCACAGACAGAGCACTTGTGGGGATGTTTTCCTGTATGAATCCTCATGTGTATTTTGATGTTATTCGTTGAAGCAAAATCCATTCTGCACACATTACACTTATAACGTATTCCCCTTTCTACAACCTTTTTGTGTTTGTTCAATTTAATATTAATCTTGGTGTTGTGAGGCCCAGACATGCACTTGTATTTTATAGGAAGTGAGTCATGATTTCGTGATTTTTTCTTCAAAAAAGGCTTCTTCTTCCCTGTCAAGCTGCGCCTGGACCTTATTTGTCCCTTATTACTTCTGGATTGTTCTACAGAAAGAAAGAACACAACAATTTTCTTTTTTTTTGTCAAAATCAAAATACTAAATATTTAACACTTTTCCAAAAATTGAATATTTTCTCAACACAAAAGATCTCTTCTGCAAAGTTAATTTTTTACGTTTCCACTCACCAGTTGCAAAACAGGCAGCACTTCCGTTTGTCATGTGAATATCATCTGAACCTTTCTTTGCCGAAGTACATTTTGAATCTTCTTTGACAAATTAATCATTGTTGTGTTGTCTGCCTTCCACATTTACAGGATAGACATCACCTGTGTACAAATCAGCGTCAGTAGTTTGGAGGGAAATGAGACTGAGATCCATCTTGAGAGATCATAGAACGTGTTACGTCATGAAACGTATACTTCGATTTATATATAAACAGAGGGGCAATACCTCCGGGCGCTCATCTGGTCGAATAAAGTAGTATACTACACTGAATAAAGGTATTCTAAACCATATCAGGGCATTTTTAACCAATTTGAATGGATGCTGGAGGACAGGACAGCATGTACAATCATACAAACGTCATCATAAGACTTTAAACAAACAAAAGAAAAATCAACCTCCATCCACCTCTCTCCCCGCCCCCCAACCCCCATAGACTTCCTCAGACCCCATTTTTGTAAATGCTGGGAAAAAACTTGGTACATCATGGGTGATGAACAGAATGTTGTGGTCACGTTTTATTAGAATTGGATGTGTAGTTTCTGAGAAGAAAGCAAATACCTATTTTGGAGGGCAGACCCTGCCCTGCACAACCTGCCCCTGCACAACCCCAAAGGGGCAGATTTTTTTAATGCCATGAACAAACTTTGGTACAGCACAGGTGGTGAAGGTTGTGGTCGAGTTTCATCAAAATTGTGTGTGTAGTTTCAGAGAATAAAGCATATATCTATTTTGAGGGGTCAAACCTGGACACACTTGCCCCCCCCCCCCCCCCCCCGCTCCCATTGAGCCCCTTAGACTTCGATTTTCTACGTGCCATGAACAAACATTGGTACATCCAAGGTGGTGAAGGTTGTGGTCGAGTTTCATCAAAATAGTGTGTGTAATTTCAGAGTCAAAAGCTAATTCCTATTTTGGGGGCGTTAAACGTGGACCCACTTTGACTCCCGGAAGACCCAATTTTTTAATGCCGTGAAAAACTTTAGTGACAACGCAACAAATATTATTTGTGCCAAGTTTCATTACAATTCAATCAGCGGTTGAGGAGAAAAAGTGGCGAGTGTTTTACGGAAAAATGGACGGATGGACGGACTGATGACGCACCATCACATAAGCTCCCCGGAAAATCGTTCCAGGTGAACTAATCATGAAGTTAAATATGGATAAAAATCAAAATTCCGGATGTTAAGCACTATTGAAACATGCTAACCTGAAGGATAGTGGAAATAACAAGGAGGCGATTTGTATTCAGCAGTGTTTAAGTATTTAATTCAATTTCCATGAAATAAAGATTGAAAAATTATTTAAAACATTTTCTGGAATTTCTCGGACTCTCCCCGACCTCTGAACTAGCTTCGCGGCCTAACGGGATGTTAAGTAACGACTGACACCGATTGAGACCGCCAAACCTTGCAAGACAATTTATCTCGGCAGATGATCCTTCCATGGCATGAACATGTAGGCAGCTTCTCCTCGGGTGCCCAACACGTTCGAACAGCAGCAATTGCTCTGGAGTTCCAGCTTTAACCTGCTTCCGCACTAAATATTCTATCCTATGTAATTCCCCCTCTGTGGGAAAGTTCTGCGGCACATCTGTAATCTGCCAATGAATTTAAATGTTCGCACTCACATTCGGCGGATTCCCGACGGGAACCCGGGCGTGTTCTCCACATCCACTGCTCGCGCTGTGGAACCCCCACAGACGTCGCACACATATGCGCAGCCCCGTAACCTTCACCACAACCACACCACTTCACCACAACGTGGTGCATCCCCAAATCGCCTCATGGCCCAGCGTACACAACTTACAAACACCAACCGTCTCACGCACACCATTTATTCACATGATCCACTCCACAGCCAATCTCACTCCATTCACACACATGGGTCTCTCAATGACAGTTCACACACAACTTTAGATATGAGCCTTTCCACGGAGATCCCGCAGCTGAATTTGCCAATTGTGCCGGATGCAGCATTTGTGCCGCGCACACTCAGCAGCACACCATTTCTTGGGAATTTTTTTTTCAATCATCTGCATACGGGCGTTTTGCCCGACATGGACCATTAACACACAGTGACATGGAGTGCCTTGAAATGTACTTGGACTGGTACGGATTACAAACCTGTTCTTTTTAATCCCCAGCGCACAGGATGAGAACATATTAACATTTAAAATATTTCCCGCTTGTTAACCTCACCCCTCCCCTCAGTCAAGCTAACGGTTACCCCCGTCTGAATCGATGCACGACCCGTACCGTCGCTCGTTCATGCACTCCACTCTGCACGCTCACGGCACACACTCCAAGAAACCACGGCTTCTTTATTCCACCCAAGCTCGGCACACACCCTTTCACACCATGAATTTGCTCCAGCTCACACAGCCTCACCTCGTCGTGGTCCGCTTTGATCGCTCATATCCTCTCCACCTGCACCTGCCATGTGTTATCCCGATCTTTACATATTGTTTCTACATATTCCATGATCTCCTCCTCAACATTCTAGGCCCTCTCGCTTGTCTTCTTGTGCTTGAGATGACTTTAGTGTCTTCCAATATGTCTTTCATTTTCCGTTCTTTCGTCTCTAATCCTTCATCCCATTTATTTTATCTTCTGTGTCCGGCCATTATGTCCCATTTTAAATTATTTTCTTACTTGCCAACATTTCTCTTTTTACATCCTTCCTGCTGTTCAAGTCCAAATACAGAATCTAAGGGCATTTCTCGAGCTGCCCTTAGATCCTGTATTACTTCTGATTTGCTTCATCAGTTCTTTTTGCTCATCCACAGGTCATTGTACTCCCTGTTCAAGTCCATTAACCTCTTCTTTTATCCTAATTATCTCCATCATTCCAGCCTCACCTGCTCCCATGTCGTTCCAGACACCATCCACATGCTCACTCACCTCTCTCAGTACAGCCTCGAGTGTTGCGGGTACCTCATTGCCCATAACCTTCATATCAACCTTTACCTCCACCTGCCCTGCATGCATGTCATGCCTAATGCCAGCCACCTTGTCCCTCCTGCATTTTAATCATCACCTGTGCCATTAGTTGACTAATCAACAACATTATCTAGTCAAAGGCAACGGTGTCCCACTATTCTGTGTTATTGGTGCTGCCTTTTCCAGGGGCTGGTGGGGGTGGTGGGTTGGGAGGGGGGGGGAGTGGGGAGGTGGGGGAGGGGGGTTGGGGAGGAGGGAGGGAGGGTTTGAGAGGGGGGGGAGGCCTGCTCACCTAAGCTTGACTTTTTTTTGTATATAACATCGAGGCTTGTGTAAGAGCGAACATTAAACGCAAAACATGTCAAATAAAACATAATGAAGGGAGCGGGAGACAAGATGGGGAGAGAGAGAGCGAATCAAACAAGCAAAACAACAGTAGAGAACAGGGACATCCAGAGATCTGTGGAAGAGAGGGCTGGGGGTGGGGAGGGAAGGGATGGTACAACGTATAAAACAAAATGACACTACTAGGCATTTCAGGAATGAAGTTGGAGATTGAAAGAGGTGGATTTGGGGTGTATTAATGGGGGTAGAAAAGATCAAAGTTTTGGATGGGGGAAATGGTGGTGAACAGCAGTTTTAAAGACCTGGAGGGAGGAGTGGGAATGAAGAGAGTGTGGGAGTTTGTTCCAGATGCGGGAGAAAAGAGGAATGAAAGAGTGAAGGTGAGCAGAGAGTCTTGATTTTGGCAGATTTAACAGAAGAGGAATACAGGCAGACCTTGTGCATCCTGAAGGAATATTTGGGGGACAGAGCACAGACAGTGCTGGGGGACCTAGGCCAGATAGGAGGCGGTAGAAGACAGAAAGGCCACCAACAGAAAGACCACCAGTCTGCGGTGAGCGAGTGAAAGGCCATCAGAATCAGCTTCATCGCGGGAGATTCCAATGATTCTGAAAGCTCTGGTTTCGTCAGCGTGAAACCGAGCTAGGTGTTAGGAAAGGAGCACCAACCCAGAAGGGAGAGCAGTACTCCATCAAGCTGTGGATGAAAGCTTTGTATGTGGTGAGGAGGTCAAAGGTGCCAAGGAAGGACATCACATGATGGAGGATGCCCAGTCGGGGACAGTCTTTGGAGGCCATCTTAGAAAAGTGGTTTTCCCAGGAAAGATCATGGCAGATTGTGAGACCCAAAAGCTTGAGTGACAGATTTTCTTCGAGAGGATTGTTGAGAAAGTAAATGGGAGAGTTTTCCAGATGGTCTTTTTGGAGAGAATTTGTGAGAGTGAGAGATTTGTCAGAATTAAAAGACATGTTCCACTTGTTTGACCAGTTTGTGATTTTGTCCAAGTCCGTAGAGAGTGAAGAGGATGCCACCTGCCGATCTCAGAGTTGAGATATGGAGCGGCAGAGAGTGGAGTCATCAGCAAAGAGATAGAGACTGGGCCGGATTTATGAATGGGCAAGCTGGGCAGTTGCCCAGGGGCCTCCACAACCAGGGGGCCTCCACATGTGGACGATCAGAAGAAGCTGCACTCTCACTGTCTGAAAATTTCGAGTTCAGAATTTTCTTTCAGTAATTGATCAGTTTCTGAGTTCATTGGAGCAACCATTGGAAGCCTATGAAATCACCTGTTCTCTTTTCGGTTTCTTGCATTAACTGGAATCACTGGACTGCGATGAAATCGAAGCAGTTGCAGCAAAATTTGTTGCTGAGTACGAGGATGATCTAAATCAAACACTTGGTGTTGAACTTGTGCAGTTCTCAGCCTCTTCACTCATTTACTGGAATACGAAGATGATAACATGGAGAGAGAACATTTCCTTTACAAACTGTTGATGGACAAGAAAGTTGCGGATACATTTCCAAATGTCGAGATAATGCTACGGATGTACAGTCACGTGAAAAAGTAAGTATACTCCATGTAAAGTTTTGACTTTTTCAACATATTTCACCATACAGCTATTTGATCTTCATTTCAACAATATTGACAGATTAAGGTGATATAATATAACAAATATCATGAAACATTTACATTTTATAGTCCATTCTATTATTTAAATAAACATAAATGCAAATTTCGCATGTGGAAAAAGTAAGTACACCCTTGGCTATAATAGGTGGTATTGCCCCCTTTGGCAGAAACAACCTCAAGTAGGCGTTTCTTATAACTGTGTACCAGTCTCTGACATCGACTGGGAGAAATTTTTGCCCACTCCTCCATGCAGAATTCTTTCAGCTGTGCGATGTTTGAGGGGTTTCTTGCATGCACAGCTCATTTCAAACCCCCCCCCCCCCCCCCCCCCCCACAACATCTCGATGGGATTTAGATCCGGGCTTTGACTTGGCCATTCCAGAACCCTCCATTTCCTTATTTTCAGCCATTCCTTGGTGGATTTACTGGTATGTTTAGGGTCATTGTCATGTTGCAAGGTCCACCTTCGGTTAAGCTTCAACTTTCTGACAGATGGCCTCACATTATCCTCAAGCAACCTCTGGTACAATTAAGAATTCATAGTGGATTCTATGATGGTGAGCTGCCCAGGCCCTGATGCAGCAAAGCTGCCCCAAACCATAATATTTCCACCACCATGCTTTGCAGTTGGTATCAGGTTCTTGTCGTCAAATGCTGTCTTTGGTTTTCACCAAACATGTCTTCTGGTACTGTGGGCAAAAAGCTCTACCTTTGACTCATCTGTCCAGAGCACATTGTTCCAGAAGTGCTGGTCTTTGCCTCGGCGTTCATTGCCAAACTTTAGTCTTGCCCTGATGTTCTTTCTGGACAGCAAAGGTTTCCTCCAAGCACACCTCCCATGCAGATCAAATTTGTGCAGCCTCTTTCTAACGGTAGACTCGTGCACTTTGACATCAACAGTGGCAAGAGCTACCTGTAGGTCCCGTGATGACATTCTGGGGTTCTTCAAGACTTCTTTCAGCATCTTGCTGTCTGCTCTCGGGCTGAACATGCTGGGGCGGCCTGGCCTGAACAAGTTGGCAGTTGTTTGGAATCTTCTCCACTTGTAGATGATCTTCCGGCCAGTCGAATGATTGATTTCAAATGGTTTGGAGATCTTTTTAAATCCCTTCCCAGACTCGTAGGCATCGATAACCTTCTTTCTGAAGGCCTCAGAGAGCTATTTTGATCTCGGCATGGTGACGCCGCACACTTCAACAACAAAGAGCAAACCAAACTAAATATCTGAGGTTTACAAAAGACAGGTTCCTCCAAGAACTTCTCCAACGATGTTGTTATCATTTGCACTTGACCTGGTGCACCTGAATCTAATTTTAGGTATTTGAAGTAGTGATAAATGTCGGGGTGTACTTACTTTTTCCACATGCGAAATTTGCATTTATGTTTATTTAAATTATACAATTGACTCCAAAATGTAAATGTTTCATGATATTTGTTGTATTATATCACCTTAATCTGTCAATATTGTTGAAATGAAGATCAAATAGCTGTATGGTGAAATATGTTGAAAAAGTCAAAACTTTACATGGGGTGCACTTACTTTTTCACGTGACTGTAGATGCGTTAGGAGTGCTTGTATAAGTTCAAGAGGAGGAAGAAGAGGGTAGTAATAGGGCAGTTCACCGACATGCATTGTGAATCTTCGAGGATAGATGCAATCCTCTGAAGAAATATGGCAATATTAAATTTGTCCAGCGTTAGCCTCTCAAAGGAATCATTTTGATCGCTGTTGAATCTTATGCAAGATCACGTGGATCAACCTACGATGAGAAGCAATGTGCTGAATCGCCTTTAACAACTATTCTCTGTGACACTGCGATTCTATGCAATTGCATCATTTAAATTGGATGTTTGAGATATTTGCGGTGTGTCACAGGCTAATCAGATGTTTCGACACGTACAACTAATTGGCTGTTTATCTCCCTTCACAAATTGCGATCTGGACGGGCGGATTATGTGTGCACGTGCAACAATATTTACCTCCGCCACCGAAGGTGAATGGAGGTTATGTTTTCACCCCTGTGCCTTTGTCTGTCTGTGAACAAGATATCTAAAAAACTTATTGATGGATTTGGACGATATTTGGCAGAGCTAGTTTATGTGACAAGACCGAAATAATAAGATTTTGGTGAAGATCCGGATTCGGATCCGGCTAGTAGAATTTTAAAAGTGATTCTTTACCATTGGGAGATGCGACCAAAAACGTTACATAGCACGATGTCTCAAAAAGATAAGCACGGATTTGGACGAAACTTGGTGGACAGGTGTGTGCAACAAGGACAAATTGATTCGATTTTGGTGAAGATCTAAATGTGGATTCGGATACGATAATCATTGAATTCTAAAGTGATGGTGGTGGTGGTGGTGGTGGTGGTTCGGTGTACAGCCACCCTGCTGCTGGTTGCATCATTTTCAGTGGGTGCATCTGCGGCTGATGCAATGCCTCTCTATAACCAGTTATCTGGTACTCATTTTGCCGACCTCAGAAGGATGACAGGCTGAGTCAACCCCACCTGGCGTTAATTCAAGGGGATTCAAACTCAGGACATTAGGATTCCAAGCCTTCTGCCCTAACCATTTGGCCAACACCAGGTGATGGTGTGTGTGTGTGTGTGTGTGTGTGTGTGTGTGTGTGTGTGTGTGTGTGTGTGTGTGTGTGTGTGTGTGTGTGTGTGTGAAAGAGAGGGGGGGGGAGCGGGAGAAGTACACACACACATCTCGTTTCACACTGCAAGGACTTCCAGGACAGAAGTTGGTATTTCAAAAAAGTGGATCTGGGGTCAAATTAGCAGGGGTAGAAAAGATCAAGGTTTTGGGTGGGGGAAGATAAGACATGGTGGTGAACAGATGTTTCAAAGACCTGGAGGGAGGAGTGGGATTGAAAAGAGTGAGGGAGTTTGTTCCAGCGGCGGGAGAAAAAGGAATGAAGGAGTGAAGGTGAGCAAAGTGTCTTGATTTTGGCAGTTTAACCATAAGAGGGTTGCAGGCAGATCTTGTGCGACCTGTAGGAATATTTGGGGGACAGAGCGCACAGAGAGCTGGGGGAGCAAGGCCGGAGAGGAGACGGTAGAAGACAGAAAGACGACCAACCTGCCTGCATTGAAAGTGAAAGGCCCTTGGAGTTAGCTTCATCATGGGAGATTCCAATGATTCTGAAAGCTTTGATTTCAACAGCGTGAAGACGAGCTAAGTGTGAGGCAGGAGCACCGGCCCAGAGGGGAGGACAGTATTCCATTGAGCAGCGGATGAAAGCCTTATATGTGGTGAGGAGCTCAGGTGTGCCAAGGAAGGACTTCGCACGATGGAGGATGCCCAGTCGGTGACTGGCTTTGGAGGCCAGATTGGAAATGTGGTTTTCCCAGGAAAGATGATGTCAGATAGTGAGACACAAAAGCTTGAGTGACAGAACTTCTTGGAGAGGATTGTTGAGAAAGTAGATGGGAGGGTTGTCCAGTCGATCTTTTTGGAGAGACATAGTAAGAGTGTGAGATTTGTCAGGATTGAAAGACATGTTCCACCTGCTTGACCAGTCTGTGATTTTGTCCAGGTCTGCAGAGTGAGGAGGTCCATCTGAGGGATGAGGAATGGAGTGGCAGACAGTGAAGTCATCAGCAAAGAGGTAGAGAGGATTTTCAAGAGAGTCAGAGAGATCATTGATGAAGACAAGAAAAAGCACAGGGCCCAGAACACTGCCTTGGGGAACTCCAGCCTGAAAAGGAAGGGGATATGAGAGAAACCCATTCAGGGCCACACATTGACTATGACCAGATAGGAAGTCCACAAGCCATGCATGGAGATTTCCATGGATACCATAGGAGGCGAGTTTGGTGAGCAGAGCGTGATGCCAGACCATATAGAAGGCACGTGTTATGTCAAGGGAGATAGCTCTAATTTCCTGTTTGGCATGGAGGACCTCCATCCAGAATGCCTTATAGTCTTACTCCTTGGGACAGACATAGTGTATGGATGGGAGGAAACTGCCAGATGTGTTGAGCAACTGAAAGAATGCTCGGGTGGAACAACCTGATGGACCCTCAGAACACATTCCATGGGAATATCTGTAGCAACAGAGTGGCAGATTGAGAGAGGTTCCAGGGATGATGCAACTCCTGTCCCACCAGAATGGCAACACACTGCTAGATTCTATCAAGAAGAGAAAAGTGACAGGCCAGCACACCAGCCCAAATATGGCAATGATACTCTATGACAGGACGTGCAGTGGCCTCGTATAGATGGAGCATAGCAGCTTGAGAAAGGTATCGCCGAGCACAAAACAAGCAGCCAAGGAGCTGTGATGTGCTTTTAGCTCTACCAGAGATGTACTTTTCACAGCTGAGGTTTGAGCTGATATCCAATCCAAGCAGACAGATAACAGGGAGTTCCTGCAAAAATGAAGAATCCACAGACAGCATCAGAAAACAAGGTGATCTTGAACTAGAAACAGATAATAAGTGGGTCATTTTTGGTTGAGAGTAACAAACCAGTCTTTGCCGCAGTTCATCTAACTCTCTCGGTCCTGATTGAGAGTGGTACTCATCTGGTCATGGGAAGAGGCGTCGAGCGGTGGGCACTGCCTCGGGGCCCGAGCTTCTCCTGTATTTTTTTTTTAAACATTACAGTGAAACCAAACACCTCACCGGCTCATCCTCATTTCCTCATCGTTACATTAAAACTCAGAAACAAATTTCCTTTTTCATGCCAGAAACAAAACAACCTTTGCCGCTGTTAATAGTACAGTTTCAAACTTAACAGAAAATGGTTATTAACCAGAAATGTGCATTACAAATGAATGCGTTTGTATCCTCTTTGTCCAAAAATTCTTAATCGTCTTCTCAAGTTTTTTTTACCAATCTTCGAGACAAATAGTGTTCAAATGTCGAGGGTGCAAATTGACTCGATCGGGCCAAACGTCCCGCTATCTCCGATATTTTCGATCAAACGGCAAAATAAAAGTGACCATTTGTTTTTTAAAAGTTTTTTCTTTTTCATTCAAGAAAGTTCCTTTAACAAATTATAAAAGAGAAAAAGAGTGGGGGTGGGGGCCACGAGGTTATTTGCCTCGGGGGCCCGTGCTGGCTCTTGATGCCACTGGTCACGGGTAGGAGGAAAAAAGGTTCCTGACTAGGTATTATACAGTGTTGAGTCATCTGCCTAAAGCCATAAATGCTTAATTGAGAAAGAATACAATCAGGCAGATCATTGATATATAACATGAGCAATATTGGACCCAACACAGACAGACTCCAGAGGAACTCACATTCATATTACGGACAGGGGATTACTGTCCCTCATTTACCACAGATGTTTGATGATTTGCAAGGAAGTCAGATATTGTATCAAGCAATTTTCCAGAAATGCCATGTGATTTTAGCCTTTGAGATGTCGAGAGCAACAACTCTGGCTTCTCCACGATGATCTAAAGCACCATTCACATGTTCAGTGATTTGGGATAGAACATCACCGGCAGACCTTGACTGTCTAAAGCCATAGTGAACATCAGTTTGGAGTTTGTGGGTTTCCAGATGAGTCATGAGCTGTTCCATCAAGGATTCAAAGACTTTGCTGATAATGGGTAGAAGGCTAACAGGCCGATAGTTAGAAGAATCTGATTACTCACTGGAACCTTTAAAGACAGGAAGTGCAGAAGCCTGCTTCCAGCTAAGTGGAAACGCAGACTTTAACATACACAAGCAATACAGTTTTGCGAGAACAGAAGACAGTTCAAGTGAACACATCTTCAAAGCAATTGTAGGGATTCTATTTGGTGCAGTAGATGTTCAAATGTCAGGCCTTTGAATAATCTTAGCAACTTTCATGGGTGTGCTGATGATAGTGGAAAGCCTGGTGTCAAGACGGGAAGTAAAACAGGCAATCTTTGTCCGTGGTCTTCAAGTGTGGAGTTTGCAGCAAAATGCTCAGCAAAGAGGTTGACTTTATCATTAGGAGAAGTAAGTACTTCAGGGCAATTGAAGAGGACAGGAATCGATGATCGATTACGGCTGAGAATGCGATTAGCAATTCTCCAAAAATCTCGAGAACCGAGCTGTTTATTTGAGTTTGAATTACAAACACATTCTTTATACTGTCGCTTAGCATTCTCCATTACTCGTCTGCAGTGGTTGCTCGCAACGTGATACAAACGATGTGCCTCACTCAAGCCAACACAGTGATGCTGTTTGAAAAAGTGATTGCGATGGACGAGAGCAGCAGAACAAGCTGGAGTGAACCACGGCTGAGAGTGTTGTTTCACTTGGTCGGTCCGAGAAGGGATAAAGCGGTCCATACCAACAGGGATACACTCAGTAACTTCCTTGGCAGCTTAATATGGGTTGTGACAAAGGATTGAGTTCCAGTGAACATTGGCATGAACAGAACACAAGGCATCCCAGTCAGCCTTGCTATATTGAAAGACAGTCCAATGGGCACGATGAACAACAGTTGATGGTGAAGAATATTTGAGCCATTCCAAGAAACCTGAACTTCAATGGCGGCATGATCAGAATTTCCAAGAGGATGGAGAATATTTTATTTTATTTTTTTGTATGCAAAGGCGATGCCTGTGTAAGAGCTAACACACAAGACACAAAAACATAAACAGAGACACGTAAAACATATAATAAAGGGAGCTGGAGACAAGAGGGGGAGAGAGAGGGAAGCACACAAGCAACAGCACAGCAGGGACATCGGAAGATCTGTGGAAGAGAGAGGGCTTGGGGAGGCGAGTGGGGGTGGGGGGGATTTGCGGAAGGTATAAAACAAATGGACACGACTTGGACTTTCATGAAATAAGTCAGAATTTGGAAAAGGTGGATTTGGGGTGAATTAACAGGGGTAGAAAAGATCAAGGCGTTCCCCAATGATGATTGCATTTTCAAGGTTACATGAATTTTTTTTTTTTAATGTGCCTCTAATAACATTTTTTGCTATTCTACATTTTGCTATTCCATTTTTGGTAATGTACCCAGGGGGTGGGGTCAAAATGATACTGCTCTTGCACCTTATTGCCATGTGGTGATCATAACAACCAAGTATGTGAATTTTTACACAACCATTCAGGACAGCATGATGGACAGACAGACGGATGGACAGAGCCGATTACAATATGACGACGATGAAGCGTCTTCATACTTTTTCAAAAAACGTAGGATAACAAGGATAAGCCTTCCATGGCTGAAGAGGTAAACTATTTCCTGTATGCAGATAACTTAAATGCACCGTTAAACATGGAACACAGAGGTAATTAAAACAATCACCCATCACCCCCCACAAAAAAAGAGGCAAATACCCCGATTTTTTAAATGCTGTGAAGAAACTTTGGTGCATCACGGGTGATGAAGGTTGTGGTCAAGTTTCATCACAATCGTCAGTGCAGTTTCAGATAAGAGAGCAAATAACCATTTAAGGATATCATGCCTACTCCCTAGCCATGTCCCCCTCTCCCTCCCGCACACCCACTTAAACTCCTACTTTTTAATGCCATGTACAAACTTGAGTTCAAACACACAAAATATAATTTTCGCCAAGTTTGGTCACAATCCCATCAGCAGTTTCGGAGAAGAAGCTGCAAGTGTTTGTGGACAAACTAATAATGACCCATCCCATAAGCTCCCCAGAAATATGTTCCAGGTGACCTAAAATTTACCTTGTACCCTACATCAAAAAATCCATTAATATGAGACAATATAAAACTGCACCAAAAGAGATTACACCAGTTAAAAGTATACTAAAAAAAAAAACAATGGGAGAAGATCAAGCTTTTTGTTGACATGCGATGTTGTATTAAAAAAGTCACATACCAGACGTGGGTCTTGATGCTTCATGCTGAGACATCACTGAACCCGGTTCCAGAGAAACCAGAAACGTTGTCCTGGTGCACATTTTGGGATCCAAAAATCTTTTCACAGAAACTGGAAAGTTCCCGAATAACATTCTCCAAGTTGACGAAAATACTTCCCAACAGAGCAGACCCCGCAATCTGGACATCTTGCGTCTTTGAAAAATAATTCATAAATTCACAGAAGTCAGCATACTTTGCAAATTGTAATTCCTCTTTGGCGAGAGCGAGGAGCTCGGTCCGCAATGGATCCGAGTCAGCACAAGCTCGAATCACCTTCTGATCCTCAATTCCAAGCTTATCGATCACTGCTTGGGCTGTTTCTGCTCTCAGGCCTTGGGATTTGAGCCATTCCAAGAAGCTCTCCATTTCACCGATGACCTGCCAAGGATACAATGCTTATGGTAAGAAAGGAAAGGTTGTACATGTTATTTTCTTTACTCAGTTTGGAATTTTTGTGAGTTATTTCCATTGACAATACAATCAATTATTATCCAATAAATGCGGGCTTTTGCATCCAGTTTGTTCACCGCTGTGTCCCATTTTGTAAGTTTTATTGTCAATCATGATCTAATGAATGTGGGTTATTATATACAGAGACAAAAAATAAACCCAGAGTAAACTAGAGGAGACCATTCGGCCCATTATGCTGCGCCACATCAACACCAAAGTTTATCTGCCAAAACGATGCAATTTCATTTGTGGAATGAGAGGAGGAATGTGGATGAGATGATGTGGCACGACGAGGGATATCCCAAGCGCATCAAATAAAAATGGAGAAATACATTTATTTTAATTATTTTTTAGAGAAAAAAGCAAATTTTTGTGTTTTTTATTTTCAAGTGTTGGAGGTTTGGGCGATGGCGGTTCTTGAATGACAAATACACAACATCAACCACACACCAACCCTTGACGAGATTCCCCACATACACATGACACTTCAATTCACTTCACTTCACTTCGATGCACACAATCTCTCAATCCATACTGAAGTCACAAACGTCTTGCCAATATCCCAATACTCTCCAATCTCCAAAGTTTCCAGGTATCTATATAATCCTAATTTAAACTTATCTATTAGTTATGTTGCCACTGCCTTTCTCAGAGACCATCTCATGCATCAACGACTCTCTGAATGAAAGGTCCTTACCATACTACCATATTAACTCTTCTTTTCTTTTGAGGCTCCCGCCCCTGGCCCTGTCAATGTCTCTGCTGAAGAATTATTCTGCACTTATTTTGTGTATACCCTTCATTATCTCAAACATCTGTCATCCCATCAAAACCACCTCCTTTCTCATGTATAAATCCGTCTCCTTCAAGCGCTCCTCGTAGTTGAGTCTAGCTAGGCCCGGAAACAATCCAGTAGGCCTGAGCTGAACCCTCTCTATCACAGCTATGTCTTTCAATACTTGTGGTGACCAAAACGGCAAACAATATTCTAGACGAGGCTTCACTAAGTGTTCAAGTACATACTTCAATTTTCATAAAATAATGATATAAAAGATCGTGCAAAAAATCCAGAAGTTTAGCGCTACTGAAGCAGTCTCATCCATCACCAGTAGGCCTTGGACACTGTAACAAGCCGAAGTTGAGTCGCAGTTTAGAAGATGGACGTTTTATTGATCAACATAGAACACAGTGTCAATCTACCTCGTTCTATATATTGCCATATTATCAGAGTCTTCTTCACCGGAATCCTGTTGCTCTTACATGCCAGGCCCTCTCATGCTAAATATCGATATATTTCATGGTTCTTGAAAGTATTATGAAGGCGATTTGTGATATACAATATTCAAGTATATAATTCAATTTAAATGAAAGTTTAAATAGGTTTAAAGGTGTAAAGTAAAAAAAGTTCCAGGTTTTAACCATTTTATCCAGTGGCTATTGTATTGCATCACCTTAACATTCTAACATGTTACAAGAAGGAGAATTATTCAGAAAAACGCCAGGGGTATAGAAAAGGCCCCATTATATGGTATGTGGCATGTGGCAAAGTTTTGAAAGAAGGGAGATTCCATCGTTTGTAGAAAATGCAAAACAATAGAAAATAAGGGACATTCAAAAAATCTTGTGTGCATGCTGGACTACCCTTGTGTTCTTAGGAGGAACCAAGTAACATTCTAGGAATGTTCATATGAAGGGGCGCCCAACATCTGGCAAATAAAACACATTTACTTCTTCATGCAGGTGTGTGAATTAAATTGGCATTTTTCCCAAAAATGTCCCTTCTTTTCTACAGTTTGCTTCATGGTGCATACCATATAAAGGGGCCTTTTCTCTAGTTTGCGACATGGCACCTGCCATATGGAGAAGCCTTTGTCTGTAGTTTGCCACATGGCACATACCAAATAAAGGGGGCCTTTTCAATAGTTTGCCACATGGCACATATCATACAAAGGGGCCTTTTCAATAGTTTGCCACATGCCATGTAAAGGGGCCTTTTCAATCGTTTGCCACATGGCACATACCATATAAAGGGGCCTTATCAATAGTTTGCCACATGGCACATACAATATAAAGGGGCCTTTTCTATAGTTTGCCACATGGCACATCTTACTAAAGTTCACCAAATGTCCATTTGTCAGTCTGTCTGTCTCTGTCTGTCTGTCTGACCGTTCCCAGGTACTGCAAAAACGACTGAAATGATCCAACGATATTTTGGGTGGGTAATCCTGGGACCCCTGGAGTAAAATAGTGTTATGTCTGGTGGGGTAGTGATATGTAGAGCAGATAGATCTGAATAGGTAACGTGCTTCGTCTGTCACAGTAAGGAAAACTACCTGTAATAAGTTCATGTGTAGGCGTTTTGTCGAGTAATGAGTATACTTATGAACCTACCAGGAGGTTCGTGTGTTAAGTAGAGTTCGGGATTAAAGAGTAGCGCCCCTGTGTGTCTTCACCTGGTTAGCCAAACCTTTGTCCCTTTTGGCACCGCAACCACATAGACATTCTGACAGATCCTTATTGCAACACTAAGTAACGCCCTTCCCTGACATGACTGCGAAAGAGAACCAGCAAAAGGAAACCAGGCCAGGACACCGCCGCATTGCCACCGCCATTTACACCTCCGACAGGCCTATCCACCTCAAGTGCCACGTGCTATGACAACACCACAGGCCTGTGATTCGGTGGAGGCCACAGATTGAGTGGCGCGGCAAGGCTGACGTCACCGTCACGGAGTGATACAAGGGGCGGCAGGACTTTCAAGGGTGAGCGAGTGGGTCTTGCGCCGAGCGAGTCTTGAGACGCAGTGGAGTGAGTGAGTTGCGCAGCAGTTGGTCAAGTTGGGAAAAAGAGATCAGCGAGTGCGGAAGCGAGTCTGAGTTGGTTCAGAGCAGTTTCACGGCAGTTGGTTCAGAGCAGTTGCTTCTGGCAGTGGACTTGCGCTCTCGTCCCCCCTTTGCCGTTCTTCGTCGTTCTGTGTTCGTGCATGAGTTGATGGTCGACCTTGTGTGGAGCTCGCGGGCCTGCATGGGACCTCGTGGTGCTGGGAGTGGTGCTGGTGCTTGGAGTGGCGGTGCTCGGTGCTTTGGAGCTTGGAGCGAGGCTTTGTGGGTGCATCGGGGCTGAACGGAGTCGTGTTGGACGGCAGCCAAAGACAAGACGACAAGAGACAGATAAGCTCGCACACCACAGACGCACATAATGAACGTGTTTCTTTTGTTAATCCATTCCTTTGTTCTTGTTTCTGAAGTCGGTGCGTAGGATCCCAATTTAGTCACCTTATTTTATTATCGACGTGTATTTTCCTGTCCTTGCTTTTATTTGTAACAAGCGTTACGCCTAGGTCCCCCGTCGGTGAAGTGATGCGAGTTGACAAAGTGAAACACGCAAGGCGGCCATCTTGGATTTTGACGTGGTGACCCAATTTTCAATAGCGTTCTTCCTTATGCCGAGATACACCCACCCACCAGATTATAAGTTGGTACTTCGCTTATTTTTCAAGATATTTCGCTCACAAGGTTCAGACATATATATTGTGGCAGCCATCTTGGATTTTGATGTGGCGACCCAATTTTCAATAGCGTTCTTCCTTATGCCGAGATACACCGACACACCAAATTAGAAGTTGGTACTTCGCTTATTTTTCAAGATATTCAGCTCACAAAGTTCAGACATACATGGCATCAGACATACATGGTGGCGGCCATCTTGGATTTTGACGTGGGTTGCACCCACACACCAAATTCGAATGCGGTCCTTCGCTTACGCATGCACGTATGCCCGCACGCACGGACAGATGGACGGACGGACGGACACACGGACGGAGGGGAAAACCATAGTCCCCCTTTCGCTCTGCGGTGCGACGGGGGACAATAAACCCTTGAATTATTTTCTATTCCCCGTTAAACTTGTGCCCGCTTGAGTTAATCGCCTTACAGGACCGGAGATACATCGGTGCGCTGAAGGTAAGCTTTTGCCGCAGCCTCCATTTTCCTTCTTCCTCCCGTGTTCGATAGTGAAATCCGTGTTTGGTTGTTGAATCCGAATAAACCGTTTAGGCCATCCACGACTCTAGGTGTTAACCGGAGTTGCGCGACAATAGGCTATATTGTTTTTCCAATTTCAGCTTTGGTCTTCAGCATTTTCAGGTTTGGTCTCCCGCCTAACGTTATTTTCCCACACCTCTGGATATGCTTCGTTTTCTTTTGACCTTAATGGTTGATGTGAAATGCAAATCGGTGGATAACTCATGACACCCAGGAACATATCATGCTTTCCGACTCCGTTCACATCACTTCGGGGTACACTTGACATTTTACCTCTGGGTCCATTGACATTTTCGTAAGCCTTATTCATACCCACAAAATGCCTCCACATTACCTCAGCGTAATTCAAACCATGACCACAGCGAATATTGGGGAATCCATTGATGGTGTTCAAGGGATGACTCTGTATCGTAAGCCTTATTCATATCATATTGTTGCGGTTTTGAGGACCCCTCACTTGTAAATACTTGTAAACAAGCGTTATGCCTAGGTCCCCCGTCGGTGAAGTGATGTGAGTTGACAAAGTGGAAGACGCAGAAAACATGCTATGATATGATATTTCGCTCACATGGTTCAGACATACATGGCGGTGGCCATCTTGCATTTTAACGTGGCGACCAAATTTTCAATAGCCTTCTTCCTTGTGCCTAGATACACCCAAACCCCAGATTAGAAGTTGGTACTTTGCTTATTTTTCAAGATATATCACTCACAAAGTTCAGACATATATATGGTGGCGGCCATCTTGGATTTTGACGTGGCGACCCAATTTACAATGGCGTTCGTCCGTATGCCGAGATACACCCACGCACCAAATTAGAAGTTGGTACTTCGCTTATTTTTCAAGATATTCATCTCACAAGGTTCAGACATACATGGCGGCGGCCATCTTGGATTTTGACGTGGCGACCCAATTTTAAACAGCGTTCTTCCTTGTGCCTAGATACACCCACACACCAGATTAGAAGTTGGTACTTTGCTTATTTTTCGAGATATTTCGCTCACAAGGTTCAGAAATATATATGGTGGCCGCCATCTTGGATTTTGACGTGGCGACCCAATTTTCAACAGCTTTCTTACAGATTCCGAGATACACCCACACACCAAATTAGAAGTTGATACTTCGCTTATTTTTCAAGATATTCATCTCACATTGTTCAGACATACATGGCGGCGGCCATCTTGGATTGTGACGTGGCGACCCAATTTTCAATAGCCTTCTTCCTTATGCCGAGATACACGCACACGCCAAACTAGAAGTTGGTACTTGACTTATTTTTCAAGATATTCATCTCACAAGGTTCAGACATACATGGCGGCGGCCATCTTGGATTTCGACGTGGTGACCCAATTTTCAATAGCCTTCTTCCTTTTGCCAAGATACAGACACACACCAGATTAGAAGTTGGTACTTGGCTTATTTTTCAAGATATTCATCTCACAAGGTTCAGACATACATGGCGGCGGCCATCTTGGATTTTGACGTGGCGACACAATTTTCAAGATCCTTCTTCCTTGTGCCTAGATACACCCAAACACCAGATTAGAAGTTGGTACTTTGCTTATTTTTCAAGATATTTCACTCACAATGTTCAGACATATATATGGTGGTGGCCATCTTGGATTTTGACGTGGCGACCCAATTTACAATAGTGTTCTTCCTTATGCCGAGATACACCCACACACCAAATTAGAAGTTGGTACTTCGCTTATTTTTGCAAGATATTTCGCTAAAGGTTCAGACATACATATAGTGGTGGCCATCTTGGATTTTGACGTGGCGACCCAATTTTCAATAGCCTTCTTCCTTATGCCGAGATACACCCACACACCAGATTAGAAGTTGGTACTTCGCTTATTTTTCAAGATATTCTTATAGTGTGAACCTTGGAAGTTTCTCGGTGTTTATCTTTCATAAATTAATCGTTTGTTTGCCGCGTCGTGAGCAAGGCCTTGCAGCCTCAGGAGGTACTTGACTTCAGACATACATGGCGGCGGCCATCTTGTTACGAATCGTTCTTCAACGAATTGCTAACTTGAAAATCGCAACAAACCCAATTTGTTATATATGTTCATCTTTCATTAATCATCCACTTTCTAAACTCCCCCCTTACCCCTCCCCTTCTAATCTCCCCCCCAACCATCCCTCCCAAATTCTCCCTCCTCCCACCTCCTTCTCAAAGCTGCCTCCTCCCCACTTCGTCTCCCTTCTATGTCATACCTCCACCTCCCCCAACCTTTTACTTTCCTCTGCCCCCCCTCAAACAAACTCTCACTGTGCCTCATTCCATCACCATCAAACCTTTCGTCCTCCTCATCCTTCCCTTTCTTGTAACTCTTCTGTAATCTCTGACACACTATCAACTGCTCTTCCTACATCCCCCTCTCACCCTTCATCTGACCCTACCCCCTCCCCTCCCCTGTCCTGCACCCGATGCTCCCCCTCTCTCCTCACTAACGGTATGGACCTCAAACATCCGGGGCCTTCGCTCAAACCTGATTGATCTCTCCATTCAGGTTGCTTCTGAAAATCCAGACTTGATCTGCTTAACAGAAACTTTCCTCCCTCAATATGTCTCTGATTCCTTAATATCTCTTCCTGGTTACTCCCTCCTCCGGTACGATAGACCTGCGCCTCGTCCTGGTGGTGGGGTGGCTATCTTTATCAAAAACTCTCTTCCTCACTCTTCCTGCACTGCCCTCTCTCCACCCCACCCACAGGAGTACCTCTGGCTACGGCTTCCTCTCCGCTCCCACCTTTTGTTCATATGTGTTCTGTACCGTCCTCCAAACAGTGATGACTCCATTTACATTTCTCTGTCGGACAAAATGGACCAACATCTATCAACTCATCCAAACTCTCTCTTCCTCATATGTGGTGACTTCAACTGTCATCATGCCAGCTGGCTGGATGTGGGTTCATCTCTCACCAGCCATGGCACCTCAGCAAAGGACTTCTGCGACTCATTGGGACTGACACAATCTGTCAATTTCCTGACCCAGATCTCAGTCAATGGAGTATCTTCTCTTCTGGACTTGGTTATGACTAACTTCCCTGCAAATGTCTGCTGCGCTTCTTCTGCTCCAATCGGTTCTTCTGATCATGTGCTTGTTAAAGTGGACATCTCACTGGCCATTCTCAGAGAGCCTCCTCAGCGCCGACGAGTCTGGCATTTCACTCAGGCCGACTGGCACGGTCTGCAAGCAGCCATCAATCAACTGGACTGGTCTCCCATCTCTAATGCCTCTGACATCAATTCTTCCTGGGAATTCTTCCAAAGCAAACTGCTCTCTCTCATGCACAGATTTATCCCATCTCGTCTTCAGTTGTCTTACCCTTCCTCCCGTCCATGGTACACTGAATCTTGTGGTGAGGCAGTTTCCCTGAAACAACTTGCCTTTGCGTCTTGGAAGGCAAATCCAACAGAAGGCAATCTCAGCTCCTTCCACCAAGCTCGAAACAAGTGTGTTTCTACCCTCAGGAGTGCCAGGAAGCACTATCTCTCCACACTCAAGTTTGAACTCTCAAACCTGTCTCCTTCCTCCAAATCCTGGTGGCATCTGGTCAAATCCATTTCTGGTGTTTGTTCCCCCTCCATCCCCCCCTTACCTCAAATGGCTACACAGTTGACACCGCACGTGACAAAGCCGAATTCCTCAACTCTGTGTTTGCCTCAAAATCTTGTGTCCCAAACCCATCTCTCTCTGTTCCCACCTTTCCCAGTCGAACCCAACTGCTCCTGGACTCTGTGTCCTTCTCTCCTGACAAGGTGGAGAAGTTTTTATCAAACCTCGACTCTGATTCTGCAACTGGACCAGATGGCATCAGCCCTCGGGTCCTAAAATCCTGCTCTGTCGCTCTATCTCACCCTCTCTCTGTTCTTTTCACCCTCTCTTTTGCTCAAGGTCATCTGCCAGCATCTTGGAAATCAGCAAACATTACTGTTTTACACAAAAAGGTGCAAAAACAGATCATTGCAACTACAGACCAATCAGCCTGCTCCCAATTATCAGCAAAGTCATGGAATCCATCATTGCTTCAGATATCAAATCCTTCCTCTTCTCCAATGGCTTGATCTCTGATCATCAATTTGGATTCAGACCAGGTCATTCTACTCTGGACATGTTGCTTCTGCTGTCTCAACAATGGATGGAGGTCCTCAATGCCAAACAGGAAATCAGAGCTGTCTCACTTGACATATTACGTGCCTTCGATACGGTCTGGCACCCAGGTCTGCTCACCAAACTCACCTCCTATGGTATTCAGGGAAATCTCCACTCATGGCTTGCGGATTTCCTCTCTGGTCGTAGGCAATGTGTGGCCCTGAATGTATTTCTCTCATCTTCCCTTCCTGTTCTGGCTGGAGTTCCCCAAGGTAGTGTTCTGGGCCCTGTGCTATTTCTGGTCTTCATCAATGATCTCTCCGACTCTCTGGAAAATCCTCTCTATCTCTTTGCTGATGACTCCACTATCTGCCGCTCCATTCCTCATCCCCCAGATCGGCAAGCTGCAGCCTCCTCACTCTCTGCAGACCTGTACAAAATCACAGACTGGTCAAACAAGTGGAACATGTCTTTCAATCCTGACAAATCTCACACTCTTACAATGTCTCTCCGAAAGGACCGACTGGAAAACCCTCCCATCTACTTTCTCAACAATCCTCTCCAAGAAGTTCTGTCGCTCAAGCTTTTGGGTCTCACTATCTGCCATGATCTTTCTTGGGAAAACCACATTTCCAAGCTGGCCTCCAAAGCCAGTCACCGACTGGGCATCCTCCGTCGTGCGAAGTCCTTCCATGGCACACCTGAGCTCCTCACCACATACAAGGCTTTCATCCACAGCTCAATGGAATACTGTTCCCCCCTTTGGGCTGGTGCTCCTGCCTCACACCTTGCTCGACTTCACGCTGTTGAGGCCAAAGCTTTCAGAATCATTGGAATCTCCTGCGATGTAGTCAACTCCGAGGGCCTTTCACTCACTCACCGCAGGCAGGTTGGTGGTCTTTCTGTCTTCTACCGACTCCTCTCCGGCCTTGCTCCCCCAGCTCTCTCTGTGCTCTGTCCCCCCAATATTCCTTCAGGTCGCACAAGATCTGCCTGCAACCCTCTTATGGTTAAACTGCCAAAGTCTAGGCTCTCTGCTCACCTTCACTCTTTCATTCCCCTTTTCTCCCGCCTCTGGAACAAACTCCCCCACTCCCTTCAATCCCACTCCTCCCTCCAGGTCTTTAAAACAGCTGTTCACCACCATCTCTTATCTTCCCCCATCGAAAACCTTGATATTTTCTACCCCCGGTAATTCACCCCAGAGTCCTTGCAGTGTTCATATGTTTTATTCCTCTCCCACCTCCCCCCAAGTCCTCCCGATGTCCCTGCTCTCAAATGTTGTGTTTGTGTCCTTCCCCCTCTCTCCCCATCTTGTGTGCCACTCCCCTTGTTTTTTGTGTTTTGTGCATCGGTTTGTCTTTTTGTGTGATTAATGTTTGCTCTTTCACGAGCCTCGATCTTGTATACAAAAAAAAACAAAAAAAAACATTCATCTCACAAGGTTCAGACATACATGGCGGCGGCCATCTTGGATTTTGACGTGGCGACCCAATTTTAAACAGCGTTCTTCCTTGTGCCTAGATTCACCCACACACCAGATTAGAAGTTGGTACTTTGCTTATTTTCGAGATATTTCGCTCACAAGGTTCAGACATACATGGCGGCGGCCATCTTGGATTTTGACGTGGCGACACAATTTTCAAGATCCTTCTTCCTTGTGCCTAGATACACCCAAACACCAGATTAGAAGTTGGTACTTTGCTTATTTTCGAGATATTTCGCTCACAAGTTTCAGACATATATATGGTGGCAGCCATCTTGTATTTTGATGTGGCGGCCCAATTTTCAATCGCGTTCTTCCTTATGCTGAGCTACACCCACACACCAAATTAGAAGTTGGTACTTCGCTTATTTTTCAAGATATTCAGCTCACAATTTTCAGACATACATGGCATCAGACATACATGGTGGCGGCCATCTTGGATTTTGACGTGGGTTGCACCCACACACCAAAATCGAATGCGGTCCTTCGCTCACGCACGCACGTATGCCCGCACGCACGGACAGACGGATGGACGGACTGACACACGGACGGAGGGGAAAACCATAGTCCCCCTTTCGCTCTGCGGTGCGACGGGGGACAATAAACCCTTGAATTATTTTCTAGTCCCCGTTAAACTTGTGCCCGCTTGATTTAATCGCCTTACAGGACCGGAGATATGTCGGTGCGCTGAAGGTAATCTTTTGCCGCAGCCTCCATTTTCCTTCTTCCTCCCGCGTTTGATAGTGAAATCCGTGTTTGGTTTTTGCCTCCGAATAAACCGCTTAGGCCATCCACGACCCTGGTGTTAACCGGAGTTGCCCGACAATAGGCTATCTTGTTTTTCCAATTTCAGCTTTGGTCTTCAGCATTTTCAGGTTTGGTCTCCCGCCTAACGTTATTTTCCCACACCTCTGCATATGCTTCGTTTTCTTTTGACCTTAATGGTTGACGTGAAACGCAAATCGGTGGATAACTCATGACACCCAGGAACATATCGTGCTTTCGGACTCCGTTCACATCACTTCGGGGTACACTTGACATTTTACCTCTGGGTCCATTGACATTTTCGTAAGCCTTATTCATACCCACAAAATGCCTCCACATTACCTCAGCGTAATTCAAACCATGACCACAGCGAATATTTGGGAATCCATTGATGGTGTTCAAGGGATGACTCTGTATCGTAAGCCTTATTCATATCATATTGTTGCGGTTTTGAGGACCCCTCACTTGTAAATACTTGTAAACAAGCGTTACGCCTAGGTCCCCCGTCGGTGAAGTGATGTGAGTTGACAAAGTGGAAGATGCAGAAAACATGCTTTGATATGATATTTCGCTCACATGGTTCAGACATACATGGAGGCGGCCATCTTGGATTTTTATGTGGCGACCCAATTTTCAATAGCGTTCTTCCTTATGCCTAGATACACCCACACACCAGATTAGAAGTAGGTACTTCGCTTATTTTTCAAGATATTCATCTCACAAGGTTCAGACATACATGGCGGTGGCCATCTTGGATATTGACGTGGTGACCCAATTTTAAACAGCCTTCTTGCGTGTGCCTAGATACAGCCACACACCAGATTAGAAGTTGGTACTTCGCTTATTTTTCGAGATATTTCGCTCACAAGGTTCAGACATACATATGGTGGCGGCCATCTTGGATTTTGACGTGGCGACCCAATTTTCAATAGCCTTCTTCCTAATGCCGAGATACACCCACACACCAGATTAGAAGTTGGTACTTCGCTTATTTTTCAAGATATTCATCTCACAAGGTTCTGACATACATGGCGGTGGCCATCTTGGATTTTGACGTGGCGACCTAATTTTAAACAGCCTTCTTGCTTTTGCCTAGATACACCCACACACCAGATTAGAAGTTGGTACTTCGCTTATTTTTGCAAGATATTTCACTCACGAAGTTCAGACATACATATGGTGGTGGCCATCTTGGATTTTGACGTGGCGACCCAATTTTCAACAGCTTTCTTACAGATTCCGAGATACACCCACACACCAAATTAGAAGTTGATACTTCGCTTATTTTTCAAGATATTCATCTCACATTGTTCAGACATACATGGCGGCGGCCATCTTGGATTGTGACGTGGCGACCCAATTTTCAATAGCCTTCTTCCTTATGCCGAGATACACGCACACGCCAAACTAGAAGTTGGTACTTGACTTATTTTTCAAGATATTCATCTCACAAGGTTCAGACATACATGGCGGCGGCCATCTTGGATTTCGACGTGGTGACCCAATTTTCAATAGCCTTCTTCCTTTTGCCAAGATACAGACACACACCAGATTAGAAGTTGGTACTTGGCTTATTTTTCAAGATATTCATCTCACAAGGTTCAGACATACATGGCGGCGGCCATCTTGGATTTTGACGTGGCGACACAATTTTCAAGATCCTTCTTCCTTGTGCCTAGATACACCCAAACACCAGATTAGAAGTTGGTACTTTGCTTATTTTTCAAGATATTTCACTCACAATGTTCAGACATATATATGGTGGTGGCCATCTTGGATTTTGACGTGGCGACCCAATTTACAATAGTGTTCTTCCTTATGCCGAGATACACCCACACACCAAATTAGAAGTTGGTACTTCGCTTATTTTTGCAAGATATTTCGCTAAAGGTTCAGACATACATATAGTGGTGGCCATCTTGGATTTTGACGTGGCGACCCAATTTTCAATAGCCTTCTTCCTTATGCCGAGATACACCCACACACCAGATTAGAAGTTGGTACTTCGCTTATTTTTCAAGATATTCTTATAGTGTGAACCTTGGAAGTTTCTCGGTGTTTATCTTTCATAAATTAATCGTTTGTTTGCCGCGTCGTGAGCAAGGCCTTGCAGCCTCAGGAGGTACTTGACTTCAGACATACATGGCGGCGGCCATCTTGTTACGAATCGTTCTTCAACGAATTGCTAACTTGAAAATCGCAACAAACCCAATTTGTTATATATGTTCATCTTTCATTAATCATCCACTTTCTAAACTCCCCCCTTACCCCTCCCCTTCTAATCTCCCCCCCAACCATCCCTCCCAAATTCTCCCTCCTCCCACCTCCTTCTCAAAGCTGCCTCCTCCCCACTTCGTCTCCCTTCTATGTCATACCTCCACCTCCCCCAACCTTTTACTTTCCTCTGCCCCCCCTCAAACAAACTCTCACTGTGCCTCATTCCATCACCATCAAACCTTTCGTCCTCCTCATCCTTCCCTTTCTTGTAACTCTTCTGTAATCTCTGACACACTATCAACTGCTCTTCCTACATCCCCCTCTCACCCTTCATCTGACCCTACCCCCTCCCCTCCCCTGTCCTGCACCCGATGCTCC
This sequence comes from Myxine glutinosa, assembly GCF_964187855.1. Taxonomy (NCBI): domain Eukaryota; kingdom Metazoa; phylum Chordata; class Myxini; order Myxiniformes; family Myxinidae; genus Myxine; species Myxine glutinosa. The sequence continues at coordinate 425,610,309 of NC_136261.1, forward strand.
CCCTCTCTCCTCACTAACGGTATGGACCTCAAACATCCGGGGCCTTCGCTCAAACCTGATTGATCTCTCCATTCAGGTTGCTTCTGAAAATCCAGACTTGATCTGCTTAACAGAAACTTTCCTCCCTCAAGATGTCTCTGATTCCTTAATATCTCTTCCTGGTTACTCCCTCCTCCGGTACGATAGACCTGCGCCTCGTCCTGGTGGTGGGGTGGCTATCTTTATCAAAAACTCTCTTCCTCACTCTTCCTGCACTGCCCTCTCTCCACCCCACCCACAGGAGTACCTCTGGCTACGGCTTCCTCTCCGCTCCCACCTTTTGTTCATATGTGTTCTGTACCGTCCTCCAAACAGTGATGACTCCATTTACATTTCTCTGTCGGACAAAATGGACCAACATCTATCAACTCATCCAAACTCTCTCTTCCTCATATGTGGTGACTTCAACTGTCATCATGCCAGCTGGCTGGATGTGGGTTCATCTCTCACCAGCCATGGCACCTCAGCAAAGGACTTCTGCGACTCATTGGGACTGACACAATCTGTCAATTTCCTGACCCAGATCTCAGTCAATGGAGTATCTTCTCTTCTGGACTTGGTTATGACTAACTTCCCTGCAAATGTCTGCTGCGCTTCTTCTGCTCCAATCGGTTCTTCTGATCATGTGCTTGTTAAAGTGGACATCTCACTGGCCATTCTCAGAGAGCCTCCTCAGCGCCGACGAGTCTGGCATTTCACTCAGGCCGACTGGCACGGTCTGCAAGCAGCCATCAATCAACTGGACTGGTCTCCCATCTCTAATGCCTCTGACATCAATTCTTCCTGGGAATTCTTCCAAAGCAAACTGCTCTCTCTCATGCACAGATTTATCCCATCTCGTCTTCAGTTGTCTTACCCTTCCTCCCGTCCATGGTACACTGAATCTTGTGGTGAGGCAGTTTCCCTGAAACAACTTGCCTTTGCGTCTTGGAAGGCAAATCCAACAGAAGGCAATCTCAGCTCCTTCCACCAAGCTCGAAACAAGTGTGTTTCTACCCTCAGGAGTGCCAGGAAGCACTATCTCTCCACACTCAAGTTTGAACTCTCAAACCTGTCTCCTTCCTCCAAATCCTGGTGGCATCTGGTCAAATCCATTTCTGGTGTTTGTTCCCCCTCCATCCCCCCCTTACCTCAAATGGCTACACAGTTGACACCGCACGTGACAAAGCCGAATTCCTCAACTCTGTGTTTGCCTCAAAATCTTGTGTCCCAAACCCATCTCTCTCTGTTCCCACCTTTCCCAGTCGAACCCAACTGCTCCTGGACTCTGTGTCCTTCTCTCCTGACAAGGTGGAGAAGTTTTTATCAAACCTCGACTCTGATTCTGCAACTGGACCAGATGGCATCAGCCCTCGGGTCCTAAAATCCTGCTCTGTCACTCTATCTCACCCTCTCTCTGTTCTTTTCACCCTCTCTTTTGCTCAAGGTCATCTGCCAGCATCTTGGAAATCAGCAAACATTACTGTTTTACACAAAAAGGTGCAAAAACAGATCATTGCAACTACAGACCAATCAGCCTGCTCCCAATTATCAGCAAAGTCATGGAATCCATCATTGCTTCAGATATCGAATCCTTCCTCTTCTCCAATGGCTTGATCTCTGATCATCAATTTGGATTCAGACCAGGTCATTCTACTCTGGACATGTTGCTTCTGCTGTCTCAACAATGGATGGAGGTCCTCAATGCCAAACAGGAAATCAGAGCTGTCTCACTTGACATATTACGTGCCTTCGATACGGTCTGGCACCCAGGTCTGCTCACCAAACTCACCTCCTATGGTATTCAGGGAAATCTCCACTCATGGCTTGCGGATTTCCTCTCTGGTCGTAGGCAATGTGTGGCCCTGAATGTATTTCTCTCATCTTCCCTTCCTGTTCTGGCTGGAGTTCCCCAAGGTAGTGTTCTGGGCCCTGTGCTATTTCTGGTCTTCATCAATGATCTCTCCGACTCTCTGGAAAATCCTCTCTATCTCTTTGCTGATGACTCCACTATCTGCCGCTCCATTCCTCATCCCCCAGATCGGCAAGCTGCAGCCTCCTCACTCTCTGCAGACCTGTACAAAATCACAGACTGGTCAAACAAGTGGAACATGTCTTTCAATCCTGACAAATCTCACACTCTTACAATGTCTCTCCGAAAGGACCGACTGGAAAACCCTCCCATCTACTTTCTCAACAATCCTCTCCAAGAAGTTCTGTCGCTCAAGCTTTTGGGTCTCACTATCTGCCATGATCTTTCTTGGGAAAACCACATTTCCAAGCTGGCCTCCAAAGCCAGTCACCGACTGGGCATCCTCCGTCGTGCGAAGTCCTTCCATGGCACACCTGAGCTCCTCACCACATACAAGGCTTTCATCCACAGCTCAATGGAATACTGTTCCCCCCTTTGGGCTGGTGCTCCTGCCTCACACCTTGCTCGACTTCACGCTGTTGAGGCCAAAGCTTTCAGAATCATTGGAATCTCCTGCGATGTAGTCAACTCCGAGGGCCTTTCACTCACTCACCGCAGGCAGGTTGGTGGTCTTTCTGTCTTCTACCGACTCCTCTCCGGCCTTGCTCCCCCAGCTCTCTCTGTGCTCTGTCCCCCCAATATTCCTTCAGGTCGCACAAGATCTGCCTGCAACCCTCTTATGGTTAAACTGCCAAAGTCTAGGCTCTCTGCTCACCTTCACTCTTTCATTCCCCTTTTCTCCCGCCTCTGGAACAAACTCCCCCACTCCCTTCAATCCCACTCCTCCCTCCAGGTCTTTAAAACAGCTGTTCACCACCATCTCTTATCTTCCCCCATCGAAAACCTTGATATTTTCTACCCCCGGTAATTCACCCCAGAGTCCTTGCAGTGTTCATATGTTTTATTCCTCTCCCACCTCCCCCCAAGTCCTCCCGATGTCCCTGCTCTCAAATGTTGTGTTTGTGTCCTTCCCCCTCTCTCCCCATCTTGTGTGCCACTCCCCTTGTTTTTTGTGTTTTGTGCATCGGTTTGTCTTTTTGTGTGATTAATGTTTGCTCTTTCACGAGCCTCGATCTTGTATACAAAAAAAAACAAAAAAAACCATTCATCTCACAAGGTTCAGACATACATGGCGGCGGCCATCTTGGATTTTGACGTGGCGACCCAATTTTAAACAGCGTTCTTCCTTGTGCCTAGATTCACCCACACACCAGATTAGAAGTTGGTACTTTGCTTATTTTCGAGATATTTCGCTCACAAGGTTCAGACATACATGGCGGCGGCCATCTTGGATTTTGACGTGGCGACACAATTTTCAAGATCCTTCTTCCTTGTGCCTAGATACACCCAAACACCAGATTAGAAGTTGGTACTTTGCTTATTTTCGAGATATTTCGCTCACAAGTTTCAGACATATATATGGTGGCAGCCATCTTGTATTTTGATGTGGCGGCCCAATTTTCAATCGCGTTCTTCCTTATGCTGAGCTACACCCACACACCAAATTAGAAGTTGGTACTTCGCTTATTTTTCAAGATATTCAGCTCACAATTTTCAGACATACATGGCATCAGACATACATGGTGGCGGCCATCTTGGATTTTGACGTGGGTTGCACCCACACACCAAAATCGAATGCGGTCCTTCGCTCACGCACGCACGTATGCCCGCACGCACGGACAGACGGATGGACGGACTGACACACGGACGGAGGGGAAAACCATAGTCCCCCTTTCGCTCTGCGGTGCGACGGGGGACAATAAACCCTTGAATTATTTTCTAGTCCCCGTTAAACTTGTGCCCGCTTGATTTAATCGCCTTACAGGACCGGAGATATGTCGGTGCGCTGAAGGTAATCTTTTGCCGCAGCCTCCATTTTCCTTCTTCCTCCCGCGTTTGATAGTGAAATCCGTGTTTGGTTTTTGCCTCCGAATAAACCGCTTAGGCCATCCACGACCCTGGTGTTAACCGGAGTTGCCCGACAATAGGCTATCTTGTTTTTCCAATTTCAGCTTTGGTCTTCAGCATTTTCAGGTTTGGTCTCCCGCCTAACGTTATTTTCCCACACCTCTGCATATGCTTCGTTTTCTTTTGACCTTAATGGTTGACGTGAAACGCAAATCGGTGGATAACTCATGACACCCAGGAACATATCGTGCTTTCGGACTCCGTTCACATCACTTCGGGGTACACTTGACATTTTACCTCTGGGTCCATTGACATTTTCGTAAGCCTTATTCATACCCACAAAATGCCTCCACATTACCTCAGCGTAATTCAAACCATGACCACAGCGAATATTGGGGAATCCATTGATGGTGTTCAAGGGATGACTCTGTATCGTAAGCCTTATTCATATCATATTGTTGCGGTTTTGAGGACCCCTCACTTGTAAATACTTGTAAACAAGCGTTACGCCTAGGTCCCCCGTCGGTGAAGTGATGTGAGTTGACAAAGTGGAAGATGCAGAAAACATGCTTTGATATGATATTTCGCTCACATGGTTCAGACATACATGGAGGCGGCCATCTTGGATTTTTATGTGGCGACCCAATTTTCAATAGCGTTCTTCCTTATGCCTAGATACACCCACACACCAGATTAGAAGTAGGTACTTCGCTTATTTTTCAAGATATTCATCTCACAAGGTTCAGACATACATGGCGGTGGCCATCTTGGATATTGACGTGGTGACCCAATTTTAAACAGCCTTCTTGCGTGTGCCTAGATACAGCCACACACCAGATTAGAAGTTGGTACTTCGCTTATTTTTCGAGATATTTCGCTCACAAGGTTCAGACATACATATGGTGGCGGCCATCTTGGATTTTGACGTGGCGACCCAATTTTCAATAGCCTTCTTCCTAATGCCGAGATACACCCACACACCAGATTAGAAGTTGGTACTTCGCTTATTTTTCAAGATATTCATCTCACAAGGTTCTGACATACATGGCGGTGGCCATCTTGGATTTTGACGTGGCGACCTAATTTTAAACAGCCTTCTTGCTTTTGCCTAGATACACCCACACACCAGATTAGAAGTTGGTACTTCGCTTATTTTTGCAAGATATTTCACTCACGAAGTTCAGACATACATATGGTGGTGGCCATCTTGGATTTTGATGTGGCGACCCAATTTTCAATAGCGTTCTTCCTTATGCGAGATACACCGACACACCAGATTATAAGTTGGTACTTCGCTTATTTTTCAAGATATTCATCTCACAAGGTTCAGACATACATGGCGGCGGCCATCTTGGATTTTGATGTGGCGACTCAATTTTAAACAGCGTTCTTCCTTGTGCCTAGATACAGCCACACACCACATTAGAAGTTGGTACTTCGCTTATTTTTCAAGATATTCATCTCACAAGGTTCAGACATACATGGCATCAGACATACATGGCGGCGGCCATCTTGGATTTTGACGTGGGTTGCACCCACACACCAAATTCGAATGCGGTCCTTTGCTTACGCATGCACGCACGCACGCCCGCACGCAAACACGCATGCCCGCACGCACGCATGGACGGACGGACACACGGACGGAGGGGAAAACTATAGTCCCCCATTCGCTCCACTATGCGACGGGGAACAATAATAACTCTTGTAAATATCCCAGCATTTAATAAGGTCACACCCATAGTTAGTCCATATGCAACAAGTAGGACACCATAGGAACTTTCAGTTATTTCTTTAGTCTGTGTTTAGTTGAGGCTGTGTTCCCAATCGTTGAATCTGCGTTGCATTAATCAAATAAGGTAGGCCCCATTCATCACATTCGAACTTCTGTCTCTCCAAGCTACTCCATCATGCCCACCTACAGATGGGGCTTGTCCCTCTCAATGCTCTCACGTGGTTTTATTAGCAGTGTTCGCTGCATTCAAACGCCATTGAACACGCGGTCGGCTCAAGGAAAGAAGGGGCGGAGCCACGAGAAGAGGTGTGGCCTCATCCACGAGCCGTCGAGGGTGGAGCCGGTGAGCCCTCGCTGACCAATCGCAGCTGAGGTAAGCTCACTGATAGGCGTGGCTCGATGAAGCGCGCATGGATTTTCCAAGCGCGTTATATAAGCGCAAGCACAGCGCCTTTTCACAGAGAAGAGAAGAGAGGACAGAGAGAAAAGGGAAGAGAGGAGGGAGAGAAGCTGAGTAAGGAGTTCACGCGCAGAGTGAGTGGGAGAGCCGCACTAACAGAGAGGGCACGGACACCTGCGTTGTGAGAGAGCTGCGTTGGAACGAGCTGCGCTGGGGAATTCCTAATTCATATGAATTCATAGGAACTGCGCATACGGACTTGCGAAGGACTTCCCCCCGCCATATGTAAGGTCCGAGCGTGCACCAACGATACGCGCTAGCTGCCTGCCCGGGTTTTCGCCACGGTACGAGTCGACACCTGGAGCCGGACCTCAACGCCTGGAACCATCTGCGCTTGGACCTTCCTCCCCTACCACTACCTTCCCGTGTGAGTGTCTGTCTGTTTGTCCGGGGTTGTAAGTAAGACTGTATAGTTAAGCTTGCCCTGTGTCCTTTTGCTCTTGTATATTCCTTTCGTTCTTCTTTTGGGTTCTTGTATATAATTAATAAACCCACTCTTTGTTCTTCTTATTTTCTGGGTTTCCTCTTATTCGATCGTTTGCGTCTTTTCCAAATTGAGTATCCGTGGCACGATTTCGGAACCGCTCAGGATCGGGTTAGTCTTTGTTAATGGCCTGAGTCACGGCTCGCTTCGCTCGGCGTATCCATTAACGCTGCGGCTCGGGTGGGAGTTATCTCCTCGCTTTACGGTCGGGTTAGTACGTAGGTATTTGGGACTTCATTGACCAATGAACCGAGCTGATTCCGACCGGAAGTGACAACATAGCTTCCAGGATTGGGGGACGGCCATCTTAAAAGACAAGTGATTTTTGTGATTTTTTTACCCCATTTCCGGTCCGGTCTGGAGACGACGCTGGCGTTACTTGTTCGCCGCTTCTCCGACTGGGCCATTGCACATAGTTTGCTTTTCTGGTGGCGTGGCGGATTTTTGACCGTTGGGTCTGCCCTCTGCTTGGTCCCGGCTCTGCTCCTGGCTTCGCCTGCCCGGCTCCTCCACTGTTTCCTCAGGCCCGCTCCCGTTGTTTGCGGCGGTGGCTGTTTGCCGCTGTGGTCTTGATTAGCGGCTGCAGTCGTTTGCCGCTGCGTTTGCCGCTTTGCCTCCTCGACCTTGGCCTCGTACTCGTCCCTTCGCTCCTGCCTGGCATGGCTCTGAGGTACTCCGCCGCAAGGCTTCTTCTGCTCAATACCTGCTCCACCCCATCATGCATCTCTGCCATCAAATCAAATGGACTCCTCCGACGACCCAGGTAAATTCACCGTGGCTCCGGTCGTAAGTTTGTTTATTTGCAATCAGGTCACTCCATCCCCGTCCTCTGGTCGGCTCAGCGCACTCTCACTCTTCGTCCCAGCGCACCTGGTCACAGCAACGCACACGATCGCACCTCCTGCCTACGAACCCTGGCTAAATCACCTGAATTCATCCCTGCTGTTCAAAACAACATCAAGCTCACCCTGTTCAACACCCAGTCCCTCAACAACAAATGCCTCATCCTGAACGAATACATCCTGGATAACAAACTGGACTTTCTCTGTCTCACCGAAACCTGGCAACAACCTCTGGACTACTACACACTTAACCTCACCACACCCAATGGATATTCCTACGTCAATAAACCACGCTCGGAGGGCCGAGGTGGTGGAATTGCCGTTATCCACCGTCAAGACATCAAGACCAACCTCATCTCCATCTCATCTGCTCCATCATTTGAACACCTGGCTTTAAAACTCTCTGGTCGCACGCAGTCAGTCATGGCTGTCGTCTACCGCCCTCCCAAACCACACCCATCATTCCTGTCTGACCTCTCCTACTTTCTGACCCAGCTATGTTCCCTCTCCCCCTCAATCCTCCTCCTTGGTGATTTCAATATCCACATGGACTCCACTGACTCCACAATAACCACTGACTTGACTGATTTACTCACCTGCTTTAACCTCACTCAACATGTCGACTTTCCTACCCATATCCGTGGTCACATTTTGGATCTTGTCTGCTCCACTGGATTAAATTTGCACCATCTCTATGGCTCCGACCTCACCCTCTCTGACCACTTAGCCATCACTCTGACCATCAACATCCCCGCCCCAACACCAAGGCATTATCGCACAATCAACTTCCGTAAGCTAAACGCTCTTTCACCTACCTCATTCTCATCCACCCTCTCTGAAAAAAGGTCCACTTCTCCCTTCATTGACCTCCACACCCCTTCCGACCTCACTGACTACTACAACCACACTCTCTCCTCCTGCCTTGACCAGCTTGCGCCTGTAAAAACCAAAACAGTTTCTTTCACCCATTCTGCTCCCTGGTTTACCCCTGAACTCCACCTGATGAAAACTCGTGCTCGCCAACTTGAAAGACTCCGCAATAAAACGGGTCTCACAGTTCACTCCCAAGCCTAAAAGGACCACCTACAACACTACAAAGATGCCCTCTCCCGCGCCCGCTCTGCCTACTACTCTCAAATTATCCACTCTGGCTCCGGAAACCCAAAAGCACTCTTCTCGACAATAAACAAACTCCTCCGCCCCCTGAACACCACCACCCAGTCATTCACAGTAGACAACTGCATCTCCTTCCTCTCTTTCTTCCAACGCAAAATTGACAACATCTACAACAGCTTGACCACCGCCGCACCCGCTCCCCCTCCAACCACCTGCCCCCCCTTGTCCTGCCATCCCCTGTCTCGTTTCTCCCCAATCTCCCCTACTGACCTCTCTGAACTCCTCATAGGAATGAAAACTGCCACCTGCACTCTTGACCCCATCCCCTCCAGCTTTGTCAAAGCCTCCCTTCCTGCTCTCTCTCCACTTATCATTGCAACAATAAACTCCTCCCTGTCTACAGGCATCGTCCCACCTTCCCTCAAAATTGCTGCTGTTACCCCCATTCTAAAAAAACCTGGTCTAAACCCTGACACCCTAAACAACTTCAGACCCATCTCCAACCTACCCTTTCTGTCAAAAGTTTTGGAACGCGCTGTAGCCACTCAACTCAAACATCATCTCTCTGCCAATAACCTGTATGAAACATTCCAATCCGGATTCCGGTCCAACCACAGTAATGAAACTGCTCTCCTCAAAATCACCAACGACCTTCTCCTCTCCTCTGACGCTGGCAACCTCAACATTCTCGTCCTCCTCGACCTCAGCGCTGCCTTTGACACCATCGATCACACTATCCTCCTCACCCGACTTGAATCCACCTTTAACGTTACCGGCACTGCCCTCTCTTGAATTAAATCATACCTCTCTGACAGATGCCAGTTCATCTCCATCAATAACTGCAAATCCCCCACTGCTCCCCTCCCCCAAGGTGTCCCCCAAGGTTCAGTTCTTGGCCCCCTCCTCTTCATCCTTTACCTGTCCCCGCTCGGTCACTTAATCCGCCGTCATGGTCTCCAATTCCACTGCTTCGCCGATGACATCCAGCTTTTCATCTCCACCAAGTCCGTCTCCACCGACACCCACTCTATCCTGACAAACTGCATCACTGAAATAAAATCCTGGCTTCAAATCAACTTCCTCAAGCTTAACTGTGATAAATCTGAAATAATCATCATTGGCCCAAAAACGCTCATAAAATCCACCCATAACTTTGCCCTCAACATCGACGGTATCCCAGTATCCACCTCCCCTCACATCCGGAATCTTGGCGTCATCTTTGACCAAACCCTTTCCTTCGACAAATACACTAAACAGATCACAAAGTCAGCCTTCTTTCACCTGAAAAACATTGCCCGTCTCCGCTCATCCCTCTCCTCCACGGCTGCAGAAACCCTCATCCACGCCTTCATCACCTCCCGTCTGGACTACTGCAATAGCCTCCTCTATGGTTCACCCTCAAAAATCACCAATAAACTCCAATACATTCAGAACTCCGCTGCCCGTCTACTCACCCATTCCCAGACCCGTGACCACATCACCCCCGTCCTTTACAAGCTTCACTGGCTCCCCATCCCCCAGAGAATCCAGTACAAAATCCTCCTCTTGACATACAAAGCCCTCCATAACCTGGCCCCATCCTACCTGGCTGACCTCCTCTCCAGACACACTCCCACCCGCAACCTCCGCTCTGCTGGTACCAACCTCCTGACCCCCTCCATCCGGACCAAATTCAGATCCTGGGGGGACAGGGCCTTCTCCATCGCTGCTCCCACCCTCTGGAACTCACTACCTCACACCATCAGAGACTCCTCCTCACTCACCACATTCAAAACATCACTAAAGACCCACCTGTTCAACACTGCATTCAACATTCAACCCACAGCATTTAACCCCTGACTATCTCTTCTCCTTCTCCCTCCTTTTGCTTTAAATATTTCCCTATTGATTCTTGTCTTTTTGCAATTGTTGTTTTCATGTATTGTTATGCATTATGTTTGCCACTCTGTCAAAGCGCCTTTGGGCTTCTGGAAAAGCGCTATACAAAATAAATGAATTATTATTATTATTATTATTACAAGTGGATTAACCCCCCTCCCCCTTGATAAGGGGAGCGCCGACCCGAATCTGCAACAATATCATATATTCATTATCATAGAGTAAACGTATATGGTTATGTACAGACTTGGCATTTAATATGGATTTTTTTTTTTCCTTGACTTGGTTTTACTTTCTTAACTTGGTATATCAATCTGGTGAGTTTCTTTTACACTTTGGTGATTTATTTGTTAAAAGAACCATGTCACTGATTGTCTGCGGCAGCAAGAAGTCAACAGCAGGATTATATCACAGGTGGCGTGGCAAAATGTACGGACAGGTGCATTTGACGATTGGCTTCACAGTCTGGTATACAAGGGTTGTTGCGTTCTGTATTAGTGGAAAACAACTGCTGCATGTCTCCAAAAGATATTGCCGCTTCCTCTGGAGATGGTCCATCAAGTCGACAATGCTGTTTGTCATGGAGTGGTGGCTTTACGAAATTACGGCATGAAAGAGCGTGCTATTGCTCAGCAGTATGGCATCACTCATGGTCAGGTGTCAAAGATCCTGAAACGAAATGCTCAGAGGGGTGTCCCTACTCCAATACCGAGGCCAGGACGTCCCCGCAGAACCACAAGGAGGGATGATCGCCAGCTGCACCGGTTAGTCCGCAATGGCCGTACCAAGTCAGCTATTCGGCTTTGGGCTGAGTGGCAGCAACTGACAAATGTGCCTGTATCCAGAAGGCTAGTCAACCAACGACTGGTTCAAGCAGGCTATCGTGCCAGGCGTCCCCTGAGAAAGCCACGCCTGACCAGACAACACCGCCAGCGCCGATTGCAGTGGGCCAGAGAGCACCATCAATGGCAGCCAGGACACTGGAATCACTTGATCTTCAGTGACGAGTCTAGATTTCTGGTCTATCGTCAAGATGGCCATGCCCGAGTGCGCAGACAAGTGCATGAAGCCTACAACAAAGATTGTATAGTGCCAAGAGTCCAAGCTGGAGGTGGTGGGGTGACCGTTTGGGCTGCTTTTCATGCAGGGGGCAAAACTGACCTGGTTGTTCGAAATGGAAACCTGAACCAGTTCAAGTACAGGGCCATTCTGGAAGAAACATCGATTCCATTTGCTCGTGCAGCCTTTCGCAGAAACTTTGTCTTCCAAGATGACAATGCACGGCCTCATCATGCTCGCATGATCCAACACTTTCTTGCTGACCGTGGTGTAGAGCATATGGAGTGGCCTGCCATGTCCCCGGATATGAATCCGATAGAGAACTTGTGGGCAGAATTAACGCGTCAAATCGACCACTTGGACCAGCAGCCGACCTCGATGCGTGAATTGCAGCAGGCGCTTGTCACTGCATGGCAAGCGATTCCTGTCCAAACCTTGTCAAATCTCGTGAACAGCATGCCTCAACGTGTACGTGCTCTCCTGAATGCTTGTGGGGGCTACACGAAGTACTGAAATGTAATTTTACTGTCCGTAATCCCAGTCATAATTTAACTTTTGTTTTTGTTAAAAAGTTTTTGGCTAATGTGCAAAATAAAGAGATATTTCTGGAAAACGTACAGAAGTTTAACATACTGTCCTTGAATTGTTTTCGATATCAGTTTACATCACTTTCAAGGATCAATTTATTTGTTTCGAAATGTCAAATGTGGTTTTTGTTTCTTTTAAAGGTCACATTAACAAAATCTAGAATAATTTCGACATAATTCCAATGAACTTTTGGTTCTAAGGCATCTTGAAAAGTAAGTTCACCCCCACAAAAAACATATTCCATATTAAATGCCAAGTCTGTCGTAATGTCATTCTGTATGTTTGTTTATATGCAACGCAAACGTATTCTTCTTCTTCAAATAAAATTAACACCCTCTTCATTAACCCTATCAATTACGTTTAGACTGCTGAGACCCCATAGACCCAAAACACCCCGAAGACCCAAAACATCCCGAAGACCCAAAACACCCCGAAGACCCAAAACACCACAAAGACCCAAAACACCACGAAGACCCAAAACCCCACGAAGACCCAAAACACCCTGAGGACCCAAAACACCCTGAAGACTCAAAACACCCTGAAGACTACAATGACCCTGAAGACCCAAAATACCTAGATGAATCAAAAGACCCAAAAAACCTTGAAGACCCCAAAGACTATTCAAGACCCTTTCAAACCAAAATACCCTTAAATACCCTGAAGAACCAAAATACCCCAAAGACTCTTTAAGACCCAGAGGAAACAAAAGACTCAAGACCCAAAAGCCCCTGACGACACCGAAGACCCAAAAGACCCCGAAGACCCAAAAGACCCCGAAGACCCAAAAGACCCCGAAGACCCAAGAC